>NC_066580.1:694709-1008914 GCF_024323335.1 Lathyrus oleraceus
ATTGCACATCGCGGCGCAGGTTTGAATCGTGGCCACTTTTTGAGCAATCGCGAGTCGCGGAGCGGAGTCCCGGCCCATCGCGGGTCAAAATCCGTTGTGTTAAAAGCAGCAAAAACCTAAAATACCCTTTAGAAAATATTGTTTAGAGAGTAGTTGTGAAATTCCCCCTCTTAAGCCCTAAGTACAGATTCTCTTAGCATGCACTCAAAAGTTCTTCTCTCTCATTTTCACGTGCAGCTGGTTCGCGTTCTTCTTCTTCCTTTCTCTCTTTCGCTGTTCTCTCGTTTTGTACTGTTTTTTTACTCAGCACCACCATTTTTTTTATACTCTGCTTTGTGGTTTTGTTTTCTTTTCTTTAATAAAACTACACTATTTTTTTAAACAGTATGTTTTTTAAAATTACTTTTACTATGTTAGTTTTATGAAATATATGTTTATAGTTTGTAGTTATAATTAGTTTATAGATATTATTCATATAATTTGTTCAAAACATAGTCAAATAGCGGTTACCCCGATATCCATTAGTGCATGCTACAACCAGTTCATAATATACTTGGTAGCTATTTAAATTTTCTATCATTTAGGAAGTAAAAGCTATATGACAATTAGCATTGTCGTGACAAGGTGAAATGCAGGTTCGGACAGCAACACCATAACCGTGAGACTGTCTCGTGAAAGTTTAATGATAAATCAATCATACAAGTGTTCCATAGGACTTTTAAAATTCCATGAAGGTATGGCCAAAACAAGTATTGCAAAGCAAAGTACAACTGAGAAACAAAAACAAAGTAACTTAATAAGAATTTGAATATCACAAGATTGAGTTCAAAGGAAACAAATTAAATTAGTAATAAAATTGTATAAAATCTGCATGTGTTCTTTAAAGCTGCAAAATCACTCAGTTAAAGTGAGAGGGGGTGATTTAGTCAATTAGGAAATACTGTAAACAAACCAAGTATAGCGAGAAGACAAAGATGTCTGAAAAACTTCTAATGGGTAAAGCTATGCTAAATTAAAATTATATTAAGTGAATAGCTGAATGATTATATGGAGAATGCTAAGATGATTGATTCAACTCAAACGCGAGGAGGTTAGCATCCTCATATTTGACTAAGCTATGTTGAAAGGTTTTTTTTTATCAAGATGTAAAAATAGGTTGTTTGCCCAAGCAAAAGTGGAGGATCGACAAAAAATGTGAGGAGTATGTGCACAAGCACATGTGAGTTTGCTGATGATAGTATTACTATTCAGCTATGACTTTTAGGGGGGGAAATGAAGGTCCAAACCATTGAGGTGACAACTTAATTGTGACTCTCTTGAAGCACAATATATTACATATTAAGAAATCACTTAAAAGCCTAAGTTGTTAGCAGGTTCCTTATGCACATGCACGCATCTAGAGACAAAAGCCCTTTGAGTTGAAAAATGTACAGCACACATGATTACCTTAACCTAAAGATATAAATTAGAAAAATGAGGCAGCATAGACCAAACTCCTATCCTATTGTTCCCAAAGGCCCTTAAACCATGCCAAACATAAATTACACACACACAAAACATGCTAGATGGAAGCAAAAATGTAATACACATAATCACCATTATTGATAATTATTATGCTTGTCACAACCTTCAAAAAGGCACAGAGAATACATGTGATCAGTAAAATCCAAACGCGGGTGCAAATCTTATTAACCATACCTTTGGGTTTCTTGCACGGCATCTTGATTACGGGGAGAGCTATCTTCACCGGAATTCTTTCGAATGTCAGAATCAACAAAGTCCCTATGCGGACTTCCAATAGTACTACTTGCAAATGGACTATTAGGAGCACTTTTTGCAGACCCATCATCACTTTTATTAAAAGGAGATCCGTTGTCTACTCCCTGTTCATTTGTAGTCTGAGGCTTTTCTGACTTATCATCATCACTCTTGGGTGATGCTGCAAGTTTTGGACTCTCAATATCCAAAGCTTTTGTGTTCACAGCCTTTGGTAACTTTTGTTTGGGAGGCGCTATGGTGTTTTGCACATCAAGAGTGTATTCTTTGACAAGAGCAAATTCTGCTAGAAAAAAGCAATAATAAATAACCAAGAAATTATTCATATCTTTCCAACATTCTCAAAAAGAGAACGGATGCAAACTAGAAAAATAAAGAAATTGCAGTTACCCATAACTTCAATCATACAAATATCATAATTTCTCTTAAATATAACCTAATTTTGGGTTATCCTATCTTCTAAATCTAAACCATATAACTAATCAAAATGATTGATCTCTCACAATTAGACAAACAGTTAAGCGTAGAAAATGAATACATAATATAGTATAAAAAAAGTATAGCTCACTAGCCAAAAATGCAAATGAAATCAATTAAGTTTGAAGATGCAGACATGCAATATGCGCGCAATATATCAACTAATCCTCCAGATAAAATGATGATTAGCCACGTCAATATGGTTTTCATGACCTTGTGCAAAAAAATCTCAAAATTATGGCTGGTGCCAAACAATGTGCATATCATTTGTTTTGAATTTTTAGTAATTAAAAGAAATAGAATATTCAATCCAATTATTGTTATTTCGAATACCTTTATCTTCAAGCTTATCCCAAACCTCATCCCAGTCAGCAGCTCCTTCTTGGATACCAGGTTGCCAGCCTAAAGGATTAATTTGGGTGAGGCCACATAATACAAGAAAAACATATATATATTAGAGGGCAGCACTCGAGACTGGTGAGTAGAGCAATCAAAGCAAAAAGAAATGGCATGACACAACTTAAACAAGTCAAATGAGAGAGCGTGGTAACTGAATCAAGAGGCCAACAATGAATCTATCATGTGAAAAACATAAGTGAAGCAGATGCAACATAAGTTTTTTTATTTGAATCAAATGTGCCGTTTATCTTGTACACTATTGTCAGAAACATCTACCAGTTTCCAGTTTCATATCTTTTCATACAAACAATGCATTAATACAACATTTGATAACCGTTACATTCGGCCCTATTACTAAGAACCGCATAGCTAATTTTGTGTCAATAGCAATCCATTATCATATTTTGTTTTAATAGATTCTTCAAATATAATGCCAGGAGAAAACATTTGTGCTAAGCAGCAACAATAGCTGTATAAGATTATGTATAGTCTTTCCATACAGAACTGTGCCACAAGGTAGTTATAAGGTTACATAAGAAAATTATTAAACTGTGTTAAATTAAATGTCACTTAATCAGGCAACTTTTATCAAGTTGGGTTGGCTCAAAAAGTTTTCATGCTGATTCAAAACCAGTAGTTCAGCAATAGAAGGTCACTTCCTCAAACTAAATATCAACAACAGTGATGCAACAAATGTCATATAATAAAGCTATAGACATGAAAAAATACTTGATAACACTTGAAAGGATATAAAAAGAATTATAAATTTGAAATTACCAAAGGGTAGCTCCACTAGTGTTGTGGGCTTTGCACGTAATCCATACTGCTTGCACCTTTCATTTAGAGATTTCACCAGTTCATCAAGGGAAGATTGGATGCGATCAGCACGTCCCTGAAAATTGCATGAGTAGATTGAATATGAAAAAAATATATAAAAAAATCATGATGGATGTCCTGAACAGGTCATATTCAAACATACCTGTACCGTGTCGTCGGTATTTACATCCTGTTCCAACTTGACAATCCCTTGATATAATTCAATTTTTTTCTCCTATACATACAATAAAACAATGTGATATAGTGATGCAAAATGCGAAAAAATAACATGTTAACATATATGCTATGCATGCTATCAACTGCAGGAAAAGCCATATTTTATTGCACCTGCATGTCACGGAATGTGGCTTCCTCGGTTGTCAACTTGGACGATACATCTCCAACTTGCTTATATTTATCATCATATTTCTTCGCTAGAATCTCTACCTGAAATTAATAAATTGAGCCAATTATAACAGATAACATAATAGGTCTAATAAGGATATATGCAATGATAAAGAAAAATACCTCATGCTTATCAGCAGATATCCTTTCGATGATCTCGTTAAGACGATTGTCACATCTGCTCTTGTACAGAACCTTTTGCAGGAAAAAGAAAATCAGAAATTTGTTTTAAAAAGGAGAAAATAAACGAAAGAGTATTAACATGACAATGTTAATCACATGCAGCGCATGAAAGGCAGCTTTTATATGTTTTTCTCTTCTAGGTATCCATGGTTTTATTACATAAATACACAAAGGAGTCCAGCCTGTGTTCACCATAGAACAAATCTATTTCATAGGCCTCTCTCTTCTGGGCCAATAATTCGTAGGTATCTCAAGAAGCGGCTAAAAGCTAAAAGAAGGGGCAAAACATTTACAACAACAACAACAAGCCTTATCCCACTAAGTGGGGTCGGCGACATGGATCAATTTTCGCCATAATGTTCTATCCAAGACCATGCTTCTATCCAACTCGTTAATCTCGAGATCTTTCTTAATAACTTGTCTTATAGTTTTTTTAGGGCTTCCTCTACCTAGTTGTTTGACTTCTCTCCAAGTCTACTCTCTACATGTCCAAACCACCTGAGTTTATTTTACACCATCTTTTCCTAATAGATAATAATTGTTGGACTTTTCGCCTTAATTACGGTCCGCCTCTAGTCACCTTAATTGCGGCACTTTGCCTTGCCTCATTGCAGCCCCTAACACCTTCATTGTGTTAGCTTTTAGTGGGTGGGTTTAATCTCACATTGCTTAAAGATATGGTATGTGTTGTGTTTATAAATGGGTGCAATCCTCACCTTACGAGCCGGTTTGCACGGATGAGTTAGGCCCAATCCAAATTATGAGATGGTATCAGAGTCTATCCTAGATCCATTGTTGGGCTTCCAGCATCGTCCACGCTTCGGGCTCATTGAGGCCCAAGCGTGAGGGGTGTGTTGGACTTTCCGCCTTAATTGCGGTCCGCCCCTAGTCACCTTAATTGCAGCACTTTGGCTTGCCTCATTGCAGCCCCTAACACCTTCATTGTGTTGGTTTTGAAGGGGTGGATTTAGTCTCACATTGCTTAGAGATATGGTCAGTGTTGTGTTTATAAGTGGGGGCAAACCTCACCTTACAAGCCAGTTTTATAGGGATGAGTTAGGTCCAACCCAAATTCTGAGATTGAGTAAGAGACCTTTCCCGGAGGCCATTCTTACTATCTCCAAATTAATTAATATAAGAAACAGAAGCTCAATAAGAAGATAGGAGTCAATGTATTTGTGTTCAGTAGGTCAGCAGTAAGAAAAGGTTAGTTTGGTCAACGAATCTGTGATATTTGCAAAACAACAATTTCAGCCTACATATATTCTGCAATCCTTAAAGCTCAACAAATAGAATCAGAGAGCGAAAGTTCTTGGCAAGATCCATTATTTCTCAAGTACAATAATCACAATGTTAAGCAATCTGTCTCCCAAATTACATTTCAATTACTAGCGCTATATCAGTACATCTATATGGTTCTGGCTTAGCCTCCAAATCAAGATACACTATACAAGTAAACAAATCACTGGTTTATCGAGAAAATAAACTACCAAAAAGAGAAAATAGAACGCAGCTTAAACAGGATAGAGTTTTAACAAGGCGTGAAGGTATAAAGCACAGAAAACACTCACAAGTTCCTGCATTTTTGCACGGAAGAATTCTATTTTCTCTCTCGACTCCACTATTTCTTTCTCAAGTTCTTCTACCTGCAGTTAGCAAAAGAATAAAGAGATCAGAATTGCCTTTGTTCAATTTGAATCAGAATAGAATGAAATCAGGCATATGTGAGCAGACACAATGATATGCATTGCACAAACTGCAATTTAGAACATGAACTTTCTACGCAATCTTTGTAGATAGAACTACAAGTAATAGCTAGTAATTTCCATATGCAACTTTCAAATTGCAATATAATCAGCATGTTGTATAAAGAGATAACCATACTTCTTATTGAAACCAATTACAGCTTACTCAGGCATTCCACCATATCCTCAAACTAATCAACCTTAAAAGATGACCATACACAATATGTAGATGGCATATATGACTCCAGTGAGGTGATACTGATAGGCTATAGCTTGACTGTCACTAGCCTAAGTCTTTTAAGATTGAGTACGGTGATTGTATCAGAGGTTCAATCCCCAACAAAAGGAACTTGTTACCCTCCACTTCTTAGGTGCTAGAATCTCCTAATGTACCAAAAAATTAAAATAATTGAATGTGGCATATTTATCGCACAGCATAAATACTGCAGAGAAATAAATATACAACAGTTACCTTCTTATCAGCTTCTGTTGCTTCTTGGAACTTCGAGTTAATTGAATTTTGCTCATCTGAACTCAGTTGATTTATGAGATGCTTCTCCAAGACTGGAATTTTGGATTTCTGCTGCTTGTTCTGAGGTCCTTCATCAGATGGAGGGACAGCAGCCGGCCTTGGTGGCCGACCTGCAGCAGGGTTCACTTGTCGAGCACCAGATGCAGCTACCCCTTGCTGTTGTTGAATACCTTTCAAAGGTAAAAGGAGGAAGAGAAAGAAATTATAGAACAAAATAGTTTCCATACAAGTGAATGATAATAATCTAAATAAGCATGATAGTTCTTCAGCACACACCAGGTGGATTTCCCCAAGATACAGCACTGTGGACATTGGCAGGTTGACCAGTAGGAGGTAAATCAAGAACTATACTACTTGGAAGTACGCCTGGAAGAGCACGTCCCTCCCTGTGTCGCTCCATTAGGTACAGCGCAATACAAAATTCTCTGAGAGAAAGCATGCTATCATTATCTTGATCGGATAAATCCCAGACCTGCTTTAAAACCTCTGGAGAATATAAAACATGGTATACAAATAATGATCAGTGAATTAGCTAGCCATCGAGAAGTTACAACCAGAACACTAGAGAAGTAGCAAAATAGAGAAATCATTTTACTCCTGATGTCCAACCAAAATGATAGGAAGTATAAAATATACATACCTCTTGGTAATCTCCAACTAAGAAACAAGTTCCTCGCCTGTTCCCCAGTGATTTTCCCATCTCTATCTGTGTCTACTTCCATGAATACTCTCGTATATTTCTGAACATCAGTCTGAGACATCCGTGGCCATGGAGATTGGGGCTGACCTGACGCAGGACCCTGCGGCCTCACTTGAAGTCCAGATGAACTGAGCATATTAGGCGTCTGAACCGGGGCATGCTGGTTCTGTTTCACTGCTGGCTGGGACTGCTGAAGATGTGGATGGGGCTGCTGAAGATGTGGACGGGGCTGCTGAAGATGTGGACTGCCTGACTGAGTAGCAAGAGAGCTCTGCAATAAATCAGGGGAACTAGTCCTAATAGAATTCTGGTTTCCTCCAGATACAGGAACAATAGCAGATGAAAGCAGAGAATTGGTAGAAGAAAACCCTTGTGGAGAAGAACTTTGCTTTGGCTGAGTTGAGCTGGCTGAGAAAAAATCCCCTCCGAAAAATGAATCAGAAGCAGTACCATTCACAGAAGTATCCATGGATCTAGAATCCTTGACCACTTGATCTGCTGGCTTAGTGGCAGAGGAAGGATGTTCTGATTGGTTAGGTGTAGGGGGTGCAACATTTGATCCAGATGTTGTAATTGAAAGACCAAGCCCCTCCTGAGTTGAAGTAGGACTAGTTCCTCTAACCGGTAGCTGAGACGGTGCTGCTTGCGGTTGTTGCGGAGCTCCGCCCATATTACCATAACTAGGGAAGGCAGCAGAACTTGCAGGGCGACCTCCTCCAACAGCAGCCACTCCTTGAGTTGGAATACCGGCAGACAAATTTTGCAGAGGCCTTGTTGACTGATTTACTGGTGAAACAGGAAGATTTTGATTAGGAACTGGCCCCCTCACTCCAAGATTTACCTGTGGCACGGCCCCCGGTGCAGGTGCAGGTGCAGGTGCAGGTGTAGCTGTGGCACTGAAATTGATTTGAGGAGCAGGAATCTTAGATGCGGCTGGGCCATACAATGCAGCTTTCACCATTTCAGGAGTGAGTTCCCGCTTGCTCTGTGCAACGGTGACAAGTTTAAGTGCATTGTAGAACTCCGCACGACCAAGGAAGCCACTCTGATTTTGGTTTGCAAATGCCCAAATCTGTATAACAAGGATTGAATTTGCAATTTAGAGGAAGGAATATATAGTATAACAAGTCTATAACTACACTAGTGCTATTAATTGAATCAATTAAGAATGAATTGAATGAGGAAAGAGAGATTGAACCTGTGCAAGAACGTTCTTGGGCAAACCGGAGCCTTGGAAGAAAGAGACGGCTTCGGCACCGCTGATACGGCCATCTCGATCCAAATCGGCACGTCGGAAATAAGCATCGAAGAGATCGACATTAGGTGCAGGCGATGCCATTGCAGTTACACGCACGCTTTCTAGATGCAGCAGTAGCACAGTAGATCAGACCATGAACGATGAACACGATTCAGATTTTAGAAAATACAGGAAAGAACCAATAGCATCGATCTAATGATCCAATTTTCTGAACTCCGATGAAATGATTGATCGATAGCCACCGCCACGGATCCAATCAAGAATCAGAGGAAAAAAACAACATCCCAACCCTCGTTTCTCCTTTTTTTTGCATAACGTCCCTCTTTCATTACCATATTTCAAAAATACCACTCTTGTATTTCTCATATTTCAATAATATTTTAAGTTATAAATTATCATTATTTAAAAACTAATACTCATGGTCAAAAATATTATCAAGACTATATAAGTGGTAATAAAAATATCTACAAATCTATTGTTTATAAAAAAAAATCAAATTCAACCTTCGTAATAATTATAATAGAATATATTTCAAAAAAAATGTAAGATGTGATATTGTATGTGTTGCTAAAATTAACTATTTTGGGTGACAATATCTTGAATTATATATATTCTTTTGGTATGAAGTAACAAACATTGTTTTAATTGAAATATTATTATTTAAATTTGATTTGCACCAATATTTATGTAATGTATCATAGAGTTTTGAGAAGTTATATTTGTTAAGAAAACTAATCATTAGCCTAAATATAAATTATATGGTCTTTAACTATAATTTTATTTTATTTTAATTAATTTTTTTTAGTATAGTTGATTAAAGTTATGGAATTGAACTGGATTTGAGTTAACAAGTTAAATTGAATTGTTCGTGAATTTTAATTGAACTCAACTGGAGTTAGTTAAAAAAAAATTTAACTATCATATCCGACGTAGACTTTTAGGTTTCGCCATATCTGGTGGACAAAGACAACATCCATGAGGTGTTAGTAGGTGGCATCAACGTTCTTGAGGCCGAAGAACATGACATTGTAATAGTATTTGCCATGATTTGGCGTAAAGGATGTCTTAGGCGCGTGCAGGGGATCCATCTGAATCTGGTTGTACCCTGAATATGCATCCATGAAACTCAACATATGGTATCCTAATGATCTGTTTATGAGGTGGTCGGTGTCTGACAGGGGGTACAAATCTTTATAGCAATCGACATTCAGATCGGTGAAATCTACGCACATACGCCACATGTTGTTAGCTTTACATACTAGAACCACATTAGCCAGCCATGCAGAATACTTTGTTTCTGTGATGAACCCGACGTTGGGTAGTTCCCCCACCTCTTCATCAATGGTGGTTTTTTTCTACTTGCCAACTTTCTGCTTCTTATGCGCCACTGGTTTTGCGGAATGGTGGATGGAAAGGAGATGGCTCGCCACTTTGATGTCTATTCCTGGATGTCGGAGGGAGTCAAGGAGAACAAGTCGGCATTCTTAATTAGTCGGTCGGCTAGTTTCTTTTTCTCTTCAACGGACGGGAATGCACATATCTTCGTCATCTGATGGGCCTGAGTACCTATCTAGACCTCCTTCAAGTCCTCCGTAAGAGTAAGCTTTTCCGCTTCGGATCCTAATCTGGGATCACAACACTCGAAATCAGTATTTAGAACTTTAGGAGGGGGGCCTCAATAAGCGTCAGCTCTTCTCTGGTTGTCTCTAGACTACTCAGGTAGCATCCACGAACCACTTATTCATCCCCTCAAATTGTATCGACTTGCCCATTAGTGAGCGGATATTTCAAGGTTATGTACAATGTGAATATGACTTCTCTGGGGGCGTTGATAGTTGTTCGCCCAAGGATGATGTTGTATGGTGATACACTGTCCATAATGAGGTAGTTGACGTCAATCGCCCTAAAGTTAACTTCTTCTCCATGTGTGGTCTTTATGGCTATATGGCTCATTATATCTACATGTTAGCATGATAACCCCGTCAAATAATGACTGCATGTTTTTTTATTATTCGAGCTGAGTTACAGTTTTTGGAAGGCGTCCCAAAATAGGACGTCAGCAGAGCTTCAAGGGTATATCAAGATGCACTTGATGTCCTAGCTCCCTTGTTGAATTGTGATGACCAGAGGATCATCATTGTAAGGGTTGATTCAGGGGGAATCCTCTTCAGAGAAGATGATATTAACTCATATTTTCCCTTAAGAGTCTTTAGGGAAGCCAGGGGATATTACGTTTGCCGCAAATACCTGCCTCGCATACTTCCTCCATGAAGATCTGAAGTTATCTCCACCGGCAAAGCCTCAAAAAATGGTGTTTACATTGTAAGTTATGGTTTTGTCGGTCATCTTTAGGGGAAGATGGAGGGAGGTAGAGTAAAAGTGTGGCCCATGTTAGTTTTACCAAGTGGGCCCATGGTGGACGTCGTTGTCTGATCAAAAACTACAAGTGTGTATGTTCTTTCTGCAATGGCATAGAGACTCAAAGACCTTAATAGGTTTATAACATGTTTTGGTAATGAGGGCTTGTCCACGGTGGTGATAAGCCGTGTATGATGGTGTTTTGGGTTTGTTTATGAGACATGCTCACATGAGGTGAAAGACCCTACTAACAGCCAATGGTGCTTGGTAGCAAGCGTACACTCGCACATGGTAATGTATTAAAATGGTTGCGATCATGTACTCTTTTGGGTGTTAAGAGTGTGTATTACTTAAGATATGCCTTTCTCTCCTTGAGGGGATATGTATTTATAGAGGTCTATAGGACCTAGGGTTTCCTCGGAAAGGGCCACTGCCCACTTATTCAATAGTGGACAGTTGAATCCCTATTTTCGAATGAGCCATAGGTCAGTTAATGAACTTAACTTTCTCTCTACCCGAAGAACGTATTATCCTATGTTTTCCCATGTAGGGGCGAGGCGATACCTCCTTTTGGATGACCTCTCTTCGTCAATTCTCCTAGGGAGATCCAAGGGTAGGCAAAACCTTTTGCAAATATAACACTACAGGTTTAATTTTGAGATATTTTACAAATATGGTCGTTCAAACTTGGTAGCAGATGCTTTATGCAAGAATTTATCCACTAATAAATTCTTGTTATTGACAACCTCTTCGACAATCCATGATCTTTTCCATTATCTCCCACATTTGGAAGGATGGATATTGGTGAAAAATAAAGACTCATAGTATAACGACTTGTATACATTCACAAAATGCATATGGTACTTTAGAAACAAAATTTGCATACTTGACTTTAGTGAATTACGCATTTCCCTTCTCCATAAGTTTCACAACACACATAATGCAATCATTCCAGAGTTAAACTCACCATAGCCAGACTTTGAGCTTCTTTTGAATGGTTTGGACTTTACTCAAATATTAAACACTTTGTCATACACTGCTCAATATGTAAACATAACAAATACCAACCACAAAAGAAAAAGAGTTATTACAATGTCTACCATTACCAAATCAAGTTTGGGAAAAGCTTACCATGGATTTTGCAATACATTTGGCTAACTCGTTTGGTCATATTTCCATCTTGGTTGTATGTGACGTCTCACTAAATATGTCAAATTCATCAATCTCCCTACACAATTTACATATTTTTAGTTGAGATTTTTTGCTTTTATGGTATCCCCAAATCTATCATTTCAGACAAAGATTCATCATTTCATAATACCTTTTGGATGAAGTTGTTTAAATTATAAGGAACAACACTTAAATACAACACACCATACCATCCAAAAACATATGGATAAATATATGTGGTTAATTGTAGTATAGAGGCATGTCTTAGACTTTTGCAAGTAACCACGCTCATTATTGATACAAGTTTCTTCACCTCACTTATTTTTAGCACAACTACATCCCTCCCTCCATAGTGGACTATCTTGCATGCTCCATAGTGTCACCACTTTAGATAGCTTGTTGTAGTAAAGGCGCAAAATCTTAAGTCAACTGAAATACAACTTACAAAAAGTAGATCGAAAAATTGAAATACAGACAAATAAAAGATAGACGACTTTATCTTTGAGGTTGGTGACTTAGTCATTCTTTGCTTACATCCATACAGGAAACAAATAGTCACTAAATATGTATCATAAAAATTAGATAATTGTGTTTTGATCCATTTCTATTATTAAACGAGTTAGACAAGCTTATGAAATATATCCCACATCTTCCCCACACATACACCATAAGGTTCATATTTCCTTGCTAAGATCCTACTATAGTGAAAATCCAAAACTGATTTTTGCCTATTACCATTCAAATTGTAAGATGTATTTTGGGAGGAAAAAGTGAACAACATTGACTTAGAAAAGGGCTCCAGGTCACACAAAAATTCTAAGCATTTGGCTAAACAAGGTATAGAAAACGCAAAGAAAAAAAACATGGAAAGAAAAGAGAAAACATTTGAGGAAGAAAAAAAAGTCCAACTGTGAAATGAAGTAAGTAGTGCATTTGAAAAAAAGTCCAACATGTTACACTTCCTCATGCGCCTTCCACATGCAACAATGTTGGTCTTACCACACTCTACCATGCATACACCTCGATCACTTGGAAATAGGGGTCGTATATTCCAGATGACCCTTTTTAAAACGAATATGGGCCATCCGCACGAATTACCCATCAACCACTATAAAATCTAGATTTCCCCAAAAAAACAAAATGATGGGGAGGTATGGCCTCATCCTTGTTATTGAATCTTATGCTCACAAATTTTGTCCTCAATGCAAGTCCACCATTTTACCTCCATCACACACTTTCATGTGTGCCACCCACCAACCTTCAAATCATCTTCTTCCTCATCGTTTTCAATATCAATCATCCACCATTTTGCCTCCAAAATTCCCACAAGATTCCTCATATGTTACATGTTTCTTAATGGCAGGCCATATACTATCACAAGTTGACATTGGAAATTCCACCAAATCTCTACCATTGAAAACTACCTTATTTTTTAGGAAAATACCTCACAACCACTGAGCCCCACCAATCCCAAATGGGATTCCACAATCCCTTTGACCATCCCAACTACTATTATTTTAACTAATGCAAATCAAACCAAGTTCATCACCAAAATAATGCAAACATAACATTCTCCCTTAGACGATGTAAATTGAATCAAACATCCAATCAAACTAAAATCAAGCGTGGACCAAATTCCTCACCTAAACAAAATTTCGTCCTCATTCAAACCATGCCAAAGTGCCATAAATTTTACCCGATAACCCTGATTTTATCCCCACCCTAACAATTTATGTAATTTTACCAAAATACCCATGTATAAATTGTATATGTTTTAAAATTTCATTTTTTTTCATTTTAATATCAAGTTTTCTGGTCCATTAAAAGAAATCTAAAACTTTTTACGAACTAGAAGTCTTATCCCAAAGTTATTTGGTCCAGAACACTAAGACCAAAAATCTTTCCCCAAGTTTTTCGATAAGCAAAACAACACTGAAAATCTTTACCCTGAGTTATATGGTCAGCTTATCATCACTGAAACTTATTCCCTAAGTCTTATGGATCACATATCAATAATGGAAGTCTTACTTCTAAGTTATTCGATCTATAAGCTTAACATACCAGAAAACTTTTGGAGTAAGTTCTTCGAACCCTTGATTTTGTTCACTAGAAGTTTCTTTTTAAGTTGATAAAAAATTGTTTTTTTTAACAATGGCGAGGCATAAAGTAAGTGATAGTAGAATCATTCATCATGGAGGTGTAGGACGAGGAGCTCTACCTGCCCTAGATGTACAAGAAAATGAGGTAGGTGGACATGCGCAACAACCATTTCAGTACTCCGGTAGGTCGTACGAAACGTCACTTCTCGTACATACTAGGACCATGTTTCTCATTATTTATGGTACAATGATATAAGTAAATCTTAGACATTTTATGTTGAATAATCTTTTTATACAAACTATTTTTTATCTTTTAAATTATTTTCAACAAAAAGGTCCGAAGAAAAAACTAAAGGTGGTTGCACATGGAAATAAGCTGAAAGAGTGGGTTCCAGTTGTCGCGCTGGAAAAAATACCTGAGCATATCGCACGCTCGAAGATACAACAAAATCGCCACTGAACTTTATTTATTCCCGAAGGAAAGGGAAAATATCGATAAAACTCAATGGGAAGAGAAACGGGTAAAGAAATCATTTATGTAATGTGAAAGTACTAGCACCTCTCACATCTGTTGTACCTAATATAACCATTTTGATTATTCTTTGCGTGATTGGGTGTTACTATCTAAAGATTACTTGTGATTGCTCAAATGGGAGAAAAATAGGTTTGATAATCAGTGTGCTCACCAAGGATTCGAACCCCCGTGCCTATGTATTCTCATAGTGCAATGAGAAAATCATAACGTTGTAGTTAGTGGTGGCAAAACGGGTCCGACCCACTGGGTATGCCCATTTTGCCCGCACTTTACTGCGGGACGGGCCAAGGATTTAGTCCCTCAATGTGTCCACCCCGTCCCGCCCCATTTTTTTGCGGGCTTTTGCGAACACATACATTTACATAAATTTTTGCATTTTTAATCTTAAAGAGTGCAGTTCCCACGGGCCTTCTCCGCCCCACACGCACTTATTTGTGGGGCGAGGCTAAGTTTTAGGCCAACATCCTCAACTATAACCACCTCGTCCCGCCCAGTTTTTTTACGGGATTTTGCATGGCAGACCTAAATGGGACAGGCATGCCTGTTTGCCACCCCTATTTGTAGTTCATGGTAGAAAATATGGAGTGTTAGTTGTTTTTGGTGAACAATGTTAACGTTTACATTCTAGAAGTTAAATGTTGCTTGTATGCTCGCGCATGAGAGAATTAAACGTTTGTTTGTTTGCAGTAAAATGGATGCGCTTGGATCATATTCTAGTAGTTAAACATTACTTGTATGCTCGCACATGGGAGACTTAAGTGTTGTTCGTATTACGATAGAACGAAAATAACATGTCCTTTTGTGAAAAGTTTTTAGATGCCCTATGGCGAAAAATTGAATTTGATGGGTTGTGATTGATTTTAACTTTGAAAAGTTTGTCTTGAATCACACTAAAATCTATGAATGAAGGTGAATACTTTGAATAACCGAGGCCCATGTCCTTTGTGAAAAGATTTTCTAATTCCATTATTCTATTTTACATATTATATATATATATATATATATATATATATATATATATATATATATATATATATATATATATATATATATATATATATATATATATATATATATATATATATATATATATATATATATATATAATCTAATTTCTAAATCAAACTGATCATAACATTTTTGTAACTAAAATCAACTTTCACACATTCAAATTTTAAGTCATCTGTCCTTGTGCATTTAGGCATTTTCAAATCAAACATTTATCCGCCCCTGATGCGTTGAGAATTTTCAAAATCTAAAAACAATAAGTAAACAATTTTTTTCTAAACGAATTATGGCGCTCTAATTCTTCAATAAACTTGAGGCTACGTAAGCATGGAGTTGTAACACTCTAGCGAGTACAATAATCAAAAACATTTTTTCTCCTTTTTTTATTGAATATTTTCTCTTAATAATAAAATATTTCCTATAAGTAAGTAGATTAAGCAAGCATAAATAATATAAGCAAACATCCTTAGGAAAATCTAGAATTAGAGAAGGATCTCATTGAGTATAATAGAGACGAGGGGTGCCTAATACTTTTCACTTGCTTAACTGACTCTTTAATCCTAGTGTCTCACCCTTAACTTTAGGTTTTATCATTGTTTCCTTGTTCCTTAGGAACAAATAAAGGATGATGATGACTATGTAATTTTTCAGCCGCAACAGCTTGCGACTGAGCTGGGGAATTCTCTAACTTTCCATAAAGAAAGTTCATCCTAACCTCTAATTTTAGGGGGATTTCTGTGTGTTTCTTTGTTTGCTTTCTTTTATTTATTCTTGAATTTTTTTTATTATTTATTTATTTGATTTTTCCATTTATATTTTTATTCTTCCTGTTTTTATTATTATTATTATTATTATTATATATATATATATATATATATAACAGGCTTGAGAGAAAATATAAGTTAATAAGTAGAACTATTGTTAACCGGTGAGATGTCACATCTCAGAGAGGCATGAAAGCTACACTCATGATAGACCCCCCAAATGTATCTTCATAATAGGGTTAACCCCTCATTATGCTAATGATTTGGATGCGATCCATGACTCTGAGAACCATTAATTAAAACTCATTCCACTTATGGTAACCTTATATTATCAACTCGCAAGGGTCATTACAAATGTCTCGCCTAGATGAGACTTATCCCGAAGGATTACCGTATGAAGGCTTACTCCTTCTAATGGTAAAACAAGGGTATGGTCCATAACTATAAGGCTATTAACCCAAATTCTATACCCTACAAGAGAGGGGATTGGATAGTTTAAACCTAGAGCTAGCCTATCATAAGGAGACTCCTTTAACTAGGTAATGCTTGCATATTACCCTTACCTACCCTTAAACCTCAAAACATTCACATCATCATTATCATTAAAATCATTTTTTGCATTCAATCATTACATGAATCTTAATCATCTATTGGCAAGCATTTTGAGTAAGATGGAATTCGGTAAAAGGAAAACCTTCCAGTTTAAAGTAAGGGAATCAAAGAGAGATAACTTGAAGACTCATGCCATGGGATTAAGAAAAAACAGTAGGAAATCTCTAAACTACAGATATGGAAGAATCTTGGACCTCTTAAGTGTCACTGTACAAAAAGAAGCCTTGACTGCTCTAACATAATTCTTTGACTCTACATTAAGGTGCTTTCAATTTTAAGATTTCCAATTGGCTCCAACTCTCGAAGAGTTTAACAAGATCATAAAGACTCTTAAACCTACAAAAGGCCACTTAAATATGATAGGGTATCATCCTTTAGTATAAGAAATAACTTATCACCTTAACATCCACGGCACTGATTTGCAAGCAAACTTAAGGGTCAATGGTGGACTTCAAAGGCTTCCTAAGGGATTATCTAGAGGAAAAAGTTGCTAACTTTACAACTTCCCTAAAGTGGGATGCTTTGGATAGTATCATGATCATTCTCATATTTGTATTAATAGTTTTTCCTACTGAATAAGACTTTGTGGACTATGCATCCATAAATTTATTTTTGGCTGTAAAAGTTGGGGATAAAGATCTTATACCTTTTCTTCTTGCAGATGTCTACCATACTCTCCATCAAAGGCATACAAAAAAGGGAGGTAAGATGTTATGTTGTGTTCCATTACTCTATAAATGGCTTATCTCCCACTTATAAAGGGATATAACT
Source organism: Lathyrus oleraceus (assembly GCF_024323335.1). Lineage (NCBI taxonomy): Eukaryota > Viridiplantae > Streptophyta > Magnoliopsida > Fabales > Fabaceae > Lathyrus > Lathyrus oleraceus. The sequence continues at coordinate 712,318 of NC_066580.1, forward strand.
GATCTTGAAAGAATTAGTGAACACAAGTGGTCCCAATACATAGTCTCACTCGATGATAAAGACATTCTATGGTTCCCACAAATCCTTCACCGCAAGGACATAATCTTAAGTTATGGGAGCTTTCCTAATGTGTCGCTTATATGATCAAGAGGATACATAACTTACAATCCAACATTAGCTACGAGACAAATGGGACATCTATTGGCTTATAAGCCCGAGGATAAATTGTTGGAAGGTTTTATTTTACAAGAGGAAACTATGAACAATCCTACTATTCTAAAGGTTATTCATGCTTCGGGGCAACTCAATAAGGGAAAATTAATCCTAAAAGACATAGGGAGGGGTCCACCACACCCTATGCTCAACGGATGAGGTAAATTGTATGTATAATAAAGTTACCATTTGCCCTAGATAGCCCCGTTAAACTAATAGCTCTTATGCCAATTATGATCGCTATGGAGGAGGGGGACACCCTCAATGCCAATATCCTTCAACTAAGGAGAGAAAATGAGGAATTGAAAGAGAAGTTTTACCGAACTACATGTGAGAAAAATCAGTTGAACAAATACCTTAAACAAGCACTAGAACAACTCAAGAGGAGTGAGGAAATGACTATAGTAGAAGAGGATAAAAAGCAGCAAGCTTATGCTAACCTTAAGGTTGTTAACTCGAGCCTCAAAGCACGTAAAGATGAATTGGACAGAGCCTAGCGCCAAAGGGATTAATGGAAGGATATCTGGATGAATTCAACCAAGGCCCCGAAGGAAGTGAAAGAGAATATGAAGCTTGTATCCAAGCTTTGGAAGTTGAAGTACAAAGTCTACTTAATGCTCTCCGTGAAGCCATAAGCCAATACACGGATTCACTACTACAAAGAAGAGTTATTGAAGAACTACTTGCTAGACGCCCTTATGAATGGAAGAAAGCCTAAAATGAGGTGGTAGATCTTAAGTGACATATGAAACTTATTGAAGATGCTTATGATGAAATGAGAGAATGAGGCATTTACACATAGGAGCATAATCAAGCAATGGATGACACAATTGAGGAAGACAATGCTATTATGTTAAAGCTTTAGTATAAGGCTGAACATTACAAGGAGAAATACCTTAAGCTGATCATACTGTCTAATGACCTAATTGATGAGATACCCTAGAGTCTTAGGGAAGCTGAAGATATGATTGACATATTCAAGCCTTAGAAGGAGATGTGTGACTTCCTTAACTTGTGTTGGTACATGATGGACGAGTTTATAGTTAGGATTAAGGAACATTGTTAGAAGTTTTTTTTATTGTAATGGGTTTTTATATTTGTGTGTTTCCCTTTTCTACAAACTATGAACAATCTTTGAGTTTTCTTTGTTACTGTCTTCAAATTATGGAATAAATAAAGTATTTTGAATTTCTAATATCCTTAGCTTACTTGCAATCAATGTATGGTTAAGATTCCTCTAAAAATATATATATTTTTTGCATACATACTCATCCATTCATACACACACATGCATACAAAGAAACAAAAATCATATTGGCCCATATTTTCTCAGATTCATTGCTCAAGATAACCTGGCTCTCCGGCCTCCTTATCAAACTTGAGTTCACCAAAATAAAACCATGGAATAAATCAAGCAAAATCAGGTCGTTCTCAAAGAGGATATAGACTCGATAAAAGGGAATGTAGAGTGAATGAAAGACAATATATAGTAGCCCACACATACTTTTACTAATATAATGGAAAGAGAAGTTGAGGTTAATAGAAGAAAGGTTGCTTCCATGTCTTCCCCTCCACTTGTGGGTGATACCCCCTATACAGATTTGTTGCTTATATTCAAGGTATTGAGGCGGAGGTGACTCAACCGAAAACAAATGTCCCTCTTCCTGAAGGGTCTATTCCAGTCTTGGTCCAAAATGAGGCATCTCGTCCTATACAAATACCAGTGCCACATGACAATTACATAGACCTGAGTAAGCAATATGAAGATGAAGGCTCGAGGTGTATGGCTTAAAGGAATATACCGGCTCACCCAATTACTGATGTTGAAGAACCAAGGGTCGACAATAAATACAAGATACTGGAAGAAAGGTTCAGGGTAGTTGAAGGGTTCAATATCTTAGGATTTGACGCTATGGAGATGTATCTGGTACTTGATATGGTCATACCTCCAAAATTTAAAACACCGGAGTTTGAGAAGTACAAAGGTGTCAACTGCCCTAAGAATCACCTCCAAATGTTTATCAAAAAAATGGTTGTCTACACAACAAATGAGAAATTGATGATGCACAGTTTTTAATACAGTCTAAATGAGGAATCCTTAGATTGGTATATGCAGTTGGGGAGAACTCGTGTCAATACCTAGGAAGACTTTGCTAATGCCTTTCTAAGACAATACAAGTGCAATTCGCATGCAACTATAAAATTTGTCTCAAAAGGGCAATGAATCCTTGAAAGAATATGCTCAGAGATGGATAGGATTGGCTTCTTGCATACAACCTCTATTGCTATAGAGTGAAATAGTTGATATGTTCATGGGCACCTTACAAGGCCCATATTACAAGAAAATGATAGGATCGGTATCCACAGATTTTGCTGACCTGGTGATAATTAGGGAATGAATTGATAATGGGTTGAATAATGGTAAGGTCAGAAAATCATATTCTAATCAACATAATAATAATAGGTACCCTAACAACAATAACTCGAAGAAAGGCGAGACCAATGGTGTTACTATTGATGGTTATTCTCAAATGCCTTATAATTCTTATGTGGCTACAGTAAATCCTAATCAGTACCCACGGCAGGCACCAAGCCTAACAACCTAAGGCACCACCTCCGTATAATCAACAACAACATAATGGGTATCCCTAAAGCGATCAACAGAGGCCTAGGAAAAACTTTGACCCTATACCAATGATGTATACTCAAATCCTGCCTTACTTATTGCAAAGAGGGTTGGTGGAGACTATACCTCTTGCGCCTCCACCAACACCTCATCCTCGTGGCTATGATGCTAACGTAATATGTGATTTTCATGCTGGTTTCACCAGGGAATACTACCAAGAACTGTTTGGCTCTCAAATTCAAGGTACAAGACTTGCTTAATAGTACGACTATTTCTTTTGCTTCCGTAGGTCCAGATGTGAAGAGTAATCAAATGCCAGGGCATAATGGCCCAACTGTCAATGCTATTGAGGGATCATAAGACAACATCTTGATACAAAGGGTAGACCAAGTGAAAACCCCTATCTTTATGATACGTTAGAAATTGAATGGCTACGAGTTATTCAAAAAGTTGCACGCTGATTATAAAGTTTATCTGCTCAATCGAGACAAATGTGAGAAAATGAAGAAGTGCCTTCAGTAGATGATGGACGAAGGTTTGGTTCAAATAAGATAGACAAATAAGGTATAAGATATTTCAGCTATGGAATCTCAGGGACACATCCCCTTTAAGACCCCTTATCAAAGAGGGAAGGTGCAAGCATGATTTAAGATTCTCGGACCAGTGTCCTCTCAAGGACCAATTCAATATGGTTCCACTACCTTTTCAGATTCCAATACCAATGAAGTCAGAAGACCCTATTATCTTTCATGTTCCTGGACCATTCCCATTTAAAAGTACTAAGTCAATACTGTGGAATTATAATACTATGACATACGTGGGAGAAAAACCTCTAGTACTAGAATCGCAATTACTAATATTGTCGGTATTTGAGGTATGACTCGTAGTTGAAGAGTGTTCACCCTCAAACAACCACCAAAGGATAATACTCTTGAAAGTTCAAAACAAAAAGAAGATGGAAGATAATGGAAATGACCTTCTAAGAAGGGTGTCCCCCAAAAAGAAGTTGATGAGTTCTTGAAACTTATCAGAAAGAATGACTATAAGATGGTGGATCAGTTAAACCAAACGCCTTCTAAAATCTTTATACTGTCTCTTTTGCTAAATTCAAAGGCTCATATGGGAGCTATATTGAATATATTGAATGAGGCACATGTCACCCATGATATACCAGTAAACTAGTTTGACAAAGTAGTGGCTAACATCACTACCAACAGTTGCTTAGGGTTCAATAATGACAAATTATCGCCATAAGGACATGCCCATAATAAGGTCTTACATATGTCAATAAAAATATTATGATAGTCAACTCTCGAGGGTACTAGTGGATACAGGCTCATCTCTAAATGTAATTCCTAAAAACACTTTCGGGAAGCTGAATACTATGAGAACTTCCATGAAATTTAGCACATCGATGGTCAAAGATTTTGATGTCTCGAAGAGAATAGTAATTAGAAAAGTCGGACTACCAATAATGGTGGGGCCACATACGTTTATAATTACCTTCCAGGTGATGTACATTAACCCATATTACAATTGTCTTCTAGGACGACCTTGGATCCATGTTGCAAGAGACGTCACCTTCACCCTTCACCAAAGGTTCAAATTCATAGTAGATGACAAATTGATAATTGTTGAGGGTGAGAAGGACATGTTTATCAGCCACCTCTCATTATTCGGATATATTGAAGCAGATGGAAAAACACTGGAAATACCTTTCCAAGATTTGGAAATTGCATCGGTCAGTCGAAGAAAAGACGCTCCCAAGAAAGATAACTTAGTCTCTCTATGGGAGAAGTTGTAAGGGTTGATTAAGAGTGGAGATACGTTAGGATGGGGCAAGCTGTCGGAGATACCTGAGACGAAGGATTGATTCAGGTTGGGTTACAAACCGACTAACAAAGAAGCTCAAAAGACCAATCATAAGAAACTTTGCACACTCAAATAAACTTTCCATAGTGTTGGATACATAAGTGAATATCATGTGGTTGTAGTCGTAAAAGAAGATGAATGGATACCTAACTTCGTGTGTTGTTGTTTACCATATGCCACTCTGAACAATTGGAAGACCGTTGAGATTCCTGAGATGATTTATAGTTCAAAGTAATTTATTATTTTTCTAAATAAAATTATAATAAGTCATTTGCCCTTCCCAAGACAAACGGACATGCTTTGTAGGGCTCTTTTTTGTTTCAATGACTTATTTATCGATAAAATTGCATTTTGTTTTCAATTGAGCTTCGTTTCCTTTCATTTTAAGATTTTTCAAAAAAAATGGCAATAGTCTTGTACACACACTCTCGTTCCTATCACTTTATTCAAAAGACAAATAATATGAATAAACTTCCTCACGCAGATTAATAAATGAACCTATTGAAAACAACACTGTTATAATCCCTTACAACTCCGAATTCTCGATTTACCAAGTGGAAGAAGGAGATGAGGATGATTGTGAACTTCCTGAAGAGTTATCCAGACTATTGAAATAAGAGGACAAAGAAATCCAACCTCATCAGGAACTAGTGGATGTGATCAATCTAGGAACCGAAGAAGATAAGAAACAGGTCAAAGTCGGCGCTGGATTAAATGATGAAATTAAGAAAAGATGGGTCGAGATCCTACGTGAGTATGCATATATGTTTGCTTGGTCATGCCAATATATGCAAGGACTAGACACGAACATCGTTGTACATAAGTTACCGCTCAAACCAGAGTGTCCACCAATAAATAAAAGATTGAGGAGGACTAGACTCGACACGTCACTACAGATCAGAGAGGAAGTAAAAAAGCAGCTCCATGCAGGATTCTTAGCCATTGCAAAATATTCGTAGTGGGTTACTAACATCGTGCCAGTCCCAAAGAAATATGGAAAAGTCATAATGTGTGTGAACTACTGAGATTTGAATAGAGCTAGTTCTAAAGACGACTTCCCTCTGCCACACATTGACATGATGGTAGATAACACCGCTCAATTCTCGGTTTTCTCATTCATGGACGGATTCTCCATTTATAACCAGATAAAGATGGCTTCCACAGACGAAGCTATACAAAAATACCTGAGTGCATCGCACGCTCGAAGATACAACAAAGTCGCCATTAAACTTTATTTATTCCCGAAGGAAAGGGAAAATATAGATAAAACCTAGAGAGGAGAGAAAAAGGATAAGGAAGTCGGTTATGCAAGGGAAAATTATTAGCATCCCTCATATCTGTTGTACTCAATGAGAACCATTTTGATTGTTCTTTGCTCGAATGGGTGTTATATTTAAAGGCTATTTGCAAAAGGGGGAAAGTGTTTTAATAATTATGGTGCTCGCTGAGGATTGGGACCCTCATCCATATGTATCCTCATAGTGGAATAAGGAATTCAGAGCTCCGTAGTTCATAGAACTAAGACGGAAGATGAAATGAATGTTTTCCTAAGCATGAAGGTTGACAAGGCAAACCACAAAGGATTTTGAAATGTGATAAAGGTATAGTTTGAACCAAAAGATAATGTTGTTTGAATCCATAAGGTAAGTATGTTTAAATCAATGAGAAAAGTGGCACGAACCAATACATCGTATGACCGAAAAGATAAAATGTGGCATGAACGAATACATAGTATGGCCGAAAAGATAAAAATGGGCATGAATTAATACACGATATGACAGAAAAGATAAAAAAGGGATCTTGGTTAATAAGTAGGTATTTAAACATATGGTAATTAACCCAAAGATATATATGGAATCCAAAGAAAGATTATATTTGGTCCAAAGAGAAAGTATATCACTGAGGTGAATGATTTGATGAAGTTGAAGATATTGACTGATGAATGATGAAAGATTTGGATGGTTCCATAAGGAAAAAGAATATATTTGTTTTTTTTTTATAATTATGAATTTTTTGGCGAGTTTAATCGTCGGTAACTAGAGGGAGGCAAGCGTCTAACCACCGGCTAAGTACGGTCGACAATCAGAATACTATGGAGTTGAAAGAACAGTTGCATCCTAACCACTTTTTTTCTATCCTAAGAGGACCTAATTAAACTCGTTTTATTATAAGTGTTTTCGAATGGATGTCAAGTATCGGGCCACAAGCTAGATACGACTGACAACCTAAGTACTTGAGAATGTTATGCACATGTACTTACACAACATATTTTTCATCCAATTTATCATGAAAATCATTTGATGATTATATAATGGATCAAGGTATGGGAGAATAATGGAATGGAAGACATAATTGGATGATATATAAGTGAGATGGAAATGGAGTGGATGAGATACTTAATGTTGGATCAAGCACTCGCGTTGCTTTTGATTGTATTTGATTTTGAAAAGCACTTGACGTTGGATCAAGTGTGTTTTATTCTTTGGAAAAATGTTATTTTTATCGTTTCTTATTTATTGACATGCAAAGTAAACAACAAAGAAAATAAATTCCTAAGTTATTACATGATCATGGGAATGAAAAACATATTGGCCACAATGGGGGGATGGATCATTATACACCATACAAGAATGGGAAAAGGTCCTTGCAAACATATAATGGTTAACCATGGCCTAAACTCAATCAAGTGGCAATGCTAAACCCTAATAAGTCCATAATCATGATCATGGTTCATGCATCGAAATACAACTGAATGTATATAAATGGTATGCTAATTCTAAAGAATACAAATTAAAGATTAAGGTCTAAACTTAAACATACATCAGAGTTAACAAAAACATCTAAAAAGAAAGTATTAAGATCATGAATTTTTAATCACCAGCGTGGCTAAAAATCTACTACACATTTAGGAGTTTGATCAATGTGAATCATATTGCTAAATTGACCAAAAAAAACTATGAGTAACTTCTACATATTAACCACTCTTGTTTTCAAAGTAATCAAAGTTAGGCATGGCAATATAACCCGTACCCGCGGGTACCAACCCGAACCCGCCCCGAAGTTGACGGGGAAAACCCGCTTTGACTGGGTTTGGGTTTGGGTTTGGGTTTTCCCCGATTTTAAAATATGGGGACGGGTCGAGTAATGGGGACACTAGTACCCACCCCGAACCCGTCCCCGAACCCGCCCCGTTTATTTTATTATGTACATTATTATTTATTTTTGATAATATAAAATATTAAATATGTGGTCAATGTTTTGATAATTTAATTTGAATTTATTATTTAAAATATTTGAAATGTATGTATGTAATTTTTTTAGATTGTTTTATTTTATTATTTGTAATGTAATTTTATTTTGGAAAAATAAATATTTCAATTAAAAAATTGATTTTACTAAATGAATGGTGGCGGGGCGGGGATACCCGAACCCAACCCGAACCCGTTTGGGACGGGTTTGGGTTTTGATTCCCCATCCCCGTTTGGGTTTGGGGCGGGGAACGGGGATTGTTTGGGGATTCGGGTTTGGGTTTGGGAGAGGTAAAAACCGTCCCCGACCCGCCCCGTTGCCATGCCTAATCAAAGTAACAAAAAATAATTAAAGTTTAATTCAATCATTAATCAACATTAATCACCATACTCTTTTTTTATATTCTAATTTTTAGGGCAAAATGCATTAATCAAAATAAAGGTAAAAACCATAATAAAAATACAAAGAAAATATAAAGAAAAACAAAAATAAAACTAAAATGGGTAAGGGGTAAGACATTCCAAACAAGGTGTGAAAAGAAATTGCGTAGGCCCATTAGAGCATACCCATGCCAAGTTCTTGCTTGGAATGCAGGTTGGGCGTGAAATTGGATAGGGAATGTAACAAGTAATATCATGGGCCATAGGGATTTTGGTCCAATTTCACAAGGGAGATAGGGATTCAGAATTCTCACGCTCATGAAGAAACACTCCAAGATTCAAAATGTTCCCTCCAACTTCTTGGCTTGTGAACCACCTACCTTCGTTGTGTCGGAAATTGTCTCTGACAGCGGCGGAGAGCCAAACGATGTAAGACCTATACCAATCAACTTGTTTCAGTGTCCTCTAACCGAAACCCAACCCAATTTATCTCAATTTCTAACCATATAATCAGAATCACCAAGAACATTCAAGAACCATAGATAGAAATCCATAAATTAAATCTCAATCTCACATAATTCCACTTCATAACCATGGGGCAATTGCTACTCTACACTCAAACGATCAATGGTAACAAGAAATCACAGGGAATGAAGAGAAATCACGTGAGCTTACCAGAGCATATCGAAATTGAAGATTCCAGAAGAAACACGGTGAGTTTTGATCTCTTTAATGTGTATTCTCTTTTTCTTCTTCTACTACTACTCACTTCTTTAGTCTTTGGGAAGAATCTCTTTGAGTGATGTTTGTAGAGTGAAGAATCAGATTTATGGGAATGATGAGTGATGGTTTATTTGATGATTGTGTGAACAAGTGGTTGGTTTTCTCTATGTGAACCGATTATGATCTGTGTGTATTGAGAATAAGGATTAGTGATGATGAAGATGATTTCGCGAGGGCAAGTATTGAGTGAAGAATTGATGATGATTGATTCCCCTTTAGTGAGGATTGAAGATGGCTTTATAATCCTTAAATCCCTTAATGCAATTTAGTCTGAATGATTTATGTTAGCTTGGAAATATGTGTGAGTTGTTAGATGGAAACAATCAGGTTGTTACACAGTTGGATTCTGTTAGACAGTTAGGAGTTAGGAAGTTGTGAGTTGAGATGAGTTAGATGTAATTGTTATATTAGTTGGTTATGATGTCATTTCTGTTAGCTCTGTTGTGATGGTTAGTTGGGGTTCCCCTTCTCTTTTATTTCTGTTATAAGGTTGGTTAATATTAGGTTGGTTGTGCCATCTATTTCAATTAGATTAATATGGATTTGAAATGAGTTGATGACCCTCCTATTGCTATGCTTTGGCCTATTGTGATGTTGTTAGTGGTGGGATGCTAGGTCCTAATGTTAAGTATGATACGCTCATGTTTGTCACCTGTTTGTAATTTGAAACAAAGGACCGATTATACTTAAATGGTGATGAACATATGGCCGATACGGGTTTTGGGTTGTTAGTATGCGCAATTGGTTGTTAATGGTTGTAACATGTATGACATGCTTGATGCTTATATTGTCCATTGCCCTGTTGTAGTCCTGCTCAATTTTCCTACAGCTGTTGACTATAGCCTTGTACGTGTGAAATTTAGATCAATGGCTGAATGTATATATGTGGGTTGGTATTACCATACGGCTTCCCTATTTGAATATATACTCAATGCTTATGGTTTGTCCACTTCCCTGTTGCAATTTTGATTAAATTTCCTGCTATTAACGTTGGGTTGCTATTGTTAATATGTGAATAGGGTTATTAGTGTATAAACTTTGTGCAATATCATTGACATTGGTAATAACTCAGTCCAAATGGTCTTGTTGTCATGGTCATGTCATTGCATTCAACTTTGAATTGCATCATGCATTGTATTGAATGATGCGTTGAATGTTGATGTAACAAACTAATGCACTCTTGCTCTTGAATTGAATGTTTTGGTTCCTAGGTTGTTTATGGAACTGGTTTGAAAGATTATTTATGATGTGTATGGTTAATGCATTGTAGGCTAATTGTGATGTGTAGGGTTACCTTGGCTTGAAACTTTGGTCATGATGCAAGGAGGCTTGGCATGAAGGCTCACGATGACAACTTGAAAAAATCAAAGTTTGCTTACACATGAAGAAAGACTTGGACATGAAATCAAATGTAAGAATGAAAAGAGAATGAAGAATAAAAAGGCATTAGAGTTAGGACCATCGAATTAGGCCACTTGACTTTGGTCAACCAGTTGACCAAAAAGTCAATAATTGACCAAAAGTCAATTGTAGGTTAAACTCTTGTTTATTTGTATGAAACTTTGTAAATGGTACTTGTATGAATTAATGGACAATTTTGAATGGAAATTAATCCTTTTGGTTCAAAGAAACATGCCTTATTTTCAACTTAGAACTTTGCCTCCAAAATTCATGTTCGAATCATAGCCTTGAAATGAATGAATCGTGGACTTTAAAATGCTTGAACAAATGGACTTTGAATAAGAATTATGAATCTTGGACAAATGGATTTTGAATGTACCATGAATAAAATATAAATGGACTAGGAATGCAAGATGAATTATGAGACAATGGACTATGATACTTGAACAAATGGACCATGAATGCACCATGAATCAAAGATCAGTGGACTAGAAATGCATGATGAATCATGAGACAATAAATGCACTATGAAGCATGAATCCATGGACTATGATACTTGAATGAAACATGCACTTTAAATGAGGATTTTGAATAAAACTAAAATGCAACATGACTTGAATGAAAGTTTCAATAAGACTTGAATAATAAGGCCTTGGATGAAAATTAGTCATCAAGCAAGTGATAAGCCATGGTCAATAGATGATCAAAATTGAGGTTGACTTATGCTTGACCACAATAAAGGATGATGTTTGACTTCAAATAACAATGGTATGATGCATCAATAATGATTGAGAACCATACTACAATGAATTAGGGTTCCCTAACCAATCACAAGATCAATAGACAAACCACATTGTCCATAAATGCCAATCATCCATGATTAGGGTTTCGAGATGAAAACTACCTAATCAAAGACCTCAAATCAAGTAAAAGGATCCACGATCAACTCCCAATAAAATGGTTCTCAAGATTAGGGTTTCATGATCAATTCCAAGCTCATAAGGCAAACCACATGATCTATTAGTACCAAAGATCAAAAATTAGGGTTTTGTGCATAAGTGAATACCATGATTGTAATCTCCATAAACTAAGGTCCCAAGCAACAAGAATTAAGGTTTCATATATTGATTGAATACAATTATGCAACCTTCATGAACCAAGGTCCCAAGCAACAAGAATTAGGGTTTCATACCTTGATTCCAAATTGATTGTACCACCATAATCCTTAGGGTTTGATTATCAAGCAAACCCTAGCTATTGTTAGATATAAATAATTATAAATCTTGAATTTATAATGATTATTTAAAAATGCTAACATGAATAAATGATATACATGCATTTGGCATGAATGAGTGCAGATGGATATAAAACCAAAAGTCAGATGAAAAGTGAAAAAGGGAGGGGGAAATTTGGGGTATGACAACTGCCTTATTTAATCATCTTAAACCTGAATGTGCGAATCGCGACAACTTTTCGGGTATTCAAGGTAGAAGAGGATTAAATACACAAATATCCAAAAATTTGTCTGTTGAAAACAATTGTAATATGAGAAGGATAAATGTATTGGGAATATGGAATGACAGGTAAACTTTTACAGGTTCATATGCTGGGGATTGACTGAAATATTATATTGGAGAAATAATAGATCAGACGCAAGGGAAAAACATGATATGCATGCTATATGCAATGTATGTTTGATTTTTTCATGATGCATTAGGTTATATATGCTACATAGTAATATGGGTTATTTTGTGGCAAATGAATGATATTCACAAGGGTAAGACTCTTTTGGTGTATAGTAGACTTCAACTTGCCAATATCTGCACCAAAGAACTTGCAACGAAAAGGTGCTTCGTGTTACCACCACTGTTGGAGATTTCAACTTAATACCGCTGGGAAGGAAAGGATATATGATCTGATTGGGCAGTCATTGAGATGATTCTATATATCAAGCATTTACTGTAGACTACCGATCGCCCTTTAGAACTTTCCAAGTAATCAAAGCAATGAACTAAGTTTACCTTTAATTTTAGATTTTATTATTCTCAATGTTTTGTGGCATTATATGGTCAAAATAAACAATTATTTTGAAAACAAAATACGAGAAATGATAACTAAAAGCAATTCATAAAGGAAAAATGAATTTTATTGATTTTGGAAAATTTGTACATATGATGTGTACAAGGATACAAAAATCCTTGAAGAGGAAATTGTAAAAATTGAAAAACAAAAGTAAACGACAATGGAAAATTTATGTGATTTTCCATTAGTTACAACATTGGCTACCATCCACTGTAAGATCTAGGTTCCAACACTTCGCTTCGGTTGATGATGATTAGATCAATCTTTGGCTGTCTGAGATCAAGTTGTGATGAAAGAGGCTTGAGGGTTGCAGTCAAATGCCTTTTATCCCTAATTTTTGTCTAGACATTTCCTTTCTTTTCGTCCATCGGGATGCCCTTTTTTTCCTAAGTCGCCCTTTCAGGTTTTTAACTTAGCGGACTTTTGTATTTTTGATTTGATCCCTAATTTTTGCATGGAAATTTCTTTTTTGTTCCATCGGGATACCCCTTTTTGCCTGGATTGTCCTTGCAGATGTCAATCTAGCGGGTTCTTTCATCATTTTTTTAGGCATAATATTTTTTGACTTCACCGAAGTTCACTGGCAGTGACAACTCCTTCCCATCCATGGCGGTGAGGATCAGGGCTCTGCTTAAGAAGGCCTTCTTGACGACAAATGGTCCTTCGTAGTTGGGAGTCCACTTGCCTCGTGAATCCGAGTGTATAAGAGAGTATTTTTTGAGCACGAGACCACCTTCATGGTACACACGAGGGAGAACCTTATTGTTAAAAGCTCTTTTGAGGCGTCTCTGGTACAAGTGACCATGGCAAACGACCTTCAAACACTTTTCTTTAATGAGATTCAACTGATCCTATATGGATTGAACTCATTCAACTTCATCAAGGCCAACCTCCGTGATAACCCTTAATGAAGGAATTTCAACCTTAATTGGTAAGACAACCTCCATCCCATATACCAGTGAGAATGGAGTTGCCCAGTAGAAGTACATACTGAAGTTATGTAGCCATGTAAAGCAAAATGAAACATCTCATGCCAATCATTACAGGTCTTGACCATCTTTTGGACAATCTTCTTGATGCTTTTTTTTGCCGCTTTTATGATGTCATTCATCTTAGGCCGGTATGGTGAAGAATTATGGTGCTCGATCTTGAATTCTTGACACAACTCTCATCATCTTGTTATTGAGGTTACCGACATTGTCAGTAATAATCTTGATAGGAACACCATATCGACAAATTACCTCGTTCTTAATAAATCTGGTAACCACCAGTCGTATGACATTAGCATATGAAGCAACTTCGATCCATTTGGTGAAGTAATCAATAACAACCAGAATGAAGCGATGACCGTTGAAAGCTTTCGGCTCGATCATTCCAATCATATTAATACCCCATATAGAGAAAGACTAGGGAAAAGTCAAAACGTTTAATGGAATTGGTGGCACATGGATCTTGTCACAACATATTTGACATTTGTGACATTTTTTGACAAAGTTGTAACAATCAACCTCCATTATCATCCAATAGTAACCAACTCAAAGGATCTTTTTGGCCATGGCAGACCCTTTAGCATGTACTCTTCACATCCCTCGTGTATTGATCTTATAATTGTGCTACTTTGTGTCTATCCATGCATCTAGGTAAAACAAAATCATAATTCATTTTGTATAACACATCCCCATTCAAGAAGAACTTGACACAAATCCTTCTTGGAGCCGTCTTATCAGTGATAAACACTTTCTCGGGATATTCTTACTTTTCCATATATCTTTTAATGTCATAGAACAAAGGTTTATCACTAGATTTTGCTTCAATTTCTAGACAATGTGCTGGTTCATCCAAGTGGTCAATGTGAATAGCAGGTGCTTCATTTCTCCACTTGACTTTAAACATGGATGCCAGGATGGCTAGAGCATCTGCTAGATGATTCTCTTCCTTAGGTATATGGTGAAAATTGATTTTATCAAACCAGGGAATCAACTTTATGATATGCTTTTTGTAAGGAATTAACTTGATATTCCGGGTCTCCCAATCTCCTTTGACCCGACTGATCATTAGAGCGGAGTCTCCATATACTTCAAGATTTTTAGTTCTCAAATCAATGGCTACTTCAATTCTGTAGATACATGCCTCGTATTCTTCCATGTTGTTGGTGCAATCAAAGTATAATCTAGTAGTGAATGGAAGATGAAATCCAGTTGGAGAAGTAATAATTGCCCATATTCCATGACCTCGAGCTTTGGAAGCACTGTCGAACACGAGCGTCCATCACGGTCCTGGTTCGGGTCCTTCATTAAGGCTTGAAATATTGCAATCTCTGATAAACATGATGTCCTTATTTGGAAAGTCAAACCTCATTGGTTGATAACCCTTCACATAACTTCCTTGATGAAATCTTTCCACTTCAGTGTATGATCGTGTCGTATCAATACTTGAATTCTATCACACTGTTAAACTAATTTAGGTGTAACAACCATAAATTGATTACTACCTCTACATCCATCGCAACCATTTCAAGGTGTTATATATCCTTGTTGTTAACCACACTCCGTATGTCGAGAATACGAACAACAAAACGCCATGTCTCCTTGGAATCATTGATGTCTTGGACACAATCATTTTTGCGAGCCATTTTCTGAATAACAACACAAATGTAAAGGAATCATGTCCAATTTTGTGAAGATAAATATAAATAAAAAATGAATCAGTTGAGGAAGCAAAACCATAAATCGAAGAACTCGACAACCAACAAATAAAACTAAATGAAACATGCATAAAAATAGTTTGAAGATAATGAACATAAACGAACCGAATAAGACGAAGAACATGATAAACAACAAATGCAACACGATAAATCAATAGAAGGTGAACAAAAATGGTATCTTTTGATCTTCTGGAAACTTCTACAAAACTCACGTTAAAATAAAGTAAGAAGAAAAGAAGAGGTTGGGTGTCCAGTAAAAGGCACAAATTCTCCGACTGATACCTTTTAATCTTCTATTCATGTTGAAAAATGCATAGGAGATATAATGTAGTTTGTTTTGCGAATTGAAGAGTTAAAAATGAATCTTTTGTTATCTTATGCAACAGAAAAAAACATTGATAAATGAAAAGCATAATTAAATGTGAAATATTAATTAAATATTATTAAATATTTTTATTTGAAATAATTAAATATGTGAAATAAAAATGACATTTAAAGAACCCTTTCAAACTAGTTTAAACTTTGATAATTAAGTAATTTTGATAGTCATTATTTTGTATTTATTTTGATAATAGATTAGTTTTCTTATTTTGATGATAGTAGATTATCCCACAAGTAAATAAATAAAAAGTAAATGTACTCTCATCTCATACGACACCGTTTTCGCCACCAAAAACTCCTCTCTGTCTCTCAACGTTCTCTCCCATACGACTGCGTTTTCGGCACCAAACTCTCTCTCTCTCTCTCAACAATGGTAACCTTACTTTTCTGCACTCTCTTTTTTCCTCTTTGTATTTTCAATTTAGGGTTTAGATCATCAACAACCCACCCTTAAATCAAGAAATACACTTTGTTATTTCGATCTGGAATAATCATCGTGTTATTTTGATCTATAATTCATCAGCATTAGTGTTTTATAATTTCAATTGGTTAATGTTTTCAATCATTCTAACCCTAACTACTATTCTGCATCACCATTTTGCTAGGTTTTGCTACAATTAGATCCGTTTCTCAATGAACTCACCGCCATGTTCGAGCGTACCACTGACAAGGGTTCTGTTTGGGTTACTCTCAAACGATGTATGTATTGATCTTGTTTTCTGTTTGGGTTACGATCTATGTGTTGATGTTGTTTTCTTTGTTAGTTTGAGTCAGGGTTTTGGGTTCTTTATAGCTTCTGAAACTTGTTTTTTTATTTTCAGCATCCTTGAAATCTAAAGTTGAGAAGAATAAATTGGTTACTGCTGGTGAGACAATTGAGCATAGATGTCTCATACGTGCCACTGATGGGAAAAAGACCATTTCTACTTCGGTATTTATCTCTCATTTACAAATTCTATTCTTAGGCACATTTTCATTGGTGGAGTTTCTCGATCGTTTCAAGTTTCACATTGTGTAGTTTCCTAGGTTTAACATCCACTTTTCTATTGTGTGCCCACTTTTTTTTCTTTCTATTGCATGTCTTATGCATATTTGTTTGTGTTTCATCAATGTTCATTCTTCGATTTAATTTAACTAACTTGTTTCAGTTTCATAATATATATTACATCTGATATGAATTTATCCAAATTTTAGGTTTCATGTTGTATTTGTCTCATTCTAAAATGTAATTTTTTCTCTGCTGTTTGTGATGGTTAAATGCCCTTGATAATAGACTGATTTTTCACTACAGAGGAAAGAAAGATTGATTGCATGGGTTGAGTCATTTGTTCATTAGCGAATATACTAGTGTTAGATGTTACCTTGTCTGATATAATAGATCTTGAGTGTGCTTTCCAAACTCCAAAAACATGTTAAGTAGGTTACTGGTTATGGTTTCAAGATATGTTTGTTACTTACTCAAACTTGAAAATTCAGTTCATATTGGATCATTACTCAAAGTCATTTTTCTCTTTGTTGAATAATGATCATAGATGTTATATGTGTATATAGTGTACATGGTTTATGCAAAGTCAACCTTGGCTCTGCTTTTGTTAATACCATTTGAGTTTATGTAATTAGGCTTGATCAATTGTTCCAAGTATGTTGTCTAGCTTGGTACCTTACTTGGTTTTGGGCTCCTATATTCACTTTAGTGTCAAGTTGGTAAGGTTGTCATTAAAATTTAGGCAGAATTTTGTGAATAAAGAATCCTATTAATGGGGTTGATTGAAGAATCCAAATGAGAGAGTGTATTTGATGAGTAAAGAATTCCAGGGACAAGAGAGTGGCGAGATTGGTCAAAGAAAGCCTTTTGGGGATCATTCACAAAAGTAAAAATTGTGTTGGTCAGTGCATGTGACTTTGTGTTTATATGTCTAGCTAATTAACATAAGGTAGAAAATAACTGTTTGAGTGGAAGAGGTAGGTTTCTGAGCAAGAAAATGGGAGGGTTTGTGGTTATTAGGAAATGTGAATGGTAATGTTAATGGAAATGGCATGTATCTATGAAATTGAAGGGGAGAGAATTGGAGAAGAGAAAAATAAAAATGTGAGATGAAGTCTTTCTGTTAGCCTTTGACTCTGAAATGCCTTCCAATTTACTGGTTAATGCACCACCTTCTCTTTCCATTATTTTTACTATATTCATTTAATGTACTTTTAAACATGTAATGTCTTTAATTTAGTGTTTATGACATTACATGTTAAGGGGAGGGTTTGTGGTTATTAGGAAATGTGAATGGTAATGTTAATGGAAATGGCATGTATCTATGAAATTGAAGGGGAGAGAATTGGAGAAGAGAAAAATAAAAATGTGAGATGAAGTCTTTCTGTTAGCCTTTGACTCTGAAATGCCTTCCAATTTACTGGTTAATGCACCACCTTCTCTTTCCATTATTTTTACTATATTCATTTAATGTACTTTTAAACATGTAATGTCTTTAATTTAGTGTTTATGACATAAGTGTTTACCATATTCTTATTTATAAGCTACTCATACAACAAAAGATAGATTTAAGTTATAAGCCATTTTTACAAGTGCAATCCTTGAGAGTTTATGGATTGTAGCTTCTTAGTGGATTGTAGCTTCTAAGTGAAGAATTCTTGTTAGCAGCCTACTTTTTGTAGATTGTTTTTTGAATGGGCTGTAACTTGATGCATGAATTCCCCCAGATCTTTTTGGCAATATCTGCTCTTCTCTCCTTGCTTTCCATGTTTATACAAGTTATTTTCCTTCCATTTATAATATTTAATTTGACTGGATTCTCATTTGAAAGGTTGGACCAAAGGATCATCAACGCTTTCAAGCTTCTTATGCAACTATATTAAAGGCCCATATGACTGCTCTGAAGAAGAGAGAAAGGAAGGACAAGAAGAAGTCTGCAGAGATCGATAAAAGGGAAGGAACTTCTAAGAGGCCTAAGAAATCCTGAAGTGACATGCTTTTGCTGTTTGGTATTCTGCTCAAACTTAGTTTCTGTCTGACTTTTTTTTCATCTGAAGGACTGGTCGGCTCCACATACCTTTTTGAGTTGCAGGGGAGGAATTGAACCGAAGGGAGGGAAAAAGACAACAAGGATATGTAAAACTGTTATTGAATTGGCAATTGGTTAAAATTTTCCTTCCGCCCCTGCGGCGGTTATAAATTGAATCTTCAGGATAAATTTCTTTTCCCCAATTGATATTTTGATTAAAACTCATTTTGAGTTTATCTTCTGGTCCCAAATTTCTTGTTCAATCATGAGTTATTATCCTTTGTTAGCAACTTTTGGCACATAATTTTCCTTATTAGTTCGGTTGCCTGTAAATGTGCACTGTTTCCCACTATTATTTTTCCACTTGTCTACAAGTATTAATATGCGTTACTGAATAATGATGAAGAGCATGAAAACGAACACTTTGATGCCAATGACGTAGAGCGCGGTTAGTAACAAACATAATCTTAGCGTTAGAGTAGTATTCAATCATCAAACAGTAGTCATCGTTTTTTCTTACTTTGAAAATGGATGGGAAGCTCCTTGGTCTCTTTCATGCAACCTGCATAAGTACTTCTAAGATGACGTGAAAGAGATCAAGAGGGCAGTGTGCAAAACTTTTAACTTAAGGCATTCTAATTATTTCTATCGCATCATGTAAATTTCCACAAATGCTCTCTGTTTTTGAAAATATACCTTCGGACGTATCCAAATGTAAGATTACGTTAAAATATTCTGAAGATGTATCTCCGAAACATTTTGGAGCATAAGAATCGTGTCAGACTATTCTCCTTTCTCATTTCACATTTCTTCAACCACAATTTCAAACTCTCTCAATACACTACTATACACCAAATCAAAATTTATCAAACAAGACTCAAGAGAACTCAAGGGAACATCAAGCTTCATAACATTATTCAACTTCATCAAAACTATCAATTTCAAGTAATTTTTTCGAGTTTTCGATAAATATTTTAAATTTTAGTGTAAAAATCAATGTGCAGAAATCACATGTAAAGTTTATACATAGTGTATAAGTTGTTTGTTCGCTTAAAATGGTGATCAAGACATATTTTTTTCAACTTGCATGTGGTACATTCGCCATTGACGCAACTTCTGAGTTGCAGAATATTTCGGAGATGCACCTCCGAAATTGTTCAACGTTTCATATACTGCAGGAAATTTCGGAGATGCATCTCCAGAGTATTTAAATGTATTAGTTCTCTGGTGCTTCCAGAGATGCATTTCCGAAATATTTGGTGCTTTCGAAGATGCATCTCCGAAATTTCCTACAATATATATTTTTATTTTCTTGCTTGCGTGTGTTGCTTGCGTGCACTAATGGCATATGCTTACTTTAATTTATAGGCATAATGGCTGACAGACATAACAAACTAAGGCATGGTAGGGTTGCTCAACACACATCCGTTCGGTGGGAGTGGAGCCAACAGGTTCTGGATGCTCCAGGTCCGTTTGGTCAGGCAGAGCCGTCTACTTCTAGGGCTCGTGCTTCTCCTCAGGTCACCTCACCTTCTTCTTCCTGTAAGAGACGAGATTCACCATATGACGCGTCACTTCCCTCATCCTCCCGCAAACGTCAGGATTCACCAGTGCCACCTCCTACAAATGATGTTGTTGTTCCAGTCCCACCTCCCACTGATGATGCTGATTTAGTGCCACCTCCGGAGGGTGAGGCTGCCACAAATGTTAAGCCAAAGGCTTTTGGAGGAGGTCCAATTGATTTGTCCTTACTTCCTCTCTATCCAGACCATACTGCCAGGCATATGAGACGGGGAAGTAACATTAGTTGGATTCTTTATTTTTTACCTAAATTTTAATTGTTGACATTGATTATTCCTGACGTTGGTTATTTCTGACAAATTTCAGGAGCGTGATTCCCAGAAGTTTGTTAATCACATGAGGAAGATTGCTACATTTCCTCAGCCGAATAAGGATTGGTTTTAGTCGGTTCTGTCCTTATCTGGGCTAAAGGACCTATGCATGACCAGTTACACTCTGGTCAACCACGTGATGCTTAATGCATTCGTGGAGAGATGACACTCTGAGACCTCGCTGTTTCATCTCCCGCGTGGTGAGATATCTATCACACTAGATGATGTCTCGTGTTTGTTACATCTTTCGATCAGGGGAGAGATTCCTTAATCATGGGAGGATTACCAAAGACGAGGCAATTGAGATGGTGATAGAGTATTTAGAGGCTGATCTAGAGAAGACGGTGGAGGGGATGGATATGACCAGAGGTGCTCATGCTAGATTTGAGTTTCTGAGGATCATCTATGCGACTGAGATCCAGAGAGCAGAGCATGCTGATGGTGATGATGAGCAGGTGACGGGCCACAAATTGAACTCATTGAGAGCATACCTGTTGTTTTTGGTTGACACTTCGATTTTTATGTACAAGAGACCACTTATATCGACGTCGTCTACCTACGGTACTCCGTGGATCTCCAGCGCATCCATGAGTACAACTGGGGGGCGGCTTGCTTGATCTACCTATATTCGAAGTTGAGAGATGGTTGTTTGTGGAAGACGAAACAGATCACAGGCGTCGTGACACTACTGGTGGTAATAATTCTTGATATTTGAATGTGTTTTGTCATTTTCATTTCATATTTTCAAAACCATTGGCGATGATTCGTGTGTTCCAAACTTTTTTATTTCAGGCTTGGATCCTCAAGCACTTCCCACGCATCGCTGGTTGGGCGAGTGTGTCTGACTATACCGAGGTTATGCCGCATGCTACTGTTTTTATCTCACTTAGAGAGAACCAGGCGGTCGAGCCTTTCAGAGTTTATCTTGACCGTTTGGTTATTGAGGACTTACACTTCAACAACTACGTTGATCACCGCAACTATTTGGCGATAATGCTATACTCTGGATGGTTGGCCTGCGAATTGTGCCTCACTGCTCCTCATATGCTCGTGCGCGTCATGCGGTACTTCGACTACACTCAGACCATTCCGAAACACCCTATTGTCTCTGCTCCTCATGCCTTGACACGTAGATAAATAGAGGAGATGTTTGATGATTATGAGAGTCATCTGATACCAGAGGAGGCATGTGCTACCATAGCTGAGAGAGACTGAAGCTACGCCGAAGGATACATCAGATGGTTCTTCAGGGTGTCACATCCATACATGGTGTATGCTGCTTCAGAAGATCCTCCGAGACCAGCTCATCAGGAGATACTAGAGGAGGAGCAGACTCAGCTAGATCATACCGATGATGTCTTGCCTAAGTGTTGTCGCATAATGGAGATTGCACGAGTAGACATTGACGAAGGTATCTTTCCTGATGGGTTTAGTGTCAGGTCAGTCCTAGATGCCATCATGGTAGAGGCACATGAAGCATTGTTGTATCAGAGACATCGCCGGAGGACATGAGGGATTGATGGCTGTTGAGGTAGAGCAGTCAAATGAGATAGATGAGAGGTTGTCAAACACACAATAGTATTCTCTTATTATTTTGTTGTAGTACTATAGTATGTGCTTTATTTTGAAAATCTTACTACATTTTGGATCTGAATTATACGATATTTTCTTGTTATTTTATTTTCGACATAGTAGTGGTCTCTTATTATTATGTGCTAAAAGTTTTTTTAATCACAAATTCTTCTTTTGCAAATTCCTTTCATATCATCTTTCAAAAAAAAAAAACATGAATGAAGATTCTTTATGCTCTCTTTAACACCTTTCAATGCTACAATTCTTCCACCTTTGATTTTGGTACCTTCTCGTTCAACGCCACCACCGCCTCCTCCATTCTTCTTGCCGCCTGAAAATCTACATTTCACTTACACTAACTCAATGGATCTCCAAAAGATATCAATAAGTCTGCACAAATCTCAAATGTTCACTATCAAAGTTGCTAACATTATTCTCTATTTATGCATCTTTCAATATGGTGAAATCTGAATCAAGTTGAGCTGCTGAGACCTGAATCTTTAAAATGTTTCGCGGCGGAGCTGCTGCGATCTAAATCTTTCAATTTTTTCAACGCGGAGCTGCTGAGATCTGTATCTCTTACTGATGATATGGTACTGAAACATTTATGGCATCATCCAAATGCCAATGTTCTTTGAAGGTATGTCCATGATCTCACTTTATTGAAACATTTGTGGCACCTGTCTCTTATGATGTCCAAATTGTCATCAGGTATGTCCATGTTCTTTGACGGTATGTCCAAATTGTTTTTTCTGAAACATTTGTGAGATCTTTTAAACCATGTTGGTGTTGAATTTCAGATAAACAATTAGGGAATGAAGAAGAACTCTTACCATAAAGAAATGGATTGTCTCACATTCTCATTCCATTAACAAATTTTTATTTTTAAATTTTTATAAAAAAAGAATTAAACAATTTAATATTAATAAATTTTTTAAATTTTAATGACAGACAATATTGAAATTTTTTGAAGTCATAAGTGTTAATAACTCTACTATGTGAAGACCATAAAAAAAATATGAGATACATATAAAAAAAAGGATCAAAAATTGTTTTTCTTAAATGGAGTTTGAAAAGTTATCAAAGTCAATATAGGAGGATCAAAACTGTATTTAAGTCTTGAAGAAAAAAGATAGATAAATGACTTGGAGCTGTATTAAAAATAAAGAAGGAAAAATTAGAAAAAAAATATAAAGACTATAGGAAAGGAGTATTTCTATATTTTATTTTATGAATGATATGAAATTTTGTAGGACTCTAACAAATTATATTTTAGGGAAGATGTTCGTAGTTATAACTACTATCGATTGATACAAAAATATGAGGTAAAAGAAACGTTCAAAACGATGAATAATAGCAAGACGGTTGGACCACACAACATATATATTGAAGTGTGGAAAAGTCTTGGAGATAAAGGTATTGAGTGGCTTACCAAATTATGTAGCGAACTAATGAGATCAAAGCAAATGTCAGATGATTAGAGAACTATTTATAATCAATTTAGTTTTATGTTTGAGAGGTCAAACATAAAAGCAATCTATATATTACTACATGTAATGAATATGTATCAAATGGATCACTACAACTTATGCTCAGTTTCCATTTATTTAGAAAAGATGTATGATATTGTGCCTAGAGAGATTTTGTGGAAATTGTTGGAGAAGAAAAAGATTATGATTGCCTATATTCGAGCGATCCATGAGATGCATGAGGGAGTTTTAGTTAGTGTGATGACACATCGTGGAGAGACGAGTGATTTTCTCATAACAATGGGATTGCACCAAGATGCAATCCTAAGTCTTTACTTTTTTACTTTAGTTTTGGATGTACTTACACAATATTTTCAAAAGCTAGCACACTGATATGTATGCGTTTTGCAAATGATATAGTTCTATTTGGATAGTCGACGGAGGAGTTAAATGAGAAGTTGGAGATAGGTTTTAAAAATGCATGACTTCCGCCTAAGCGGAAGTAAGACAAAGTATGAAATGTAAGTTTAGCTAAATAAGAAGTGTTTCTAACCTAGAGGCGGAAGTTGGAGATCATATCATATCAAATGTTACACAATTTAAATATATTGGATCTTTAGTTCAAAACGACGGTGAAGTAGAAAGATACGTAAAACATCAAATTCAAACTAAGTTGTCGAAATGGAGGAAGGCCTTCAGAGTTTTATCAGACATGAAAGTACCACTTACACTTAAGAAATATTTTTATCGGAAAACTATCCGAATATAAATGTTGTATAGAATAAAATGTTGGGTAGTAAAGAACTGTACCAATAAAAATTTATTAGGCCCGAAGAAGGAATAATCCATGAAAGAATATGTGACCAATTACACTGGCGAGGAGAGCTATCCCGCGAAGTGACACGCCGCATGCGTACAACAATATCATAGTAATAAAAAGAGTTATCATTCCTTATAGACCCGTTTGAGTACCGAGTTCTACTATTTTCGTGTTTTCTAAGACGGTTAAATTTTATGGTTGTTATGCGAAAAATTGAAAATTGGTTTTTCTTGATGATAAAAAAGAAGAATCTAAGACAATGATTCATGCCAATAACTTCACTCATACAAGTACGATTCAAATTATAACGAGATTTTTTTTTTTTGTAAAAAATAATAGAAATTGGAAGTAATTAATGAATTACCTGCTTTCTTAGCATATCTCATTCATTTAAAAACCTTTTAAAGTACATCTATTTAAAAAATAAGTTTTCAGTTGATTATAAGATACTTTCGTCGCCTCTGAATCAAATGTTCAAATTTCTATATCGGGCATCAATTATATCCATTCTAGCATTTAATAAATATCAAAAA
The DNA here is from genome assembly GCF_024323335.1 of Lathyrus oleraceus. Lineage (NCBI taxonomy): Eukaryota > Viridiplantae > Streptophyta > Magnoliopsida > Fabales > Fabaceae > Lathyrus > Lathyrus oleraceus. The sequence continues at coordinate 737,309 of NC_066580.1, forward strand.
GTCACTAATTTCGTAGAGAACATATACTTTAAAAACAAAAATATCGAGAAAAAAAACATTATCGATATCAATAAAATTTCATGAGATTTATCAATTTGACATTCCTCAAGTCTCAGATTCTAAGGAGTCTACTCTAACATGCTCATGAATAAGAAAAGATAAAAAAACATACAACTAAAGCAGGTTCATATAATAATAAATAAATATCAATTTAAAAAGTAGAAAATGCAAAAAAGTAAACTATACATGTGGTGAATTCTAAAAATATAAAATTTTGTTTCTCTTAAAATTACAAGAGTATTTATATACCTAAATGCTTGATGATGAGTATAAATTTGTATAAATAGCCTTAAATGCATTATTTGAAACAACAAAAATTTGAAGAGGAAAGAGAAAACAACAGAAAAAATTGAAATCTTATTCTGGTACTAGTGCACTACAACCTGGTGGTAATGCTCGCTACGACCATTAATGCGTGCTGCAACAAAGAGGTAAGCTAGCTACGACCAGTAATTCCTGTTATGGGAAGACTGTAGCACCCTTCACTTTTATGTATGGGGGCTCCCACTAAGACATGTAAAGCCTATGTAAGGGGTTTCCATTAAGAGATATCGATAAGTTATGTCATGAATAGGATGTGATGGAATCAAAATAAAGTCAATGTTGACAATATCTTTATATACAATATAGTACTAAAGATGATAAATAATAACAAGGATCATGAGTTAAAGTCTATCAAAGATTGTAGACAAAATGAGAATTGATCAAAATGAACATATTCAATTGAAGAAAAATTAAACTCATTTTACAAGTGACTCGATTTTGGACCTGTAGTTCGAATAACTCAAGGTGTCAAACCAATTGAATATAAATTAGTTTTTGTGACAAAACAAAATAAGAATGGTGAAATTATGAGATACAAAGCTTGAGTTGTTGCTCAATGAAGATCTAAGATTTATTTTGATGAAACATATCCATCTCCCGGGAATGCAATTCAATTTTTGATATTTAATTATACTTATAGCACATGAGAGGTTTAATTTGAACACGATGAATGTTATAACAATTTATTTGTATGACTCACTTTATAGTGATATTTACATTAAACTCCCTAACACATTTAATATATTAGAGATACATAACTTTTGATCTTGAGAAAGTCATTCCATCAAATTGAATAAGTATTTGTATGAGCTAAAGCAATCTTGACAATGTGGTATAATTGTCTTAGTGAATATTTGTAAAATGGGATATACAAATAACTCCATTTATCCTTGAATTTTTATAAAAATATTTGGAAAAAATTTGAAATAGTAGTTGTCTATATGGATGACATATAAATATTATTGGAATTTCTAAAGCGCTTCCAAAAGCTATAAATTTCTTAAAGAAAGAGTTTGAGATGAAAGACTCTGAAAGACAAAATTATGTCCAGGTTTACAAATTGAGCATTTGGACAATAAAATATTTGTACATCTAGAAGGTTATATAGCAAAAGTGTTAAAACGCTTATATATGGACAATTGTCATCCAAATTTGAAATAGTAGTTGTCTATATGGATGACATATAAATATTATTGGAATTTCTGAAGCGCTTCCAAAAACTATAAATTTCTTAAAGAAATAGTTTGAGATGAAAGACTCTGAAAGACAAAATTATGTCCAGGTTTACAAATTGAGCATTTGGACAATCAAATATTTGTACATCTAGAAGGCTATATAGCAAAAGTGTTAAAACGCTTATATATGAACAATCGTCATCCATTGTCTACTCTAATGGTTGTTAAATCATTGGATGTGGAGAAATATCCCTTTAGACCTCGAGAGAATGATGAAGAATTACTTGGTCATGAAGTATCAAATCTCATTGCGATTGGAGCACTTATGAATCTTGCTAATTATACACGTCCTGACATATCATTTGCTGTCAATCTGTTAGTAAGATATAATTATTCACCTACACAAAGATATTGGAACGAAGTCAAACATGTAATTCGTTCTCATAGGTACCATGGACATGCGTTTATTTTATTTCAAAGTATCCAAATTCGAATTAACAGGTTATGCAGATGTAGGTTACTTGTCAGATCCTCATAATGGTAGATCATAGACATATTATTTGTTTACATGTGGTGAAACGACTATTTCTTAGAGATTCATGGAACAGACTATAACAACAACTTCATCTAATCATGCAGAACTTTTGGCACTACATGAGACAAATCGAGAATGCGTTTGGTTGAGATCCATAATTCAACATGTACAAGACACATGTGGTTCGGCTTCTGGGAAAATAAATACAACAATCATATATAAAGATAATATTGCATGCATTGCTTTATTGAAAGATTATTACATTAAAGGAGATCGAACAAAATACATTTTTCCAAAGTTCTTTTTCACTCATGATTTTCATAAGAGTGGTGATATAAGCATCCAACAAATTCGTTCATGTGATAATCTTGATTCTTGCAAGCATTTTCATAAAGTCACTTCCTATTAGAACTTTTAACCAACTAGTGCTAGAGATTGGTCTTAATCGAAGAAGAAATGATCGTTCAACTGAGGAGGAGAACTGAATATCTTAAAAGGACATGTACTATTTTTCTTTCATTAGATTTTTTGTAGTAAAATTTTAATGAGGCATATCCTTTATGGACATTGAAGGAGGAGTGTTATAAATAATATGATTATGTATGTCTATAAATTAGAAAACTTTATACTTTTTATATAATGTGCTATAAATATGACTCATATTGTACTTGAAATCTGAATCTTAAATGAGAATAATATAAAAAAACTCAATTCTTCTCTTTTATCTCTTCCATTGTTTTGTTTATTTCTATAATAAAAAGAGAATTAAAGACTTATATATAAAAAAAATAAAATTAAAGAATTAATATAAAAAAGCGAGAATTAAAAAAAAGGCGGAAATATAAAGTAATGTGTCTTGATAAGACATTATTTAATTCTCTATGAAAGAATTCTGCGCTTCAAATTTTTATTATTTTTTTAATTAACTTAGTTTTTCTTAATTTTATATTTGACTAATAAAATCATTTAAATAATTATCAAAACAAAGATGGATCCCTATTTTTTTAACATATTTTTTTAAAAAAACTTTTATCCTTTTTTTTATATGAAGTCATTAATTTTTACTTTAATATCTTTAAAAAAACTTTTCATTTTCATAAGTTTCTCTATTAGTTCTGATTCTAAACCTCGCACAAAAATACCTTAAGTAGTACTGCATCAAATCTAAAAAAATCAAATAAACGGAAAAATAAAATAATTAAACTAAAATGAAAATTTTAAAAATTTAAAACGAATCGTCGCATAAGCGTTATCTTGTTGAGATTATCAACAATCCCTGACAACATAGTCAAAAATTTGATGACTTCTTGACAAGTGTATCGATAATTTCGAAGTAATACTAAACAATATCGTATCCAAAAGGATTGCTATCTAACAATGTTACGATTGTGTAATGTTAAAAGTAAAGATTGGGGGGGGGGGGGGGGGGGGGGAGGGGTCTGAGTTATTTTGCGAAGAATAAAGTTGTTCTGAATTTAATAAGAGAAATCGAGTATGTTTTGTGTGAATCCCTTGTTCATCCCCTATTGATGTTTAATGCATTATACAGATAGTAAAGTCATTATATTTTAACGATGAATTAATAAGACCATTGTGAAGGAGAATTGCGGTCCAAAACGCAGCGGAAATTAAAATTTTCTCCTTTAGAGATCCTTACGAATGGTCATGATCAGTGATAGAATATTTACCTCTTATGACGATTGAAACCTTTGGTGCAGATCTCTTGTGACGATCAAAACCTTTGATGCAGATCCACGGAGCGATCACGAACGTTGAACAATGACAACGTCTCTACTCAGTCCACACGAACGGATTCCTTCAATCTCAGTGCTAGCTGGTACGAATGAAGGCTTTGAGTGAGTGAGTGAGAGAGAGAGAGAGAGAGAGAGAGAGAGAGAGAGAGAGAGAGAGAGAGAGAGAGAAAACGAAAATGCAACCGCTAAAAAATGCTTCTGCACAAGGGTTCTATTTATAGAACCACTTGTGTGGGCTTCAAGCTAAAAAGCCCACTTAAGTGTATTTTGGCCCATATCTTATAATATGCCCAAAATCACTTAAGCCCATGGTACCTTACCATATTTCGTATTCTACTCAAGTACACCGTACCTTACGATGTTCTATAATTCACTTAAGGGCACCGTACCTTACGGTATTCCTTAGTTACTCTATCTCTCATCAATCCGTCCTTTGTGTGTGACCCTGCAGGTTTTCGTGACGTTGGCAATTATATTAAATCACGCATTTAACATAATAAACAGTGAGCGGTATCTAGCAACACATCACCGCTACCCAAGACACGAAAATGTCATGTGATCTGACAAAACCTTCTGTGATAATACTTATGTGTATAATTACCCTTTTGCCCTTATGTCTATATTGAACACAAGGCATAGACCGTGTCATCCTTGTCCAGTTCAATATTGGGCCCATAGACATTTATCATGTTATGCAGGATGGGCAAATTCCATCTAGGTCACTCATGTCCCTCAGCATGCTTCGTGGAGTACCCATCAACTGTCTTTATGGTTATCCAGTTACGGACAACGTTGGATCAGCAATAAAGCACTCGACTCCACATCTAGGATCCATAGTGGTTTCAGGTCGAAGAGTGGTATGCACCATTATCACCATGAGAATAACTTATGACACTTTGCATAACTTTAGCGGGTCAATCCGGTATAAATATTACTCCTAATATTCATACCTATGTTTAAGACTTGATAACTCTTTATCCATGATCCATGAGATGTGATCATCAGTCTACAAACATAATAGTCTTTATGCTTTAGTGTTATCCCACTTCACACTAAAGCTCGACTACGGATACTTTAAGAATAATGTCCTTATGTTTAATGTGTTCTCATGATTAAGTCACACTTAATACATTAAACGGACTATCTATTCCAGGGACTTTATTAATCAATCATAATAAAGAAAATGCCTTTTATTATTAATAAATAATTCGATACAAGTACCAAAAAGTATTGGCCTCTAGGGCTTACACCAACACATTGTACCCAATCCCTTGGTGTACAACTCACTGACTTCTACTAGAGGTCTCCTATCCCTATTCAACCGACATTAGTGATGTGAGGCGTTATTATAATACGTTAATTCTAATGTCAATACTAGAGGTCTCTTATCCATATTCAACCAGAGTAAGTAGATTAATTGTCTTATGTCAGACTCAAAGGCTTAAGGTCAGTAATCCCTACTCATGTACAATCATACAATCAATGCATCCACAGATAATAAGCATTAAACACAAAAGCAATTAAATAAAAATATAACTTCAATTATCCATATTACATCAGATTAAACATATGATCAAACAAGATCAAAACAAGTTCATCAAACAAAACCTGATATAGAGTAAGTTAATTACTCATAGCAATATAATAAAATACCAAGCAATTAGATGAATATAACATGTGAAATACTTGAAGAGTTTGGCCTCTAATGACTTCCAATACTCTCAAAATTGTCCTCCGAATAACTTTTTTATGTCACTTTCTATCAAAAAACGCAGAACCCCTAATTTTGTACTAGCAAAGCCTTTTTATAGCCAAACAGTGCGTCAGAACGCGTCAGATTTTTTCCATCTTTTTAGCTCATCGTGCCCATAATAGCTAGTATCGCGCTCGCGATGCAACTCCATCATGCCCACGATGGCGCGCGAGAAATTCAGTAGCAACCCATCTTTTTGTGCCTCTTTTTCCTAGTTTTTGCTATTTTCTCTGATTCTCTTCACTTGGTTAATATTGACTACTCCTTGGCACTTTTGCTTCACTTTTACTCGATATTTCACCAAAATTACTCCAAATATTCATGAAAAACATGCAATGATAGAGTGTCATCAGTGTACTTACTGGTTTGCATCCAAGTTTCCCTATTTCTAGCAAAAGATCAAGCATGTATTTCCTTGAAGAGATAAAGATGCATTGTTTTGAGTATGCTACTTCAATTCCCAAGAAATACTTGAGTTTCCCTAGGTCTTTCATCTAAAATTCTACTAATAATTTTTCTTTGAGTTGTTGTCTTTCAATCAAATCATCACATATAACAATAGTATCATCAGTATAAACAAGAAGTATAGTTATTTTTACTCCTTGTGAATGTTGAAATAACAAAGTGTGATTTTCTTATAACCCAAGCACACCATGGCCTTTGTGGATCTTCCAAACCAAGCCCGGGGTGATTGCTTTAATCCATATAAGGCCCTCTTCAATCAACACATGTTGTTGGTTCCACATATAAGATCAAATCCATGTGCAATCTCCATATACACACCATCCACTAAGTATTTATGTAAGAAAACATTTTTTTACATACTTTTCAACCAGAGTGTGTAGCAAGAGATAGTTATATTCGAATGTAATTCATTTTTGCGACTGGAGCAAAAGTTTTCTCATAATCAATGTCGTATGCCTGAGTATATTCTTTGCGACTAGTCTAGCTTTATAATAATCAAGGGAACTATATGCCTTGTATATCACAATATTGATCCACCTGCAACCAACAAACTTCTTACTTCTTTGTCTTTCAACAATTTCCTAACTCCTATTTTTTCAAGTGCTTTCATTTCCTCATCCATAGCTGGAACCTAATTTTTATTTTTAAATTCTTCTTGAGCAGATGATGAAATTCTCACATAACCAATAACATGAGCATAATAGCCTTCTGCAATAGTTATATAAGGAGTACTCGAAGGTGAAATATATAAGGAGTACTTGAATAAAAAGTTATAGGGTTAGTAGCCCAGAGTCAAGAATCCAAGCATTCTTAGATATAATACCACAAATAGTAAAAGACCAGGAGCACAAACTATTATTAGTAATTGATATTAATACTTATATGAAAGGCTTACTAATAGAGTCAAGAAGTGACTTCAAATGTTCCACTTCGCTCTGACTGAAAGAGGAAAGATCAGTGTCCCTATTAGAAAAGTTTTCAGTATTTGGGGCATGTGCATATACATGTGCATGATTATGATGTATATAACGAGAGCCTCCTCCTCGACTAAGAACCTTCTCTTTTACATGTAGCTTGAAACACTTGTCCTTTGTATGCTCGGTTCGTTTGTAGTGTTCACAATAGTATTTTTCACGAGCATTGTTGAATGATGATTATGGTGTTTCCTTGTTTTCTTATTTTGCCGGCTATTGGTGCTGATACATCAAGAGGATGCTCGTTAAGCATAGCGCGACGACAAGTCTCCTCACCACGATCAATGTAAAAAAACATCATCAATAGTGGATGATTTTTCCTTTCCCAAAATCTGCACCCATATGGGGTCAAATTCTTCATTCAATCGAGCCAATAAATTGAATATTTGATCCCTCTCAATGACAGTAGTAAGCGTGACGATATCCTAACTGCTCACCATCTTCAAATTCTAATATTGATCCCGTTCAATCCAAAGACCATTGATAACCTCAAAACAATCATAGACCGAAAGGCCTCCTTATTTGGTGTTGAAGATTTTTATTTTTAAGTCATAATAAGCCGTCATGTCGTGTTTCATGGAATAAATACGACAAATACGATTCCAAATTGCTCGTGTAGTAAAGGGGGACCTACAATTTCTACTCATTTATGGAGAGATAAATAATAATAACATAATCATCTTTATTCTAAAAAGAAAAATTAATAGCAATTAAAAAAGACAGTAGATGGTTAAGATATCACAGTTTTTTAATGTCTTATGAATCAACTAAGACTATTGGAAATAATTATTTCCATTTAGCCCTTTGAATAACAAAATCCATAATTTTATATTATAAATTTAATTACAATGCTAAAAAATAAATATAATACTATTTTTTAATTAATAAGACTAATATTACATTTGCGATTTTCAGTGTAATATTTACGATCAATTCACATTTCTCTTATTAAACTAATGTCACATTTGCTATTTCCAGTATAATAAAGATATAAAATTAATTTTATAATTATTTTTTTCAATACAAATTTTCTACAAATGAATGTTTAGGGTAAAAGTTAGCATTACCCTTTCTTTTAAATGTTAGGGGTACACCGTACACGATTTGTTTTACTTTAGAAATGGTAATAAGATGCGGTGCTCTATAAAGGTCTCCCACCTTACTAACGAGACCTACTTCTTTTTTTCCCTTCATTGACGGAAGTGATTGAAGGTAATAAATATTGATTTTAAAAAATATTGAATATTATTATTATTTTTATATAAAATTTATAATGTATTATGATCTGATTTTCATCCGATATATTTTATTTTTGGATATATATTTTATTTTAATATATCTGAATATTTTATCTTTGAATATATTTTTTATTTTATTATATTTGAATATTTTATCTCCAAATATATATTTTTTATTTTAAAAAATATTAAATATTATTATTATCTTTAGATAAAATTTATCACACATTGATTTTTTTTATCGGATATATTTTAACTTTGAATATTTTATTTTCAAATAATAATAAAAAATATATCCGAAAATAAAATATATTTGGTGAAATCACAACGTGTAATAAATTTTATCCGAAGATAATAATAGTAATAATATTAATTATTATAGTTATAATTTAATTAAACAATAATTTTATCCGGTGTAGATATAGATTAGTTATTTTCTCCTTAATGCCAACTTAAATGTTATTGTTGAAGTTTAGAGTAAATAATATGATGCCTTGATTAGCCTCACAAGCAAGAAGCTAAATTGAAGCTCCTGTTTCAGTCTTTAGTCTGAAAATGCTATCAATTATAATGCTTTGGAGAATGTAAAGAATATTCAAAACTACATACTGGGTATTGCATACTCAGATCAACTAGAATCATACTCTTGTTACTTTTCACAATCCATTTATCAGTTTAAGGATTCTAATATAGAACTATAGATAGGTACACAAATACAACATGTTGATCAACTAACTAGAGAGACATGCATATGAAATCCACAAATTTCTTTGCAACCAAGCTACTTGAGTTAAAAGAAAATACAAAATGAACAACCAAAAGCCTCTCAAATCTCAATCATTCCCACTAATTCACATATAAATAGAATTAACTCATTCATTTTGACCCCTAACCTCGACGGTTTTGTCAGTGGAAGCTTGAGTTCCTTTCAAGATCTCCATAACATCCTTCATGGGTGGGCGCATTTTGGGCTCAGGTGCAAGACATTTTGAAGCAAGCTTAGATATAGTTAGTGCAGCTTTGATTGGATATTTGTCTCCCAATTGAGGATCCATAATCTTCTTCAATTTTCTTCTTTCCTGTAGGTGCGGTTTGATCCAATCCGTTAGATTGTGATACCCGCTTGGCCGGTTGAGATCAATCGCTCTTAAGCCCGTCAGTATCTCAACCAAAACAACTCCAAAACCATACACATCACTCTTTACATATAGATGCCCTGCATTTTCATTTTCAATTTCAGCTCACTATGAACAACAATGAACTTCATTTTGCACTAAAAAACCAATGAAGTACTTACCTGTTTGCATATATTCAGGAGCTGCATAACCTGGTGTTCCCATCACCGTTGTCGACAAATGCGATTGACTAGCGGAAGGACCCAACTTTGCCAACCCAAAATCTGATATCTTTGCATTATAGGACTGTGAAAGCACCATAATTCAGTTAACATGAAAGGCAATTAATAAAGAATCATGATAACCTAAATTGAAGAAAGACTCACCCCATCAAGCAATATATTAGAAGCCTTAAAATCTCTGTAAATAATTTCTCTATCTGATGTATGCAAGAATGAAAGACCACTAGCCGCTCCAATTGCTATCTTAAGCCTAAGCTCCCAAGGAAGTGGTTGAACAACAGCACCCCCTATAGTATTTAATCTCATTGATTGAATCAAAATTATACAAAAAATATATATATATAATCTTTTCACAAAAATCACTTACTTCCAAAGAGGTGATTTTCCAAACTACCCTTCTGCATGTATTCATAAACAAGAAGAAGCTCTGTGTCCTCATAACAATATCCCAAGAGTTTCACAAGGTTAGGATGGTAAAGTCGACCTAGAAAATGTATTTCTGACTGCAAAAACCACAAACCAACCATTAGAAGTGAATAAATAATCTAACTTAAATCCCACTTATTCATAAAAAAAAAGAAGCTAGTTAGGGATATTGATTACCTGCCACTCCTGGAGACCTTGGTAACCTTCGGAGTTCAATTTTTTGACGGCAATGGTGATTCCATCAAGCCATCCTCTATAAACTTTTCCAAAACCTCCTTCTCCAAGAAGTGTTTCAGGTTTGAAATTCTTGGTAGAAGCTTTCAATTCGGCAAAAGTGTAGACTCTCAAATTAGAAGTAGGTAGGATCTGACCACCGATTGAATAATCATGGTGGCTGTTTATGGAGGAAGACATGTTATTACTGCTTCCACTTCCACTGCCACTTCCAGAAGAAGTAGTAGTAGAAGAATTAAAAGTTGTAGTTCTAGTGGTACTTGTGGTGCTAGTACCATAGCTTCCACTTGTTGTCTGAGAATTACATGTTCCTGCAGGTGTAACTATAAACACAGTAGAATCAGAAATTCACGATCAATGATTCAGATTAAGAAGTTTGTTAGTTTGTTAGTTAGTTACCAGTTCCGGTTGGAGATGGAGTTGGATGATTGCTAGGTGGAAGAGAACTCCAGCAAGTTCCCATTGGAATCGGAGAACAAGAGATTAGAGAAAAGTTTTGTTTGTTTGAATTTCAACTTGTGATTTGTTGAATCAATGAAACCATTTTTTCTTCTTCTTCCTGCTTCTTGGTCTTATCTTTTATTTTGTTTACTATTATTGGTACAAATACTTTTTCGCTTTTCTTTGTCTTGTTCAATAATTATTAAAGTTACCTTTCTTCCACTATTTTTTGCTCTCCTTCTAGTCGTAGCATACGCGTCTAGTATGTGTACGATTATTTTATAATTTGGAGTTTATTTTAATAGAATTTATGACATTCTATTTATTAATTTTTTTAAATAAAATGTTGAAATAAATTTGTTAAATGAAAATAATAATGTTGAAAGAGGACGGAATGTCATGTGGATTGTGGAGATAGTCAAAAGATGAGAAATTAAGAGAGGCCTACCTGCCAGCTATAAAGTCCAATTGAGTTTGTCTTAAGTCAAGTCGGACATGTGTAAAAAAAAAAGGTCAAGTCAGACATTAGAATTGGAATTAGTAATAGCAATTTGCAAACAAAGCAACGTCTATTTCTTTATTCAAACAAATCGCTTATAGGGTTACAGGAGGGAACCATTACCACCAATTTATGCCCATAAAATTCAACCTACTTCTCATTCAATATTGGCTTTAAAGACTCATTTTTGTGGTGGAGATTAAATATTGCGCCCGTTTTAGATCATCGAAGAAATAGCTGTTCACAAATAAATAAACTATAAGTAGTTTAAAATACCATAATTTTCTTGACCTTTTTATTAAATTGGGTGCTGTTTTGTTTTACATTCAACAACTTTTTACTCCTTATTAGTATTTTATTAGGATTAAGTTAGAAAATCCCATTTCGTAGAATTGAAGGACAGGAACTTCTACGATAAATCTGTACCGTTCAAGTGCGCCACTCACTTTCATTCATTTAATTAACTCTTTCTTCCTTGACCCTGTGGACATTTTCTTCCACAAAACGTGTGAACCGTGTGTATGAAACCTAATTGCAACCGTCAATGGATTCACTTATTTAATTCACACCCTTTTTCAGGATTATTAACTTCCAATGTCTTTTTAAGCATACCTCTCTCTATATAAACTAGGCACCCTAAGATATGTTTGTTGGAATATTATTTTATTATTATATTCTAATAATTATATATATATATATATATATATATATATAATTTATTTTATATTTAATTGTTAGTGGATCAAATAAAATTAAAAAGATTAATTAAATAATTAATTATAAGTTGGATTAAGCATGCATCTCTCAAATTCTTTATGAACCTTAGTGAGTTATTTATTATGACTGAAACAACATGAAACATATGAGATTCACAGGTGTTGCTGATTAGCTTATAGGATTTTATATAAAGTTCACATTTACCTTCCTAGGCCTACTGCTCTGAACATTACTAGAACTTTACCGACATCCACAAGTAGAAAAACTTTCTCGCCGACATACAAAGGTTGAGAATAAAACCAACACTCGTCAAAAGATAAATATGCAGGAGTCACACTACTACAATCATAAGAGTGTAAAACACCCGAGATTATTTTGTGATGGTTGCAATTAATCCAAATTAGTCTGACAATACCCAGTACTTAATGTTATATTCCATTTCAAGTCCTATCTAACCCTCTCATGGGGTTCTGTTGATACAAGATTTTGACCAACTAACGAAACAATACTATTAAGGCACTTTGAGTCATCAACGAGACAACGCTTATATGAGAATTTAACCTATTTGTAACACCCCACAAAATATACATCTAGAAAATATATTACATATAGTGTAATTTGATACTGATACACATAAGTGCATATCGACAATATTATATATACATGTCCCAAAGAATAATATACGATATGACACATTCTATACAAAGGTGCCTAGAAAAAAACTAAGATCTATGTATAATATCCATATATGTACACAAACTAAACCGGAAGAACATCATAGCAAAAGTCTCTGAAACATCATCGGACAAGCTTCTCATTTCCCTTCACATGCAAAGAACCACCTGAAAAGCAACAATAACAGTGGGGTGAGATAATAATCTTAATGAGTTTCCTATCATATGGGTCCATTCGCCTCTAAAGGGCTAATATCTAATCCTCAACTTAACTTTCTCGATAAAACAATATATGTGTACACTTACACAATAAAGAAAGACTTAAGCATCTAAGTGATATTTGCATTGTATGTAAACATGTAACTTTAGTTAACATAATTCAATAAATCACTATTCGAAAAATGTCACAAAACATCTTTCCTCAAACGGACCTACGTCTAGGGCAAGGCTAGGGTCACAGATGTTTGTATGATTCAACTTCTTGGAGATACAAGTTCTCCATGGGACTCGAACCCACTTCAAGAACCATCACCCATATGAGACTCTAACCCACTTAGGGTATCTTTACTCGTATGAGACTTGAACCCAGTTAGAGGTCCACCTCTTCTTTATGAACTCAATCCATAGTTGGGACTCAAACCCATTGTGAGGCACGAATCATTGGTGCCTACATCCCAATTCTACTTTACATAAGTATCTCAATTGGGATGTGCATGATCAAAGGTTATTTTGAATACGTGATTAGGTTTCAACATTTAACGTGATTGCACTCAACAATCACTAGGTGATCACATTCACCAGTTCTCATATCATCACAACATGTTCCATAAAAGGCATATTTATTCATAATTCAAACGACTACTCATCCACGGTACACACCGAGGTACCTCCGTGTCAAAGAATCACCATCTAAATCATGTTCATACTCTAAGTCTTTATTACTAGTCCATTCACCTAGTTATTAACCCAGGTTCACCTCACTTTTCATCACAGTTAGTTTAACCATTATGTATTCAAGACAAACAACAATTCCTTATATAGTGCAGAACATAAGAATAAGAGTTCATCATTATTCATCAAGCATTATTTAACATACATGCATGATTTTACTTCATTAATGGGTGGAGTGTGGATTAACTTTCCAACCTATTTGACCTTGCGCCAATCAGAGTTATGGTTCATGTTTTATGGTGGAAACAGAAACACTAATCACTTTCCAACATAATAGAACCCCTGCTCAGCGAGCTCGGGGCGAGCTCCAAGTGAAGCGGGGGAAAAAAATCAAGCCTCTGAATTTTTTCCTTTCCTCACTTAGCGAGACTTAACGAGTCTCCCAAGCGAGGCTCAAGCGAGACAAACCAGAATGACACATTTCTTCAAGATTCGTTGTCTCTCTTAGTGAGACCTAGTGAGGCCTAGCGAGAATAAAAAAACTCAGCTAGTGAGTAAACGTAACAAGATGAAAGGAAATAACCATACAACATCAACAAACACCATAATACACCAAGATAACATATAAAAGTCATTGAATGATGCATATAAGCATGTAACTAACAAAGACATCATGTATTAGCATCAACTTCATGATCAAAGCAAACATACAAACCCTAATTCCCATTTTCATGAAAACTTCCCCAGAAGCTAATACTACATAGAACTCACCTTATAAAATGAAGATAATGAAATATTCAGGGTGAGATGTGATGATCCAAACTTCTTTTTCCTTCTTACAAGTTTTCTTCTTCTTCTTCTTCTTCTTTTCTCTTATTCTTATCTTCTCTTTCTCTCTTTTTTTTTTACTAACAAGTGGCAAGGTTGGTAAGAAAAGAGAGATACAAAAATATCTTTAGGGAGATATTTCTCTTAGAGAGCAATTGAACATTCATTAATGTTACCAAAATATTCATTTCTTTTAGTAATTAATAAAGTCCAATTAAATTGAATAATAATGAAGCTCATTTGAATTTACTAATAACTATATTTGTTCAAATTGACAAAAAATATAGTATATAAGAACTCAGTTGGTCTCAACTGACAACAAATATAATATTCATGGGGATATGGGATACTACATTCTCCCCCACTTAAATCGAAATTTGTCCTTGAATTTTAAAGATTACATGAAAGAGATAAGGATAAGTGTCGCTCCCATGATTTTACGATAACGAAATCGAGACCAATGAACTGCCTATTGTAACGGTAAATTCATGATCATCAAGCTATGGATAAGCTAGACATCAAATAACAATAGTCACCACCGCGCTTTTATTGTTTCCAAGGGAAAAGGGAAAAGTACGAACAAAACCCAAAAGTAAGAAGTTTTCAAATCAAAACTAATAAAATGCCAGAGATTATAGGTAAGGGGGTTGGTTACACAGAGGGAAGGTGTTAGCATCCAAAGTGTCCTAGGTACTCCTAGGGAGCCCTTTTTTTGTGTGGATATGTATTTTGTACAAAGTGATGTTTACAAACAAATAGAATGGGGGATGAGAAAAGAATTCATTAATTATATTTTTGTGTTTTGATAACGCGAAATTATATCGCTTTTTAAGACTTAATTCAATTAAATTATATTATCATTTACGCTAGTTTATCTCATTTTATCAGATATTATGCAGTATTCCTCTTCTATTTATATCAGATACCCATTTTGAAGCAAAAGTGAAGAAAAGAAGAAAAGGAGGTGTAGAAAGGAACAAAAAGGAGAGAAAAGGAACCAAAGGCCAAAGCCCAGCCCAAAGCGCACAAGTCACCAATGCTGTGCCTGTGACGGACGTCACAGGACGCGTGACGAGCGTCACGCGAAGTAGCCTTGTGACGGACGTCACACATGGTGTGACGAGCGTCACACCAGTCCACTAGCTTTTTGGCGCAAGTTACGCTCTCAGAAGAATGGAAGTAACGTTGAGGACTTCGTGTCCTATTCCCAGGCCGTGAATTTAGCACGCTGAAGACTCGTGGAAAAGAAGAAAAAGGCAGTTAGTAGCACTACTATAAATAGCTACCCTAATCCCTCTCGTTGGTTCTCCTCTCTTTGCCGTTCACACACACCGAAGCTCTGCCGATTTTCTGTTCAAGCTTTTGCTTATTTTTCTTTTTCCAGCAGAATTAATATTGTTTATTTTATTTATTTCTTTTGCAAGTTTTATTTTCTTCTTCCCTTGCAAATTTACCTTTCCCGTTTTTAGCTTTTAGATATTTTTTGCATAATAGTTTCTACACCGGAAATTATTGTGCAACTTTATACCGGATTTAACCTTACGTTATATTCGAGTTTTTTTTTATTTCCTTGATTTAATTTACTGTTTAATTGAAGAATCGAAGAACAAATCCTACCGGCTTGTGGTGGAGTGTTCAAGACCATTGTATTACGCATTCAGGTTCTCTAATTGTTATTTAATATTTAATGTTTTATTCTATTGTTTATTTACATTGCCTGCCTGAAATGAATCTGTGTATGCATGATAATAATTATTATTTAGTTAGCATGTCTGGCTAATTCGCCTAGGTATCGGTATGTAAAGTAAGCAGAAAAAGGGATCAAGACTAAGTCGGTCTATTCAAACTTAAAATTAGAATCAATCTTTTTATGGTCTTAACTTACAGGTTTAATAACAAGATTTTTTACAAAAGTAAAAGACATAAAGAAGTTGAAACCAACAGAGCGAGAGTTTGAGGTTTTAACTGGACAGTGTAAGTTAGTCATTAAGTCTATCTCAGGGCGAGAGCAAGTTTTAGAATTAATTAAATTCTGACTTTTTTCCAAAAAGTATTTTTAAAGATTGAATGTGAGGACGAGAGTTAAGCATTTAGATTTAATTGTATAACCTAAGTCAACAGAGCGAGAGTTTGAGATAAGGGTGTTTAAAACGGTCAGTATTTTCTTAAAAAGAGTTTCTGCAACTTTATTGTTTTCAAAATATGATTTTTGACTTAATTATAAGTGACAGCTACATTAATATAAGATCATGGTTTCTTCAACAGAGCGAGAGTTTGAGATAAAACCTTTAACCAATAAAGTTAATCGAAACGATTTATTTTAAGACCGAGAGACCGACAAGGAATTGATTCCCTAGTTTTGACGAACTACATACCGATATCCGTTTTATTAATATTTAATCTAGATATTAGTTTAGTTTTTAGCTTCCTTCCCCAAACAATCAACTATTATTCACCCTAGCTTTACGAAGTAACCTTAGATAACGGTATATCGATTCATAAGTCCCTGTGGGATCGATATCTTTTAAAACTACGCGATAGAACTGTGCACTTGCAGTTTGTATCCCATTCTCGACTCACACAGTCGAGCGATCAAGTTTTTGGCGCCGTTGCCGGGGACTTTTTATTCAATCGATATCGTAACTCTTCCGTTACGCTGTAGAGACTAGGTTTCTTTTTCCTTCTATTCTTTCTTTCGTTGATTTGTATGCCACGCACTCGCTCTCAAGGCGAACCGCTCTATTTACGAATCAACGATATCGAACTATATCTCCGAGTCTTACGACGAATTCGGGAATATCGTGCTGAAAACAATCTCCCTCCTATAAACCTTCCTGATATCAAAAACATTTTTCCTTCTTTAACCGAGATGGCAGAACCAGCTCGTGCTCTTAGAGATTACGCCGCTCCATCGCAAGATGAACCGCATTCAAGTATTGCTCCGCCCGCAATCGAAGCAAACAACTTTGAACTTAAACCTTCGTTGTTGCAGGCTGTGCAACAGAACCAATTCTCTGGAAATCTTACCGAAGATCCAAACCTTCATTTATCCGTATTTGTTCAATACGCTGATACTGTTAAAGCTAATGGTGTCACTTCAGAGGCAATTCGACTTCGTCTTTTTCCTTTCTCATTAAGAGATAGCGCTAGAAGATGGCTTCAATCTCTCCCTTCCAACTCAGTCACCACATGGAACGAGTTGAAGAAAGTTTTTCTTGCCCGATATTTTCCACCAAGCAAAACAGCTATGTTAAGAGCCCAGATAAACGGATTTAAACAGAAAGACAACGAGTCTCTTTTCGAAGCATGGGAAAGATACAAAGACATGATGAGACTTTGCCCACACCATGGTTTGGAAGACTGGTTAGTAATTCACACATTTTATAATGGTCTCTTATACAATACAAGGTTAACAATAGACGCCGCTGCAGGTGGTGCACTAATGAACAAACCTTATGCTGATGCTTACCAGCTTATCGAGAGCATGGCCCAAAACCACTATCAGTGGGGAACCGAACGAACAACAGTGGAAAAACCTCAACCGAAAACTGGCATGTACGAGATAAGTAACCTTGATCACGTTAATGCAAAAGTGGATGCTTTGGTCCAGAAGATTGAAAGTTTAAACGTATCACCTCCAACCGCCGTGGTTGCTATAACTCAGAATTGCGAGGTCTGTGGAATCCAAGGCCACACTCCTGCGGAATGTCAACTCTTGACTGGAATCCAAACAGAGCAAGTAAACTATGCTCAAGGAAGCCCCTATTCGAATACCTATAACCCAAATTGGAAGAACCATCCAAACTTTTCATATAAGAGTAATAATGCTTTATACGCACCTGGACAGTCTCCGAATCAAACCCCATCTGTACCTCCGGGATATCAGAAACCGAATCCTAACAATAATACCCCTAGAAAATCCAACTTGGAAATCATGATGGAAAACTTTATAGCTTCCCAACAACAAACCAATAAAGATTTCTTAAACCAGAACATACACACTGGCGAACAACTTAAACAACTAGCAAGCAAAGTAGATGCCTTGGCTACCCATAACAAAATGTTAGAAACACAAATATCTCAAGTAGCTCAACAACAAGCACCTACTGCTGCACCAACTGGTACATTCCCTGGACAGCCCCAACCTAATCCGAGAAGCCAAGCTCATGCAATTATATTAAGAAGTGGAACGGAAGTGGAAGGACCGTCTGATCCAAGGATAGAAAACCAAAACCCTAAGAAATCTACTGAGGAAAGTGAACCTAAGGAAAAGGAAGAGAGTAATAAGGATACCCTAGAAAAGAAGGAACCTTATGTACCTCCACCACCTTACAAACCACCTATACCTTACCCTCAAAGGCTTGTTAAAACCAAAGATGTAGGCCAATTTAGAAAATTTGTCGATCTCCTTAAACAATTAAACGTTACAATTCCGTTTACCGAAGCTATTACGCAGATGCCCTCATATGCTAAATTCTTAAAAGAAATTCTTTCTAATAAAAGGAAACTTGAGGATAGCGAAACCGTTACACTCCCTGCCGAATGTAGCGCTATAATCCAAAACATGCCCCCTAAACTCAAGGATCCGGGTAGCTTCTCTATACCCTGTCACATAGGAAAATTTGTCATCGACAAAGCCTTATGCGATTTAGGAGCCGGAATTAGCGTTATGCCTTTATCCATATGTAAGAGACTGGAAATGGGAGAATTAAGACCGACCAAAATGTCTGTGCAATTAGCAGATCGTTCCATCAAATATCCTGTAGGAATCCTTGAAAACGTTCCCGTACGCATAGGTCAGTTTTACATTCCCACTGACTTCACAATTATGGACATTAGAGAAGATGATACTACACCTATTATACTAGGAAGACCATTCTTAGCAACTGCCGGTGCAATCATAGACGTAAAACGAGGAAGACTCACCTTCGAAGTAGGTGAAGAGAAAATTGAATTCATTCTTTCCCAATTCTTGAAAGCACCTGCAATAGAAGATACATGTTACTTCATGGATATCATCGATGAATGCATAAAAGAAGCAGAGTCAATAGAAGACAAATCATCAGACTATCTTTTAGAAGACAAATCTAAACAATGCTTAGCAATAACACCGGACCCTACGCAGTGTCTTAACAAACCAACCCCTGATTTGAAAACACTTCCCAAAAATCTGAGATATGAATTCCTAGACTTAGAACTTGAACGACCTGTGATAGTCAATGCAGATCTAGGAAGACTCGAAACAGAAAAACTCCTACATATCTTAAGAAAATATCCAACCGCACTAGGATACCACATAACCGATCTTAAAGGAATAAGCCCTTCTATTTGTATGCACCGCATCATGTTAGAAGAAGACGGTAAAACCTCTAGGGAACACCAGAGAAGACTAAATCCGATCCTAAGTGAGGTAGTAAAGAAAGAAATAACCAAGTTATTGGAAGCAGGTATTATATATCCTATATTTGATAGCAAATGGGTCAGTCCTGTACACGTTGTACCAAAGAAAGGAGGCATAACCGTTATTGAAAACGAAAAAGGAGAAACTATAACTAAACGAATCGAATCGGGATGGAGAATGTGCATTGATTATAGGAAACTAAACAAAGCAACCCGAAAAGATCATTTCCCTTTACCATTCATTGACCAAATGTTAGAACGATTGGCTAAACATTCACATTTCTGTTATTTAGACGGTTATTCAGGCTTCTTTCAAATACCAATTCACCCTGATGACCAAGAAAAGACAACATTCACATGCCCTTTTGGTACCTTCGCTTATAGACGAATGCCGTTTGGTCTGTGTAATGCCCCTGCAACTTTTCAAAGATGCATGATGGCAATTTTCGCTGACTTTCTCGAAAACATCATGGAAGTATTTATGGATGATTTTTCTGTATACGGACAAAGTTTCGAAGAATGCCTTGAAAACCTGGAAAGAGTTCTTGAGCGATGTGTAAAAGTAAACTTAGTACTTAATTGGGAAAAGTGCCACTTTATGGTACAAGAAGGAATTGTTTTAGGACACATCATCTCGAACAGAGGAATTGAAGTAGACAAAGCCAAAATAGAGGTAATCGAAAATCTTCAACCCCCAAGAACCGTGAGAGAAGTACGAAGCTTTTTAGGACACGCCGGTTTTTACCGACGATTCATCAAAGACTTCTCTAAGATAACTAAACCCTTAACCGGACTATTAATGAAAGATGCTGAATTCATATTCGACGATAACTGTTTAAAAGCATTTCAAACTCTCAAACAAGCATTGATCTCCGCACCCATTATGCAGACACCAGACTGGAATGAACCTTTCGAAATAATGTGCGATGCCAGCGATTATGTTGTAGGTGCTGTTTTAGGACAAAGAAAGGATAAAAAGCTTCATGTTATATATTACGCTAGCAGAACCCTGGATGAAGCACAGATGAATTATGCCACAACCGAGAAAGAACTCCTAGCAGTGGTATTTGCGCTAGATAAATTTCGTTCTTACTTGGTAGGAGCCAAAATAATAGTTTACACCGATCACGCTGCTATCAGGTACCTTCTAACAAAAAAAGATGCTAAACCTAGACTCCTAAGATGGATCTTGTTACTACAAGAATTCGACTTAGAAATCAAGGACAAGAAAGGAACTGAAAACGTAGTAGCAGACCACCTCTCTAGACTTGAGAACCTTGAACCAGAAAGAACATCCATTAATGATGATTTCTCGTATGACAAACTCATAGCTACTTTGGAAGAGAACAACTCCGACATGCAAGTAGAAACCACCTTAGCTATATCTGTCATACCATGGTACGCTGATCTAGTCAATTATTTAGCTGCCGGAATAGTTCCACCTACTTTATCTTACCAGCAGAAGAAAAGATTCTTCCACGACATAAAACACTATTATTGGGATGATCCCTTACTTTTCAAAAGAGGCCCCGATGGTATTTTCCGTCGATGTATACCCGAAGAAGAGGTAGAAAACATAATCCAACACTGTCACTCTGCGCCTTATGGTGGACACACAAGTACATCCAAGACCTGCTCTAAAATCCTACAAGCTGGCTTTTATTGGCCAACTATATGGAAGGACGTACATGCGGCTATTAAGGAGTGTGACAGATGTCAACGCACGGGAAACATATCTAGACGTGACGAGATGCCACAAAAAGGTATTTTGGAAGTAGAGATTTTTGACGTGTGGGGGATAGACTTCATGGGACCATTTCCACCCTCCTTCGGTAACAAATACATACTCGTGGCGGTTGACTACGTATCAAAATGGATCGAAGCTATAGCTTCTCCAACTAATGACACCCGAGTAGTAACTAGACTCTTTAAAAATATAATATTTCCGAGATTTGGCATCCCAAGGATAGTAGTCAGTGATGGTGGATCGCACTTTATATCCAAGGTACTCGAAAAACTACTACTTAAATATGGAGTGAGACATAGGATAGCAACACCTTACCACCCTCAAACCAGTGGACAAGTGGAAGTATCTAACAGAGAAATCAAGCAAATACTAGAAAAAACGGTCGCCACTTCAAGGAAAGATTGGTCATTGAAACTACCAGAAGCTTTATGGGCATACCGAACTGCTTATAAAACCCCCATAGGGACGACCCCATTTAAGCTCATTTATGGAAAATCCTGTCACCTCCCGGTAGAATTAGAACATAAAGCCTATTGGGCTATTAGAAATTTAAATCTGAATTACAAAGCCGCCGGTGAAAAGAGAATCCTTGACATAAACGAATTAGAGGAACTCAGAAGAGACGCCTATGAAAATGCCAAAATCTATAAAGAAAGAACAAAACAATGGCATGACAAGCGTATATCAAGGAAAATCTTCAAGCAAGGCGACGCAGTACTTTTATTTAACTCCAGACTAAAATTATTCCGGGAAAACTACGATCCAGATGGTCAGGACCTTTCCATATCACTAAAATCTTTCCCAGTGGAGCGGTAGAAATAAAAGGACAATCTACAGAACCGTTCACCGTAAACGGGCAACGTCTGAAACATTATCACTATGCGGAAACCAACGAAGATTCGCAAATTCTACACTTAGACGAAACGCCCCCAGGACTCATAGACTATATTTAACAGTTTCTTTGTCGAGCTTGCGACATTTAAACAAAGCGCTTAGTGGGAGACAACCCACAAATTACTCTGTTATTTTATTATTCTATTATTATTATCATTTCTCTATTTTTCTCTTAATTATTCTTTTAATTTCTATTTAGTATTCATTATTGATTTATTCAAAAAAGAAAAAAAAATATATCCATATAATAATAATAATTCTTTTCTTCTTTCGGCATTTGGCCAAATCCTGACTTAAACTCATGTTTTCTTTTCTCTAGTTAACACTAACCAGATGGGACATTTTGACCGTATGGGTATCAAGTTCAGAGGAATGGCTCAGAAACGAAGGTTTGAAGAACTAGCCGCTAGAGAGATGCTACCTAGTTTATATGCTGATGATTGGGCTATGACTGCCCTTGGACTGAGACAGAGTGTCCTGTTTTTGCTGAATCAGATAGGATGGGAGACCTCCCCTATCCTGAGACATTTCACCACCTACCGGAGACTCACACTAGAATTCCTTAGTTCATTAATCTATCTACCTAGCCATGGAAAAGGAATTACCAGAGGTTTTATCCAGTTCAGAATGTTCAATATGGAGTACCAATTTAATATTAGAGACTTCACCAACCTTTTGGGTTTTCCTACCTCCTTTGATACATTCACTATAAGCCAGGAAGAACTTTTTGAATATAGAGAGCTGGAACACTTTTGGGGTAAGCTGACTGGAAATGATGAGCCCGAAGAACATGAGTTTCTCTCTGGAAACATACATAACCCGGCTTTTCGCTATTTCCATAAGATCCTGACCCACACTTTATTTGGGAAGAAGCCAAATAGTACTTCAGTTTCACGTGATGAACTCTTCATCATATTTTGTGCTTCCCAGAACCGTCCAGTAAACGGTGCTACTTTTATGTTAGCTAATTTGGACCACCTTATCCAGGATGAGCGAGCACCCATTAGAATAGGTGGCCTGATAACTATGATAGGTAATGCTATTGGATTACGTCAGCCTATGCTTGACCTGAACCCTTTTTGTGGCATTACTACTCTGAGTATACCTTTCCTCTTCAACACTATGTTTATAGCAAACATAGGGTCTGATGAGTTCGAGCTTATTATTGGTAACCAGGTTCTCTGCCTATTCACCATGCCCGATCCTAGAACTAGTGTTCATAACCAAAGGAACTGGCTCTATAACCTGAATGAAACCCCAACTCCTGCTGGATCCACTGAATCCATCCAGGATTATGAGATTTGTGATGACTATGAGCACTATGTTGACCATATCTCTCTTGCTGAATCTGACCCTCAGACTCCATCCGGCTACTATGATATTGATCCTCCTCCTCAGCCTGTCCTGACTGAAGAATCAGCTATGCCTGATCTCCGACATCATATGCCAGGAACAGATATTAAAACCGTCATTGAAGCTTTGATGTCAGAACAAAACGCCCTCAGGGAAGATTTCCACAGCTTGAGACTTGCAGTCCTAGAACACATGAGCAGCACGGCAAGTCAGTTACGTATGTTACGGCATCATGTTAACTCTTTTGCTCCTCCGGCCAGAGATCCGAAGATAGATGGAATTTAGTTATTTTTTTTCTTAGTTATTTAGTTTTAGGTTAGATTTTTCATTAATGTTATTTGAATTCATGTTCGCATTTATTTTTTTTTCCCTTTTCATTTCATTGTTTTCCCTTCGTGTATTACATTATGTCAATTTTATTAAAGCTTTTATTTTATGCAATGGCTATGTTCTCTACTGTTACTTAGAATGAATTATTATTATGTGAAGTAGAATAGCATGCAATACAAATTAATTAGCTAAATTAATTAGAACAATCTAAAAAACCAAATAAAACAAAAACAAAATAATCAAAATATATTCATCTCCTAATTAAGTCTGTGTAGCGCTACTGAAGAAGCCTTGCCAAAAGAACTGTGTGACGAGCGTCACACAATCCATGACGAACGGCACGCAACACTCTTGTTACGAGCGTCACACCCTTGTGACGAGCGTAACGCCTCTCAGACATGTGTTAGGGAGCCGTTGGAGACGAACGTTACACCCCTACCTTTTTACATTCCCCATTCATTTTTCATTTACCACATTTAATTACTTTTCAACCACTCTTTCTTTTCACCTCCCACATTTTTCTCCTATAAATACCTACCAAAACTTCCTTCATTCACCACAAAACAATTCTCTCATATCAAATACATTTCTTTTTCTTTCCAAATCATCCCTTCAAAAATTCATTACAATGGCGGGAAATCAAAATTTCGGAAATATCATCTTCCGATTCGGAGATGACAACTATCAGCAAGAGCAATTCGAGCGCTTCCAGCAGCGAGGCGTCGCTCCCACCAGGTACCCCGATTTAACTTGCTTGCAACAATTAGGCTTACTCCAAGGTATCGAGTGGATGCTCCATAAAGCCGATTTAACCTTCCTTTGCACTCATAACCAACCCACCTACCCTTCCCTAACCTTAGAATTCCTAAGTTCTTACGACTACACCACTCCCGCCGGTGAAGGTGAATTTCTAACCGGTACGGCAACCTTCCGTATGTTTAACACCGAGTACTCTCTAACCCAACGCGAATTGAGTGCCATGCTACAATTTCCCACAGAAGGTTTGTTGCATGCCAGAATCCCTCCAACCTCAAACTGGAACACAGTTCTAGTTTTCGACCTTTTTAAGAAAATTTCCGGTATAAATACCTACAACTGGGAAGAACTCCTTCTCTCCCACATCCATAACCCCACCATCCGTTATTTTCTCCGTATCCTGCAAGACACACTTTTTGGAAGACCAAACAACAGTAAGGTTAACTCGAAGGAGTTATTTTTCCTCCAGTGCGTTTTCGAACCGGATACTAAGGTAAACGCCGCCTCTTTTCTCTTTCATCATATCCGCACCTTATGTGCTAGAGGCCGGCAACCATTCATAATTGGTGGATTAATAACCTCCATAGCACTTGGCCTGAACCTAGGGGATAAACTCCAAACTTTAGAATCCCTACCACCCCTGTCTATGGATATCAGCTATTGTCGCTCCAGCCGCCTGATTAAAAACAGAGTAGGCGGAGGATACTATCTTATGGTGAACAACCAAGTTGTCCCAAGTGTTGTGCTACCCAATACCACCCTAACGGATGTCACAAACCCGGACCGCCACCTTTATGATCTCAGCGCTCCTGAAACCACCGAGCCTTCACAAACAAACCAGCAAACAGATGAGTTTGAAGAAATGGAACAAGGTGATCATCCGCCAACACAACAATCAGTCCCGCTAAACCCTTCCAGTAATGCAGCCGGCCCATCCTCCCAACGTCGTCGACGAAGACGACCTGCGACCAACGACGACATTATGGATGCTATCGATGGTATGCAGGCACAGAATGCAGACATGATGCAGATGATGCGTCAAATGCAACAGCAACAGGATGCTCGGAATGCCATAACCGACCAGCGGTTTACTGAGTTGTTTAGCAGATTCGACAGCTTAGACATACGTCAAGGAACACCAGGACCAAGAACCAGAGGTGGAAGGCAGCCTTAGTTGTATTTTTCTTTTCTTCTCCATTTTGTATTTCTTTCCCTTAAAACATCGAGGACAATGTTTAGTTCAAGTATGGGGGGGAAACATTATTCTTTCCATTCTCATATTTGTTTCAAGTATGTACTCTCCCTTTTCATTGTTATTTCCCTTTAAAATAAAAAAAAAAAAAAAAAAAAAAAAAAAAAAAAAAAAAAACAAAATATTTTTTTAAGTTAAGTCCTGAACGTGAAAAATTTTCTATTATCTATTTCCCTCAACTTTCTTGAGCCATAACAAAAATTTTAACACACCCAATAAGTATAAAGGTTGCTTACTTTATAAAATTTGAGTGAAATCAAAACAAAATCATTACCATAACAACGCTCTGAGAACCGCAATATGTTAGATCAGGATAAGTACCTATTATACAGAACTCCTTGAACTTTTAGTTCTATGGTAACCCCAAGTAGTTTATACAGAAGTCAGCACCATCTTAATAGCAAACTACGTGGAGAGCCGATGAATATAAGTGAATGATCCCCAAAGTAACATGAAATATACGAATATATCAAGTAATGCACTAATTAAATTAGGTGATCCTTACCAGATCATTTAATCTAAAGGTTGCAGATCATGCAAAAGCACAATACGAAAGATCCATTACGAGTTGGTTCAGTAGGAATCTGGTACTGAACTCGGTAGGGCGGACTACGGTTCGATCCCCCGCAATTTGCAATGGACTGAATAATGAAGGTATCCGACTTATGTACCAGAACTTCTAGCTAAAAGCGGATCATAATCACTAACCGGTTACTCCACTATGTGCGCGAAAAGATAAAGGGCTTAATGTGATTTCGCTAGAATGAAAACGGGTAAAATAAGACTAAAGGAACCAGGATAGCTATCATAGGGTACTTGAACTGATTGGCATAAGGTAGGGTTATCTAAGTTGTAACGGTAGTTGTTGATGTCAAGATTAAACTCAAGTCCTCCTAAACAAAAATCCATTGGCAACCTAGTACGAATTGATGTGTGCTTTAAAATTTCATCTGGCTAAAACTTTTAACAAGTTCTATACTGAATTTTGCTTGAGGACAAGCAAAGAATTAAGTATGGGGGAGTTTGATAACGCGAAATTATATCGCTTTTTAAGACTTAATTCAATTAAATTATATTATCATTTACGCTAGTTTATCTCATTTTATCAGATATTATGCAGTATTCCTCTTCTATTTATATCAGATACCCATTTTGAAGCAAAAGTGAAGAAAAGAAGAAAAGGAGGTGTAGAAAGGAACAAAAAGGAGAGAAAAGGAACCAAAGGCCAAAGCCCAGCCCAAAGCGCACAAGTCACCAATGTTGTGCCTGTGACGGACGTCACAGGACGCGTGACGAGCGTCACGCGAAGTAGCCTTGTGACGGACGTCACACATGGTGTGACGAGCGTCACACCAGTCCACTAGCTTTTTGCCGCAAGTTACGCTCTCAGAAGAATGGAAGTAACGTTGAGGACTTCGTGTCCTATTCCCAGGCCGTGAATTTAGCACGCTGAAGACTCGTGGAAAAGAAGAAAAAGGCAGTTAGTAGCACTACTATAAATAGCTACCCTAATCCCTCTCGTTGGTTCTCCTCTCTTTGCCGTTTACACACACCGAAGCTCTGCCGATTTTCTGTTCAAGCTTTTGCTTATTTTTCTTTTTCCAGCAGAATTAATATTGTTTATTTTATTTATTTCTTTTGCAAGTTTTATTTTCTTCTTCCCTTGCAAATTTACCTTTCCCGTTTTTAGCTTTTAGATATTTTTCGCATAATAGTTTCTACACCGGAAATTATTGTGCAACTTTATACCGGATTTAACCTTACGTTATATTCGAGTTTTTTTTTATTTCCTTGATTTAATTTACTGTTTAATTGAAGAATCGAAGAACAAATCCTACCGGCTTGTGGTGGAGTGTTCAAGACCATTGTATTACGCATTCAGGTTCTCTAATTGTTATTTAATATTTAATGTTTTATTCTATTGTTTATTTACATTGCCTGCCTGAAATGAATCTGTGTATGCATGATAATAATTATTATTTAGTTAGCATGTCTGGCTAATTCGCCTAGGTATCGGTATGTAAAGTAAGCAGAAAAAGGGATCAAGACTAAGTCGGTCTATTCAAACTTAAAATTAGAATCAATCTTTTTATGGTCTTAACTTACAGGTTTAATAACAAGATTTTTTACAAAAGTAAAAGACATAAAGAAGTTGAAACCAACAGAGCGAGAGTTTGAGGTTTTAACTGGACAGTGTAAGTTAGTCATTAAGTCTATCTCAGGGCGAGAGCAAGTTTTAGAATTAATTAAATTCTGACTTTTTTCCAAAAAGTATTTTTAAAGATTGAATGTGAGGACGAGAGTTAAGCATTTAGATTTAATTGTATAACCTAAGTCAACAGAGCGAGAGTTTGAGATAAGGGTGTTTAAAACGGTCAGTATTTTCTTAAAAAGAGTTTCTGCAACTTTATTGTTTTCAAAATATGATTTTTGACTTAATTATAAGTGACAGCTACATTAATATAAGATCATGGTTTCTTCAACAGAGCGAGAGTTTGAGATAAAACCTTTAACCAATAAAGTTAATCGAAACGATTTATTTTAAGACCGAGAGACCGACAAGGAATTGATTCCCTAGTTTTGACGAACTACATACCGATATCCGTTTTATTAATATTTAATCTAGATATTAGTTTAGTTTTTAGCTTCCTTCCCCAAACAATCAACTATTATTCACCCTAGCTTTACGAAGTAACCTTAGATAACGGTATATCGATTCATAAGTCCCTGTGGGATCGATATCTTTTAAAACTACGCGATAGAACTGTGCACTTGCAGTTTGTATCCCATTCTCGACTCACACAGTCGAGCGATCATGTTTGAAAAGACCTTCGGACTTGTGCCTACGTACCAACATAAAAATGAGGGATCAAAACCTCGTAGTTCGTGATACAAAATTCAAAATGGATGCATTGTTTTTAACAAAAATTAAGTTTGAAAGGCACAAAGGCCTAAAAATGGTTTGAATGAGTTAATTCTTTTTGGCTTTTTTGAAAGTTTAGGTCAAGTATAATTAAGTTTATTTACAAGTTTGATTAAGAAAAGAAGTTTGAAAATGCAATCGCATAAGGCCAAAATTTCTAGTTTGCAAAGTGGTCAAAATCTAGAACAAAACTAGTTCAAGCAAAGAAGAATTTTTAAAAGGAGGGAGAGATTTTGAAATTAAAGAAGCGGGGAGGAGATGAAGAGACTAATCCTATGCACAAAATTAAAAGTTAAGAGTTGAAAGGATATGACCAATGGATAGCAATCCAATAGACAAGAATGCCTTATAGAAATCCCAAATTTCCTTGGATATTAGAATCAAGCCACAAACAATGCATACAATATTATCTTGAAGAGCAAGGCATCAAATAAAGATAGCCCCATCCAAGCCTTAGCCACTCCATGATCTCCTTCAAATTTGCTCATGTAATAGATGAATTCCACAAGTCACGGGTTCAAAATAACAGCTTCACAATGATCATGTTGCATATGAACTCAAATGGATCATCAATGATGTATCAGATGAGGTTTCAAATTGCAAGCACTGGGTTTCACAACAGTTGGCACTGATCAAGTCCTTTAGCATAGGAATGTTGTCTAAATTCTAAGTCCAATTGGTCCAAGATCAAGCCAACAGTCCACACAATAGTCTTTTAGGGTTTTTTGTTTCTTATTATCTACATTAATGGTCAAAGACCATACAAACCAACTCAATATACACAAGCAAAATATATCACAAAATATGGTCCAAATGGACAAAGTGAAAATGACATTAACATAAACAATTAGAATGGTATGAATAATGGCAAATGAATAGAACTTAAAAATTAAAGTACATTAAAATAAAGGACTTGAAATTAAAGGTTAGTTGTTAATAAGTTAGAAGTTAGTATTGTTTTGTTTTTTGCTTTTAATTTTAAGTCATTCTTTGGAGAACACTCAACCCACTTATCACAAGCATGGATCCTTGAGCCAAGACATCTTCCAAAGGAAGGAAAAAAGACCAAGTTTCCACACAATACCATGAAAGAGGGGAGACTTACAATCTCACTAACTAGAATGCTATGCCTTTTGTGTCAAAAATTTAGCGATATGTTAAGTAATCGTAATTGGACTTATGTAGAAGTCACGACTATTTCAGACCGGGCAATAGAATTTTGGTGTTAATTCATGTTAGAGACATAGTATAATGGACTATGTTCATGAAACGCACCACACACAAAAGGAATATGCAAAAGAGGTGGCCTAATCTCATCCATACTCATGTCAATTTTTCAATCAACTAGCTTTATGACTTTGAGATATCATAGGCCAAATGAAATGGATGCATAAAGAAGGGGAATTAGATGAAGAGGGAGGGGAATGGATCAAAACTCAAATTGGTCAAAGGAGGGCTTTTACCAAATTAATATCACTCATTTATTTTGGGAGATGGAATGTACATTCCATCAATCCCCTAAATCCAATGATATTAATATAGCAAAGTCAAATCAACCTTGACCAAGACCCAACAACACAAGTCAAACTTACACAAACCATCACAAGAGGTCAACACAATTATTTGGCATTTATTCAATTTAAAAATACTAAAATAATGCATTTAAATTAAATATGATTTGTCAAATTCCTAAAACCTCATCAAAACACCAAAGAAATGGCCTTGGAGAAAATATTTCAGAATTTTTAAAGACTTAAAAGTAGTTTTAAACAATTAAAAATAAACACAAAATCAATTAAATCATGAAAAATATTAATAATGATCCAAAAATCATTTTAATTCAGAATATGAAAGAGGAAATTATTTGAAATTTTCTGGTGAAACTCTGATATTTTTAGTGAATTTTGTGATTTTTGAATTAATTTTAATTGATTTTAAATACTTATGACTTTAAAAAAAGGCCACA
This sequence comes from Lathyrus oleraceus, assembly GCF_024323335.1. Lineage (NCBI taxonomy): Eukaryota > Viridiplantae > Streptophyta > Magnoliopsida > Fabales > Fabaceae > Lathyrus > Lathyrus oleraceus. The sequence goes on from NC_066580.1 coordinate 768,275, forward strand.
AAAATTAGTCAATGGTCCTTTGACCTTATTTGATCTATGATAAATCTCTTGGCCATTTCTTTGGTGATTTGAAGGGATTTTAGGTTTTTCCCATTTTAAAAATTATTTTTCATCATTTAAAAATTGATTTTAATTGTTTTAATTGTCTTAATACTTTGTTGAGCTATTTTATAGACTTTGTGTTGACTCAACTTCTATTTGGCCTTGATCTTGGTTGAATTGGACATTAATTTGATTAATACCCTTGGATTTAGGGGGTTGATGAAGTTTGAACTTCATCCCTCAAAATGAATGGATGGTATTGATCAAATGAAGTTCACCCAATGATCAATTTGGGATCCTTTTCACTTTACCTCTTCATCTTCATCTCACTTTTTTCCTCAATCCATTTCACTGGCCAATGATTTCTCATAGTTTAAAATACTAGTTGATTCATCAATGACCTTGTGTCAGATGAATCAACATGAGCTTGATTGAGATAAGTTCATCCTCTCTTATTTATTTTTTGTGGTATGCTTTAGGAGCTTGGTTATTTATAACTTGTCTCTAGCATGCATTAACACCAATATTATTATTTCCTGGCCTTAGATAATTGTGACTTCTACATAAGTCCAATTACGATTGCTTAACATAGCGCTAAATTTGTCCCAAAAGGCACAACATTTTTGTAAGTGAGATTGTAAGTCTCTCATTCCTCATGGTATTGTGTGAAGATTTTGCCTATTTTTCCATTTGTGAGAGCTAGTAACATACTTGTTGATTTATCTAAGTTAGAGCCTTTCCCATGAATCATGTCTAGGTTCACATCTTCATGCTTGTGAGTGGATGGTTGAGTGCTCTCCAAAAAAATGACTTAAATATCTTTTCTTCTTCCACTAACATTCACTAACACCTCTATATTTTGCTTTTATTTTAATTTCATTTACTTTAATGAAATTTAAATTCTTGCGCTTTATCATTCATTATCATTTACATTCATGCAATTTGTTTATGCTTCAGTCATCTTCACTTTGCTCACTTGAGGCATATTCTGTGCTTATGATTTTGTTTTGTTTGTGGTCTTACGACCTCAAAACACTTAATAAAAAGAAAAAACCTAAAAAATATATTGGTGGTCTGTTGGACCTCTGTCTGTGACTTGATATGAACTTTTAGACCTAGAGTAGACAACATCTTTGAGCTATGGAAAGAACTTGGTAAATGCCACTAATTTGAGACTGATATTTCTTGGCCAATGTCATTCATCTGATACAAGCCTTGAGAAAATCCTTTGGTTTATCTGTTATATCCATCTCTTTGTCTGTGTCTGAGCTGTTATTTTGATCTTATTAATATTATTTGATGCTTTCTCTTTGAGTATGTTTCAAGGGATATTTCATCGGATACATCTAAAAGACATTGAAGAATTCTTGCTTGGATGTTTGGTTATCTTTATTTAATACCATTGGTATTCTTATTAATTGCTTGAATGACTTTGCTTTGTTGCTTGCTTGACAATTGATCACACTGAATTACACCGTGTTTTTGACTCGGATTTCACATGTTTATTAGGACTTTATTATCATTTTGTTTGTATAATGCTCTCTTTTATGTTGTTTTCAGATATTTACCTCTTTCGGGACCCTTTGAGAAGAAACGAAGCAAAAAGACCTAAAAATAGGGTTTTTCGGCGAATAATGTACACATGGTGTTGCACATGGCGGCCGCTATAGGAGAAGCCATGATTCATTAGCCCTCAACCAGGAGGTAACGCCACATTCCCATGATCTTTCCCATTTACACACATGGCGAGCGTCATGAAGGGATGTCGGGCGCCCCCATCTCACTAAGGAGAAGTTAGAGGGTACCATGGTCTTTGCAAGCTGCTGAATTCCCCTATAAATTGTTCGTTCCATTTCATTTTCAAATCATCCAACTTAGTTTACAACACTAAGACTATATTCTTCATCTGTAAAGCGGTAATCCGTCACATCGGGGGATTATCGCACCATAGTGAGATTGAGTTGGGTCACTTCGAGTTGCTGTCGTCTTTATCTTCAGAGTCAGAAGTTTATTTTCCTTGTACCAGATTTAAAGCCCTCCGTTTGGAGAAGATTCTTATTTTATCGCTTTTATTTATTTACTTGTCTCGCTTTATTATATTTACTGTTTGTCTACGCTTTATTTTATTTACTTTCTGTCTACGCTTTATTTTATTTACTTTCTATCTACGCTTTATTTTATTTACTTTCTGTCTACGCTTTATTTTTATTTACTTTCTGTCTACGCTTTATTTTTATTTACTTTCTGTTTACGCTTTATTTTACACGTTTTACTCGTCCCTTACGCCTCACACTCTAAAACAACTTTTCATCATGATCAATATCATTGTGTTTGTTGGTATTACCATGTCTGGCTAAATCTTTTAAAGGTTAGAATGTAAGGATCGCGGTTAAAGAGATGTTTCACATATTGAATCTGTAGAAATACTTTAAAGGTTGTTTTGATTTTTAACTTGAGTTTTCTGAAAGAAACTTGGTTAGTTTTAACTATTCAAGGAGTGCGAAAGCACCCTGGCTTAGTTAACTAGGGATTTTTATCACTTTAAGGAAAAACTATTTTTGAAACTGTTTTCGGACGCGTTGATAGATTTAAAATCAGGAAACTCCTTGGGTAAAACTTTCCAAATCAAAATCACTTTTCAACTAAGTTTATGAGTCTTATTTCTTAAAAATAAGTTTACTACTTTAGCATTCTGCGCACCTTTTATAAGTGACAATAAAATGCCTTAATTTAAGGGTAAACTCGGTTCTGAATACGCGAAAGCGACAGTTCCTGTTAAATGGATTATTTTCAAGAGTAGAAAATATTGCCTCATAAGTAGTTCTATTTAGACAATCGAAACATCGCTTAACTGACGTGATATACATTCAAACCTGTCTTTATCTGCACTGCATTTATTATTTACCATTATTTTGCAAACCCAATATCTCTTTTATACCGCCTTACATAAACATCGTAATGATAGTAATCGATAGATTAACAGTTTGTTCTTTGTGGGATCGATATTCTTTTATATTACTTTGACGCGATTCGTGCACTTGCGAATTCAACCGATCAAGTTTTTGGCGCCGTTGCCCGGGACCAACTTCGTCAAATTTCGTACCCTGTTGTTACACCGTCTAGACTAATGCATTATTAGCCGGTAAATACGAAGAACCCGTAGTACCAGAAAATTAGTAGATCCTTTAACAGAACCCGAACGTTACACTCGTACATGCCTCTTACTCATCCGAATTAAGAAAGTTATGGCCAAGAATCGCGACCGGAGACCTCTTAAGGAATTTTCCCAACCCTCTGACGAGGAACCTAGTTCGAGTATAGTAAACCCCTTTATTCCTGCTAATAATTTCGAACTAAAACCGTCTTTTTTGCAACTAGTGCAACAGAACCAATTCGCAGGTCTCACTACTGAGAACCCAAATCAACATTTAAAAGTTTTTATCCAACTGGCCGACACTTTTAAATCTAACGACGCTTCACCTGATGCGATCCGTTTGAGATTATTCCCTTTCTCCCTTAGGGATAAAGCACGTTCATGGTTAGATTCACTTCCATTTAATTCAATAACTACCTGGGAAGACCTTAGGAGAGTATTCCTTGCTAGATATCTCCCCCCTAGTAAGATTGTTGTTCTTCGAAACCAAATAAGCAGATTTACTCAAAACCAAGGAGAATCGCTTTTTGAAGCTTGGGATAGATATAAAGTGCAATTAAGAGTCTGCCCAAACCATGGCCTAGAACAATGGCTGATCGTTCATACCTTCTACAATGGACTCCATTATATAACCAAGATGAGCACAGACGCTGCCGCAGATGGCGCGCTGATGAACAAACCTTACCCTGAAGCTTGCGACCTAATTGAGGATATGGCCCAAAACCATTACCAATGGGGAACTGAACGAGCATCAATAGAGAAAAAGGAGACCCAAGGTGGAATACATGAGATAAGCTCTCTGGACATGATGTAGGAGAAAATGGACGCTTTAGCCCTTAGGATCGAACATATGTCCACAAACACTAACACCGCAATGGTAGTCCATACAGAGTGCAAACTTTGGGGATCTAAAGGACACGAATCGGCGGAGTGTAACCTTTTGAACGACCTGAACACCGACCAAGTGAATTACGCCCAAGGTAACCAATTTTTCAAACACTTACAACCCTTGATGGAAGAATCATCCGAATTTCTCCTATAAAAACCAGAACCCTATCCAAAATCATGCACCTCAGAGACCGCAAGGTTATCAAGCCCAAAAACCAAATCAACTTATGCAAGTTGTGCCCTAGAAGTCTAACCTTGATAAGATCATTGAGAGCTTTATATCGGGCCAGACTCAGCAAAATAAGGAATTCCTAAACTAGAACATTCACGTAAACGAACTTATAATGCAATTAGGAACCAAGGTTAATCAGATGATCACTCACAACAAGATGCTTGAAACCCATATCTCACAGATAACACAAAACCAATCCCCACAAACTACACCTGGAGGCCAATTCCCTGGACAACCTCAACCAAACCCTCGAGGGCAAGCTAACGCTATCTCGTTATGAAGTGGGACCACTTACGAAGGGCCTCATAACCCAGCGATGAGCAAGCCCATAACTTCTAAAGAAAATATACCTACCAACCGAGAAGAGGAACCGGTGGAACCCGAAAAACAAACCGACCAAGAAGGAGAAGCCACGGATAAAACTTACAAACCCCCACCCCCATACAAACCACCAATCCCATATCCGTAAAGACTTAAACAACCCAAAGTCAATAACCAATACCAAAAGTTTATAAAAGTAATAGAAAAGCTTCATGTAGAAATTCCTTTCACCGAAGCTATCACCTAAATTTTGTCTTACGCCAAATTTCTAAAAGACATCTTAACCAACAAGCGTAGGCTTGACGATCCCAAACCCTTGAAATGCAATTTTATTTCCGAGGATAAACTCGCTAAGAAGGAGAAAGACCCTGGTAGTTTTTCTATACCTTGCATTTTAGGGAGTCATGTGATCGACAAAGCTTTCTTAGACTTAGGCGCTAGTGTGAGTTTAATGCCCTTAGCTGTATGTAAAATGTTAAACTTAGGAGAGTTACAACCAACTAAGATGTCCCTCCAATTAGCCGATAGGTCTGTTAAGTATCCTGTAGGCATTTTAGAAGACATCCCAGTTAGGATCGGTCAACTTTATATCCCAACAGACTTCGTGGTCATGGATATCAAAGAAGACGAAGATATCCCTATCCTTTTAGGTAGACCATTCTTATCAACAGTTGGAGCTATAATATATGTTAAAAGAGGGAAATTAACCTTCGAAGTAGGGGATGAAAAGATCGAGTTCATTCTTTTAAAATTCCTGATGGCACCAATTATAAGAGACGCGTGTTATGAGATCGATATCATAGATGAGTGCATAAGGGAATTTGACCGAGAAGAACCCGTGATCGAACCATTTTCAAACCCGAATGAAAAAGATGACGAGCTAGAGGAAACGGAACCTCACACTAACGAATATTTGGACCTTACTCCAGACCTTTCACCAAATTCTCAAAAACCAGCTCAAGAACTTAAGGAACTACCCAAGAACCTAAGATATGATTTTTTGGATAAAGAAATGAACCGCCCAGTAATAGTTAGTGCCACCTTAAACCAAGACGAGACGAATCGACTCTTGAATGTTTTAAGAAGATACCCCTCTGCCTTATGGTACAACATCTCTGATTTAAAAGGTATAAGCCCATCTGTGTGTATGCACAGGATCTCGCTAGAGGAGGATTTAAAACCTTCTAGAGAACATCAGAGAAGAATCAACCCTGTAATGAGCGAGGTGGTGAAGAAGGAAGTCCTTAAACTGCTAGAGGTTGGTATAATCTATCAGATCTCTGATAGTAAATGAGTAAGTCATGTACATGTGGTACCCAAGAAGGGAGGCATGACAGTCGTGCAGAACGAGAAGGGCGAGCATGTAGCTAAACATATAGAAGGCGGATGGCGTATGTGCATAAATTATAGGAAGCTCAATAAGGCAACTAGGAAAGACCATTTCCCCCTTCCATTCATAGATCAAATGCTTGAGTGTCTTGCTAGACATTCTTACTTTTGTTATCTTGATGGATATTCTGGATTTTTCTAAATACCCATACACCCCGAGGATCAAGAGAAAACAACATTTACCTGTCCTTACGGAACGTTTGCTTACAGACAAATGTCGTTTGGACTATGCAATACGCCAACTACTTTCCAATGTTGTATGATGTCAATCTTCATAGATTATCTCAACGGAATTATGGAAGTATTCATGGACGACTGTCGCAACGCGAAAAACAACCGGGGAAAAAAACATGTTTACAGAGCCGCCACCGACGTTATTCATCCTATGATGGAAAGGAAGCGCAGGACTAACCTAAGAAAGGGAAAAGGAACGGTCTTACGACCAGAGATTACAAGGTACGGGAGTCGGTTACGCAAGGGGAAGGTATTAGCACCCCTCACGTCCGTCGTACTCGACGGGATCCACGCTCAAAAGAATAGGAAAAGGTTGCTAATAAAAACTGCTTAAAGAGAATGCACGCACACTGGAATAGTAAAACAAGTGAAAGAAGATGGAGGAAGTGGACTCGGCAGGATGTCGCATCCTGGGCCTGCGTAGTTTGTCAGAAACAAACATCAGAGTCAACGTAGTTCGGGGAATGGGGAACATGCTCGCTAGGACGTCGTATCCTATGCCTACGTATCTTCTCTATCCAGAGTAAGAATCAAAGCACTCGTAGCTCGGCTAACGCACGCCGAAACAAAACACCGAAAAAAGACGCTGAGACGTCAAAAGAAACACTCAACAGGAAACAGAAGGCCAATCCATGGACTTATATCCAACTCCTGACAAACAACACAAACAAGGAAACAGAATGCCAATACATGGACTTATATCCGACTCCTAACAACAACAATCAAACAGGAAACAGAATGCCAATACATGGACTTACATCCGACTCCAAACAATAGCACACGCTAACTGGCGAACACCAAAGAAAAAGGTTATCAGATTGACAAACTAATAGGGAGTCTGGAACTCGAGCCTAATAGTTGTCACATAAACACAAAGAGACGATGAGACGTCAAAAGAAACAAAAAGGTTGACACACACAAAAACAAAAGGGTGAACAAACAAACTAGTAGGGAGTCTGGAACTCGAGCCTAATAGTCGCCACAAAAAAAAAGAAAAGGTTGCCCGGAGAGATCTCGCTCGACCTCCTGCCTACGTATCTCATCTGGTATGAGAATCAGGGCGACGTAGTTCCCCTTAACAGGGGAGAAACTCTCTCCTAACCAGAGACCAGGGAAACAACAAACTAAAAGGGAGACTAACTCGAGCGTAAAAGTTGTCATGTAATCCACAATCCCTAAGTTGAGGTCTCTAATCATGCATCTAACTCACACAGGAAGCAAGTCAGCTCAAAACAGCAAACCAGTGAACAAGTATCACATACTATATACATACAAGAGGCTCAGACAAATGGTTGGGCTTTAGTCAAGAGGGGTCATATCAACCTCGACAAACAAGCCAAAACTGTAGGGGTATGCTGAAGCTCTTAACCACTAACATTGAGAGTTAGGGTGAAACTGATGAAATGTGGTAATGAGGATGAAACCTCATGCTCTTAACCCTGGCCAGGGTGATCTCAAATCAAAGAAAGCGCGGTGTCATACCCCAAAATTTGCCCATTAATCTTGCAAAACATTTCTCGAAGCACTCCAACTTATTCTGCAAGGCACTGACCTTGAAGGAACAAAAGCCCAGCTCACAACAGGCCCAATCCAGAAAAAGGCCCAAACTAGCTTGCTCGCTAGGCGAGCAACTCCTTCGCCTAGCGAATCCTGCGAATACCAGAATTATTGGGCTTCATTCTGAGCCCATTAGGTCACAAATGGCCTGCTCGCTAGGCGAGCAAATCCTTCGCCTAGCGAACCCTTCGCTACAACGCTCGCCTAGCGAAGCTTGCGATATATCAGAATTTTTGGGCTTCATTCTGAGCCCATTAGGTCACCACAATCACTATAAATACCGACACTTCAGTCACGAAAAAAGGACGGACGAAGAAAAACAAAAACGGAGAAAGGAGAACCCTAGCAAGCAAACCCTAACGCTCACAGACGGCAAACCCTGGAGGCAAACCCGGAAGGAACTCAGCGGTATCAAGGTTACCTCTGCCCAATTCAATCCGATTTGCCAATCCAAGGTCGCAATCCAATCTGCAAACAGGTTTGCATTGCTATTACCGCCTTATGTTCTTAATTTGCATATGGCATTATGATTAAATTTATGAAAATATCTTAAGTTTGGCATGTGAATTTTTAGTATGTATCTGAATACCTTAAATGATTAACCATGTAATTGCTGTAATGAAAGCCATAAGGCATAAAATTGGCTGAAATTGTACTGTTATCAAAACCGGAATCCGCAGCCGCTCGCTAGCACATCGCTAAGCGAGCATGCAGCGAGTATTCGCTAAGCCTTCGCTAGGCGAAGCAGGAGCGAACATGACAGTAACTGACTTTTCTGTTCTGATTTCCTTTTGCTCATCTGACATGTTTTATCATAGCCATGCATTGTTTATCTGATCCTATTACTGTTGTGATTTCCTTTGTGGTGTAATTCTCGATTGCACCCTGATTTGGTATTCTGACTTGTTTGCTGAGTTTTGTAAAGGTTCACATATCCCCGGAAAAGATAGCTTGGTAGGTATTCCACTTTACTTGTGGGATACCCTTGTGGAGATTCACCCTAAATCACTTAACTGATTTTAATGTATTAATTTTAATGTGGAGACCCACCCTAAATTACCTAGCTGATTTTAATGTATTGATTTCATTGTGGAGATTCATCCTAATTACCTAATTGATTGTAAAATACGGCCTTTGAATATGTGATCTTTGACCTCTCTTTGTTGCCTTACGGTATTACGGTCATGTCCCGCGAATGTGGGGATACCCTTAGCCAAGACCCTTCGATTAAATCATCATGTCCCTCTAAAATAAATCATAGCCCCTCGGATGTTGCCTTCGAATATATGATTTTGTCCCTCGATGACCCTTCGGTGTAGCCTACGGTTAAATGATGATAGTCCCTTCGAATGCTAAGGTATCCTTACAACCGTTGCTTTCAATGACCAATCGATGACCCTACGATGACCCTTTCACATCCAAAGGATAAAACTACTTATTTCTCAATAATAAGGACGGTTTTACCCTCACAAGGATAGGAAATGCCCATCAAGACCTTGGGTAGGTATAACTCTTAATTGCTTACTCACAATTTAAAAATACTTTTCACACTTCGCAAATACTAGAAAATCACCACTTAGTATACATTCATACTAGAATCATTACTGAGTTATATTTTTCTAAACCATTTTCAAAACTAAACGAGATAACCACTCTGTATACATTCATACGAGAATCATTACAAAGTTAAATTCTCTTTTTCAAAATATTTTCTAAACAATTCACGAACACTTTTTCAGACAAGAAAAAATAATATAAGTGATCAAGCAATTAAGAGCCCATGGATAACCATGGATACAAAGGGTGCTAACACCTTCCCTTTGTATAATGTACCTCCCGAACCCAAAATCTAATTAAGGTCTTTCCTGTTCTTTTCCACCTTTCCTTATTGGATAAAAGAAAAGTCGGTGGCGACTCTTGCTAACCGCGACATTTGCTTTCCAAAGCAAAACACACCCAAAGTCAGTTCACCGTATGACAGAACTGGCGACTCTGTTGGGGACCTTAAAAAGAGAGGTTACCTTAAAAACAAGATCACTTATTCAAATTGTCTGATTTACTTTTAAGGGATTGCTTGGGTATTTTATGCTTGAGTGAAAGATCCTACACCCGGATCTAGTGTACCTTAGGTAAGTAGCAAGAGATCATCGCGACTATCCGGCGTATACTGGAATGGTCAAAATGATGGCTACGGTTAATGTGACACTTTGGATGTCCTGATGTTCCTCATGTTTACTTGAGGAAAAATTTGGCTTCCGCGTGGTGTCATCAAAGCATTAACCAGACCTTTAGAACCCTAATTGACTCATCCTAGCCATTAGAAAGTAGTGAGATAACCGACTTCGGTTCCGACTGGGGTTGGTTGAGACTCGATACTACACTCTTTGAGATTGGACTTTAGGGAAGCTTCGGTCAACCACTTGGTGTTGCACTGAAGTGGACTTAAAGGAAGGTCAATGATTTGAGATCCTTCTAGAACCCGGTTACTATTCTAGGACAGGTTGAACCAACCAAACTTCAGTGGGGAGGGTACTTACCTATGGAACTCATGCAAGCCTTAAAACCTAGGAATGATTGTTGTGTGACTTGTTTGCGCTTGTTGTTTACTTAACATCATAACATCATAACATCATGGCATTGTACTAACCATTTCAAGGACTTAGGGATTTAACTTTGCTCTGTAACAGGGCTATGGCTTCCAGGAAGACCATCCGGATCAATTTGGTAGCAATCTCTCCTCAACTAAAGGATTTGGTGTCAGAGCTTCCCGATCATGCTCAGTTCATCAAGAAACATGGTCATCTCCTCAATTTGGTTACCACTGATTTCAAAGAAGATATGATGAGGGTCCTATTCCAGTTCTTCGACCCTAAACATCATTGCTTCACATTCCCAGATTATCAGTTGGTACCCGCATTAGAAGAATTCTCCAGACTGCTTGGGATACTTATCCTTGATCAAACACCTTTCAGTGGTTTAGAAAAGATTCTGAAGTCTGAAAAAGTCGCCGCAGCTTTACACATGACAAAGTCTGACATTGAAACTAATTGGGTCACAAGAAGTGGAGTTAAGGGTTTACTTGCCAAATTTCTAATAAATAAGGCCCGAGAATTCTTAAAGGTTATGAATGTCCATGCTTTCGAAGACGTTCTAGCATTACTAATCTATGGTTTAGTGTTATTTCCTAATCCAGACCAATTCGTAGACGTGAATGCTATTAAGATATTCCTCACTCATAACCCTGTGACTACCTTGCTCGGAGACATTTTGCATTCCCTTCACACCCGTACTATGAAAAGGCAAGGGACTCTCATGTGCTGCATACCTTTATTGTCTAGGTGGTTTATTTCACACCTTCCTCAATCAATCTTGAAGAATGAGCAAAATCTGAAATGATCTCAAAGGATAATGTCGCTCTCCCATTCAGACATCCGTTGGTGTCCCAATCTTAGAGAAAATGTTATCCTCATCGACCGTTGTGGAGAATTCTCCAATGTACCGCTCATGGGGATAAGAGGAGGTATTACTTATAATCCTGCTTTAGCCCTAAGTCAGTTTGGTTGTGCTCGAAGAGATGGTCCACATGAAATGATTATCCAAGGCACGATGTTTGACTATGACAACGATTCTCAAGGCCTCCGTCAAAGATTTGTACGAGCTTGGGGCATGGTGAAAAGAAGTACTTTAGGACCGAAAAACTTTATTCCTATGGAACCTTATCTCAGATGGGTACGCGCAAGAGCTCGTGAACTTGTCATGCCATATCTTGCAGTCGGACCGCTGATTGTTGAACCAGAAGTTGAGGGAGGTACTCCTCAGATCATTCCTTATCCAAATATGCCTACCAATGTGGAAGAATTAAAGAGATCCTGGATCCAGTTGAGAGAGGAAAGGGATACTTTTGAAGCTCAGTTCTGTGCTGAAAGGAAGAAAGTGTTAGAACTCACCAGCCAGCTTAATGAGGAACGAAGACTCAATACATATCTTCGTCCGAAAAGAAGTCGTCCCTGGGAGACTTGAGCTTTTTTTGTATTTTATTATCTATTGTAATGAACATCGATTAAAGAAATTATTAATAAAAGTTCCCCTCTTTTTGGTGGTTTACGCAAAGTTAAATTCCAAAAGTCCTTGAAAACATTTCATACATTGCATAGCATGACATAACATTGCATAACAGGTATTCTAAAGGATCTATATTCTCACGATCTTCATTGCAAACAGAAAAATGGCTCTCGAACAAACTGTCAAAGATCTCCAGGCTCAGAATGCTCAATTCCAGGAGATGATGCTGAGCTTATCCAAGGGGCAGGAGGAACTGAAGGCTCTCTTGCTCGAGAAGAAGAAAGACCAGAAACCTGTGAGTTACATTAACCCGGGAAGGAGGCGTAAAGGACAGGTTGCAGGAGTCAAGATTAGACTTCCGAAGGATCAAGAAGAGGAGACAGAAAATGATTCAGGAGAAGAGGATGTTGATCTCTCCAACCCTGAGGACGACGATGAAGATTATGAGAATGAACAGTACTCTCCAAGAGATGGCAAGTACAAGTTGCTGGAAGAACGTATGCTAGCTATGGAGGGTCAGAAGGCGCCCGGTCTGGATTTCGAAAGCTTGGGATTGGTCTCTGATATGGTCATTCCTCGCAAATTCAAGATCCCCACTTTCACTAAGTACGATGGTGCGTCTTGTCCTCAGATGCATCTGAGAGCTTATGTGAGAAAGATTCAGCCGTATACCACTGATAGGAAGCTATGGATCCATTTCTTCCAAGAGAGTCTATCTGGCACACAGTTGGAATGGTATTACCAGCTCGAAAGCTCTAACATCCGCACCTGGACTGATTTAGCGACAGCTTTCTACAAGCACTACCAGTACAATTCTGAATTGGCGCCTACTCGGCTACAGTTGCAGAATATGACTATGGGATCTAAAGAAAGCTTCAAAGAGTATGCTCAAAAATGGAGAGATTTGGCTGGCAGAGTCAAACCCCCTATGACTGATCGAGAATTAGTGGACATGTTCATGGGCACACTGACTGGTCCATTCTACAGCCATCTACTGGGAAGTTCTTCATCGGGTTTCACTGAGCTTATATTGACAGGTGAGCGTGTTGAAAGCGGCATTCGAAGTGGAAAGATACAGGCGACTACCTCTGCAAGCACCAAAAGGTCCTACCAGGGGAGGAACGAATCAAATGCTGTGTACGGTCAAAAGGGTCGTAACAAGAAAAATCGTGACCATACCATTGGAGCAGTTACGATTGCAGCACCGCCATCTCAAAACTTCCAGCACAGACAAGACAGGCCAAGGAGGCAGTTTACCAAGATCAATATGACTTTAGCACAGGCACTGCAGGGTATGCTAAAAGCAAATTTGATTACCCTCAGAGATCCTCCTACGAACCCCAACACTACTTCTTCTCGTTATAATCCCAATGCCAGGTGTGCATATCACTCCGATAGCCCCGGGCATGATACAAACGATTGTTGGTCGTTGAAGAATAAGATTCAGGATATGATAGACGCGGGTGAAATTGAATTTGATCCTCCAGGGACTCCTAATGTCATCATTGCACCTATGCCTAACCATGACAAGACTGTTAATGTTGTGGATGACAATTCTCACATTTATAATGTAGCTGATTTAACATCTCCCCTCCAGATCATCAAGAAGAATTTATTGCAAGCTGGTTTATTTCCAGGTTGTGCTGAAAGTTACGATCTTTGTGTACTTCGACCCAGCGAGTGCCTGAAGTTGAGGAACGGTATTCAACGGCTGATGGATGATCGCACAATTCTCTTCGAAAAGGTTCCTAAGGTGGAAAACCCTATTGAAGAAATATCTGTGATTGCTAGGTCCAAAGTTCCAGTGAAGATTACCGCTACCAGAGCACCTGTGAAGATTACTGCTGAGCCCAAGGTAGCTCCCCTAATCATTACTGCGCCTGGCCCAGTACCGTATTCCTCCAGCAAAGCCATTCCGTGGAATTATGGAGGTGATGTTTACATCCATGGCATAAAACAAGTTGGTAATGCTGCTAATCCTAATGACATTGTTGGGACTAGTAAAGTTACTCGAAGTGGAAGGATCTTCTCTCCAGAAATCTCGCCTCCCGCCCCTGAAACCCGAGGAAAGGAACCAGTTAACCCTTCTCAGTCAGGAACACCCGTCGAAGTTACTACTGAAGGTGTTGCCAAACAAGAAGTGGAGGAAATGCTGAAAATCATCCGTAAGAGTGATTTTGATGTGGTAGAACAGCTGGGGCATACTCCGTCTAAGATCTCGATGTTATCCTTGTTATTATCTTCTGAATCTCATGCCAATGCACTGATAAAATTCTTGAAGACTGCTCATGTACCTCAGGAGACCTCCGTCGATCAGTTCGAAAACTATGTTGCTAACCTGACTATTGACAATGGCTTAGGCTTTTCCGATGCTGATCTGACACCAACAGGAAAGAATCACAATAGATCTCTGCATATCTCCATTGAGTGTGAGGGGATCACCTTATCTCACGTATTGATCGACAACGGCTCTTCTTTGAATGTGCTGCCGACAGCTGTGCTCGATAAACTTGACTGTAAGAGCATCGAATTGAAACCTAGTGATACTGTGGTACGTGCGTACGATGGTGCAAAAAGTGTTGTCCATGGTGAAGTGGTTCTCCCTATCAAGATAGGACCTCAAGTCTTCAACACTACCTTTCACGTGATGAACATCCGTCCTGCCTATTCATGCTTGCTGGGACGCCCTTGGATTCATGAGGCAAGTGCCGTAGCTTCATCTCTCCACCAAAAGCTGAAGTATCCAATAGAGGGTAAGATTGTCACGGTGTGTGGAGAAGAAGAGTACATTGTCAGTAGTGTGCAGGCCTTCAGATACGTTGAGATGGATGGCGAATTCTTTGAGACTCCCACTCAGTCATTTGAAGTAGTTCCTCCGACTAATCCTGTCCTTAAGCCGACTTCCTGTGTGCCCAAGGTTATCCGTGCTCCTCCTGTCATGATTTCTCTGAAGGACGCTCAAGCCGTGGTTGAAAATGGTGGTCGTACTGGTTGGGGTCAACTGATCAACGTACCATACAAGTCTGACAAGTCTGGTCTGGGATTTAACTCTGAAAAGATGGTCAAAGATCAAATTAATGTTGTAGAAGATGGTGATAGCGATTGCGATCTGGATAGCTGGATTTTCCCAACAATTGGTGATGGACTCAATAATTGGAAGGCTGAAGACACTATCCCGATTTCCTTTAGTCAAGAGTAATTGTTATTGTCTGTTTTAGTGTTGCAATTTTTTAAATTTTACAATTGAACTTCTTAAAGCATTGTGTCTATGCCCGGGGCACAATAGCTAATTTGTTAAGGGTTTTGTCATTTTCATAAGCATATTCACATTCAATAAATCAATGGACTTTTTGCATTCAAATATTGCGCTCTTTATCTTTCCTGTCATCTTCTGAAAAAGCTATGTTTTCTTACACACACTCACGTAACGAATTGCAGATCCATACCCACTCTGGATCATGTTGATAATAGTTCTACTACTGTTCATTATGACTTCGAAAATCCGATCTACCAAGCCGAGGATGGAAGTGAGGAAGATTGTGAAGTACCTGGAGAACTTGCCAGACTGGTACTGCAAGAAGAGAAGACTATACAGCCGCATGAAGAGTCAATCGAAATTGTAAACCTGGGTACTGAAGTGGACAAGAAAGAAGTCAAAATAGGAGCAGGCTTGGAAAACAGTATTAAAGAAAGATTGATTCAGATGTTACATGACTATGTAGAGATTTTTGCTTGGTCTTATGAAGACATGCCAGGATTGGATACTGATATAGTAGTGCATCGTTTGCCAACGAAGGAAGATTGTCGTCCTGTTAAGCAAAAGGTTCGCCGCATGCGTCCTGAAATGTCTGAGAAAATCAAAGCCGAGGTTATGAAACAATTTGATGCAGGTTTTCTGGTTGTTACTTCTTATCCTCAATGGGTTGCTAATGTGGTACCAGTGCCGAAGAAGGATGGTAAGGTGCGAATGTGCGTCGATTACAGAGATTTGAATAAAGCGAGTCCCAAAGATGACTTTCCACTCCCGCACATTGATGTTCTGGTAGACAATACCGCTCAACACAAAGTATTCTCCTTCATGGATGGATTCTCGGGTTATAACCAGATTAAGATGGCACCTGAAGACATGGAGAAAACTACGTTTGTGATGCAATGGGGCACTTTCTGTTACAAAGTAATGCCATTCGGTTTAAAGAACGCCGGGGCAACATACCAGCGTGCTATGGTGGTTTTGTTCCATGATATGATTCATCATGAAATAGAAGTATATGTGGATGACATGATGGCCAGATCTCATACTGAAGAAGAACATCTCGATCATTTGTACAAATTGTTTGAGAGGTTGAAGAAATACAAGCTGAGATTGAACCCGAACAAATGCACCTTTGGAGTAAGATCCGGTAAACTCTTGGGATTTATCGTCAGTGGTAAAGGAATTGAGGTCGACCCGGCTAAGGTGAGAGCTATCCAAGAAATGCCAGTGCCCCATACAGATAAGGAAGTCAGAGGTTTCTTGGGACGTTTGAATTACATCGCCCGGTTTATCTCCCATTTAACTGCTACCTGCAAACCCATCTTCAAACTACTGAGGAAGAATCAAGAGATGATATGGAATGATGAATGTCAAGAAGCTTTTGACAAAATTAAGAAGTATCTCCAGGAACCTCCGATCCTGATGCCACCAGTTGAAGGAAGACCTCTAATCATGTATTTGACCGTGTTAGAAAATTCAATGGGGTGTGTGTTGGGGCAACATGACGAGTCTGGTCGAAAAGAGCATGCCATATACTACCTTAGCAAAAAGTTTACCGACTGTGAAACAAGATACTCACTGCTCGAGAGAACTTGCTGTCCTTTGGCCTGGGCTGCTCGCCGACTAAGACAGTATATGTTGAATCATACCACTTTGTTGATTTCTAAGATGGATCCCATCAAATACATATTTGAGAAACCTGCCCTCTCCGGAAGAATAGCAAGATGGCAGATGATTTTAACAGAGTATGATATCCAGTATACTATCCAGAAAGCAATCAAAGGAAGCGTGCTAGCTGATCATTTGGCTCATCAAGCAGTGGATGATTACCAATCTATGAATTTTGAGTTCCCAGATGAGGATGTCATGCTTGTTACTGATTACGAAGAACCTGGACCAGATGAAGGACCCGAATTAGGATCCCGATGGACTATGGTTTTCGATGGATCTTCTAATGCGTTGGGTAATGGTGTTGGTGTTGTAATTATTTCTCCCAAGGGTTGCCATACGCCTTTCACTGCTAGACTATGTTTCAATTGTACCAACAATATGGCCGAGTATGAAGCATGTATTTTGGGACTCAGAGCTGCTATAGACCTGAGAATCAAGTTTTTGAGTGTGTACGGAGACTCAGCATTAGTAATCAGTCAGATCAAAGGAGAATGGGACACTAAACATCCGAATCTCATCCCTTATCGAGAGCGGGTGTTGACATTAATCCCATACTTTGAAGAGATTACATTCGAACATATCCCACGAGAAGAGAATCAGTTGGCAGACGCCTTGGCCACCATGTCATCGATGTTCAGAGTCAGATGGGACAATGAAGCTCCCAGGATCACCATTGAGCGACTAGATGAACCAGCATATTGTTATGAACTTAACGCTGCTGAAGTAGAAGAGAAACCTTGGTTCCACGAAGTAAAAAGATATTTAGAAGCTCAGGAATACCCTGAAGGGGCGTCCATCAATGACAGAAAATTTCTGAGGAAGTTTTCCGCTAGATTCTTTTTGAGTAATGGAATATTATACAAACGTAATCATGATTCGACTTTGCTTCGTTGTGTGGATAAAAAGGAAGCAGAAAAGATTATGGAAGACATGCATGACGGTATTTTTGGGACTCACTCTAGTGGACATACAATGGCCAAGAAGATTCTGAGATCAGGGTATTATTGGTCTACCATGGAAGCTGATTGCCACCATCACTCCAGAACTTGTCACAAGTGCCAGATCTATGCGGATAAAGTACATGTGCCTCCTGCTCCTTTAAACGTGTTGACAGCCCCTTGGCCCTTTGCAATGTGGGGCATTGATATGATCGGAGAGATCAAACCTACGGCTTCTAATGGACATCGCTTCATCCTTGTTGCTATCGATTACTTTACAAAGTGGGTAGAGGCAGCCTCATTTGCTTCTGTCACCAAGAATGTGGTGGCACGGTTCATCAAGAGTAATCTCATTTGTCGATATGGCATCCCTGAAAGAGTTATCACTAACAATGGCACCAATTTGAACAACAAAATGATTACTGAACTCTGCACGCAGTTCAAGATAAAACACCATAACTCTTCTCCGTACCGGCCAAAGATGAACGGCGTTGTGGAGGCTGCTAATAAGAATATCAAGAAGATCATACAAAAGATGACAGTAACGTACAAAGACTGGCATGAGATGTTACCGTTTGCTCTTCATGGTTATCGCACTTCAGTACGCACTTCGACAGGGGCAACTCCTTTCTCTTTAGTCTACGGAATGGAAGTCGTCTTACCGGTGGAAGTTCAGATTCCCTCGCTAAGGATCATGAAAGAGGCAGGTTTAGACGAGGATGAATGGATTCAGACTCGACTCGATCAGATAAATTTGATTGATGAAAAGAGACTTGCGGCTGTTTGTCATGGGCAGATATATCAGAAGCGCATGACCCAGGCATTTAACAAAAAGGTCAAGAGACAGGTGTATCAAATCGGCGAATTGGTGATAAAGCGTATCATTCTACCACAAGGTGATCCCAGAGGCAAATGGACTCCCACATACGAAGGGCCATTTGTAGTTAAGAAGGTATTCTCTGGTGGAGCCATGATACTTGCTACGATGGATGGCGAAGACTTCCCACATCCCGTGAACGCAGACATAGTCAAAAAATACTACGCATAAAAGAGACCCGCTAGGTCGACATACCTAGGCAAAAGTAAGGGCATCCCGGCTAACCAAAAGGGTTCGGGCAAAAATTAGGGATGAACATATAAAAATGTACACCCGGCAAGTCGAAAACCTGAAAAGGAGGCTTGGGCAAAGAAAAGGGTATCCTGGTGGACTGAAAACCTGAAAAGGCGGTCCAGGCAAAAATTAGGGATTAAAAGTGTATGACTATGTCCCGTTCTCAGACAGCTTCACCCAAGTCAAAGGGACTGAACAAGCCAATCATTTCTATCCGACAGCAGGAGATGAGATGCTTGAAGACATAATGACAGTAGTAGAATTAAAATCAACAGGGCTCTTCCTTCATAGCTTTTCTTTATGTTCTCGACAATTTCCTCTTACTAGGATCTCTGTCTCCATGTACACAAATTGCCTGTTTATAGGCTCTCTTTCAAAATCAATATAATTTTATTTCCAAAAAGATGCTTTTGTTTTACTTTTTCTGTTTTGTTTGCATAAACGTCCATTGATTTAATTTGAATTGATATGTGCATTTGAATATGATCAATGTTTACCAAAATACATGCATAAAATAGACAATAACGATTACTACAAGACTTCGGGATCGAGGATAAGGTCTAACCATGCGTTCCGATGAATCCGGTTGCTAATTTTATTCCCCCGGCAAGCCTGTTATTCCCCAGAAGGAATTGGCATTATTCCCCGGCAAAACCAGCTATTTCCCAGAAGAGGTCAGAATCACCAGACAGGCTGATCATCTCATCCATCCCTAGCCAGGCTATGTTGAATATTTCTGCTACCAGACAGAAACCAAGTACTTCCCCAGCGGAGAAAGGGTCATTAACACAAATATCTCCAACCAGTATCTCGGGATTTATTTTCCCCAGTGGAGTCTCCAGGAAAAACTTCTCAGATGCGTAATTCATTCATTACATCATTTCACAGCATATGCGTGCATACAACATTCGCATTTATTTTCGCAAGCATAAAACATCTCATGCATCATGACATGGCATGAAGCTAACTTTTCTTTTCAGGTTAATTATCTTCCCGGTATTGTCAAATTAAGAAATTCATTCAGACAGACACCGTTATCAATCACATCCAAGATTCAGATACATCTTTCAGATATAATCTACATGAACGTCCATTCCGACAAGCACATCTCAGATATTCATTGCAAATACGACATATACAAATACTATCAGATATAGCCTAGCGTACGGTTTATTCTGACTCAGCTCAACATATGACTCCTTCAACTCAGATACGATCTAACGTACGATCCATTCTGACCTTCAACTACTCCAATACGGTCTAATGTACGACCCAGTTGGACCTTCAAACCCTCAGATGCTACCTAGCGTACGGTACATTCGGAAGTGTAGTCTGACGTACGACTACCCCTTTATTTCTCCAGATACAGCCTAACGGACGGCTCATTCTGCTGCTCAGATGCTACCTAGCGTACGGTGCATTCCGAAGTGTAGTCTGGCGTACGACTACCCTTTCCGTCGTCAGATACAGCCTAACGAACGGCTCATTCCGCAACTTAGATACGATCTAGCATACAATCCATTCTAATCTTTCCTCCCCGGCGAAGTCATCCTCCTAATGAACGACTCACTCTGCTATTCATACACGGTCTAGCGTATGATCCATTCTGATCCCTTATCCCCAGCAACGTATAACACACTCCGACTCCCCAGCGAAGTCGACAGCCTAATGGGCGACTCACGATACGGTCTAACGTACGACCCGGTATGACACCCATGTCTTCAGATATCATCTAAAGTACGACGCACTCTGAAGCTCTCATCATAAAACTTCCTGGATGGCATCTTTAAGCCCATCTTCATCAAGACAAACTGTTGATTAACAAGTGAAAATTTTGGGGCATTCTAAGTGTTCAATAATCTTCCACCTCCAGACCACGAATGGCATACATACCATCCTAATTCTCTCGGTTCAAGAATATTGAACAGGGGCAGATGTCATACCCCAAAATTTGCCCATTAATCTTGCAAAACATTTCTCGAAGTACTCCAACTTATTCTGCAAGGCACTGACCTTGAAGGAACAAAAGCCCAGCTCACAACAGGCCCAATCCAGAAAAAGGCCCAAACTAGCTTGCTCGCTAGGCGAGCAACTCCTTCGCCTAGCGAATCCTGCGAATACCAGAATTATTGGGCTTCATTCTGAGCCCATTAGGTCACAAATGGCCTGCTCGCTAGGCGAGCAAATCCTTCGCCTAGCGAACCCTTCGCTACAACGCTCGCCTAGCGAAGCTTGCGATATATCAGAATTTTTGGGCTTCATTCTGAGCCCATTAGGTCACCACAATCACTATAAATACCGACACTTCAGTCACGAAAAAAGGACGGGCGAAGAAAAACGAAAACGGAGAAAGGAGAACCCTAGCAAGCAAACCCTAACGCTCACAGATGGCAAACCCTGGAGGCAAACCCGGAAGGAACTCAGCGGTATCAAGGTTACCTCTGCCCAATTCAATCCGATTTTCCAATCCAAGGTCGCAATCCAATCTGCAAACAGGTTTGCATTGCTATTACCGCCTTATGTTCTTAATTTGCATATGGCATTATGATTAAATTTATGAAAATATCTTAAGTTTGGCATGTGAATTTTTAGTATGTATCTGAATACCTTAAATGATTAACCATGTAATTGCCGTAATGAAAGCCATAAGGCATAAAATTGGCTGAAATTGTACTGTTATCAAAACCGGAATCCGCAGCCGCTCGCTAGCACATCGCTAAGCGAGCATGCAGCGAGTATTCGCTAAGCCTTCGCTAGGCGAAGCAGGAGCGAACGTGACAGTAACTGACTTTTCTGTTCTGATTTCCTTTTGCTCATCTGACATGTTTTATCATAGCCATGCATTATTTATCTGATCCTATTACTGTTGTGATTTCCTTTGTGGTGTAATTCTCGATTGCACCCTGATTTGGTATTCTGACTTGTTTGCTGAGTTTTGTAAAGGTTCACATATCCCCGGAAAAGATAGCTTGGTAGGTATTCCACTTTACTTGTGGGATACCCTTGTGGAGATTCACCCTAAATCACTTAACTGATTTTAATGTATTAATTTTAATGTGGAGACCCACCCTAAATTACCTAGCTGATTTTAATGTATTGATTTCATTGTGGAGATTCATCCTAATTACCTAATTGATTGTAAAATACGGCCTTTGAATATGTGATCTTGGACCTCTCTTTGTTGCCTTACGGTATTACGGTCATGTCCCGCGAATGTGGGGATACCCTTAGCCAAGACCCTTCGATTAAATCATCATGTCCCTCTAAAATAAATCATAGCCCCTCGGATGTTGCCTTCGAATATATGATTTTGTCCCTCGATGACCCTTCGGTGTAGCCTACGGTTAAATGATGATAGTCCCTTCGAATGCTAAGGTATCCTTACAACCGTTGCTTTCAATGACCAATCGATGACCCTACGATGACCCTTTCACATCCAAAGGATAAAACTACTTATTTCTCAATAATAAGGACGGTTTTACCCTCACAAGGATAGGAAATGCCCATCAAGACCTTGGGTAGGTATAACTCTTAATTGCTTACTCACAATTTAAAAATACTTTTCACACTTTGCAAATACTAGAAAATCACCACTTAGTATACATTCATACTAGAATCATTACTGAGTTATATTTTTCTAAACCATTTTCAAAACTAAACGAGATAACCACTCTGTATACATTCATACGAGAATCATTACAAAGTTAAATTCTCTTTTTCAAAATATTTTCTAAACAATTCACGAACACTTTTTCAGACAAGAAAAAATAATATAAGTGATCAAGCAATTAAAAGCCCATGGATAACCATGGATACAAAGGGTGCTAACACCTTCCCTTTGTATAATGTACCTCCCGAACCCAAAATCTAATTAAGGTCTTTCCTGTTCTTTTCCACCTTTCCTTATTGGATAAAAGAAAAGTCGGTGGCGACTCTTGCTAACCGCGACATTTGCTTTCCAAAGCAAAACACACCCAAAGTCAGTCCACCGTATGACACGCGGGGATCCAGAAAGAGGGACCCTATTCCATTTGACTGACTCTATACAAAGATCTTGGGTACATGTTCTAGAGCATCAGCACGTAGTGCGAGCATAAAGAACGACTCACTGAATAACAGGGGACTGGCTACTAGTCCCTTCTATCTGTCAATTGCCTCTTCACTTAGGAGGACTTATCAAGTAACATGCCTCACTTGGAGGTCTTTGGCACAAATGTAAACAAACACAAACAGTGCCTCTTAAGGAGGACTTCAGCCAAAATGCCTGCCAAAAAGGTGACAGGGCTTTCAGACTACATGGAATAAGAAGGCTAAACTACCTCAGTGGCGTATCAACCATAATCCAAAGCTTAAGCAAAAGCAAAGCTAGCAAGAAACTAATGTACCTGTACAAAAGCTTAAACAGTTAACAACTCAATCAGAAAACCAACTGACAAACAGTGGAATCATTCAACATGTACACAATGCAAGTCATAAGTGCAAGCACTCAAGTGAGTTCATCACATCAATGGACCTACAACACAACAAGATTTAGTAATCAAAGCAATTTGCATCTCACAAAGTGAGATCAAACCAAACATCAAGGCTAATGTCCAAACCTGAAACACAAAGCACAATTAGTTATGTACAAAACACTAGTGCAAAGACTAGGTCCAAAAGCAAGTCAAATGACCAAACCAAAAGTCAATCTTTTGCACAAAGCAAGTTCAAACAGTCAAGAACATGTCCTCAAAAGGACCAAGACCAACTCATAAGGCAAATGCATCAAACAAATCATGTTATGCAAAGGCAAGCAAATGAGCACCAGATGGACATCCAAACTAGAAAATCCAAATCAAAACAGAAACACATCCAATGGTCTTGAAAATATTTATACAAGCTTATCATGTTATGCATGAGCATCATGCAAAAAATTAGATCCAGAAGAGCTCAAATGGTATATGAATGAAAATACACAAATGCAACATAAAAAATGTGACACAAATTGTCACACTACAAGTTCATGTGTCCAAAACAGTGATGGCACATGATAAAAATCCCAAACCAAAGCTCAAAAATCACATCATGAGAGAGTATCAAGCATGCCAAACTTCAGATCAATTGGATAAACCATGAGCATTTTACAAGCAAATGAATGTAGCATATCAATATGGCATCATGTTCAATCACACAATCACAATTAAAAATCCAGCAATTAACAAATCATGAAATAAATGTTATAAAAAACTAGACATCAAAACAAGAATGTGAAAAAAAGTTGGACTCCAATTGAAGCATTTTTCTATTTGTTATGATTTTTTAAAGTTGCATGAAATAAATGGAATAATGCATGAACATGTGAAGGAAAATGAAATTCAAAATGAAATTCACAAACTGCATCAACCAGGACTTGAACCCACGCTCACAAGGTTGGCAAAGGCGCTCAAAAAAATAAATTCTGAAACATGTAATGCCAAGGCTCGAACTCACGCATGGAAGGTCAAAATGAGCGCTCAATAAAAATCTGAAAACGCATGGCATGGAATCGAACCCGCGCAAGGCAAGTCCATGAGCGCTTGAACAAAACGTTGCGTTCCAAGGAAAAATCAAATGGAAATCAGAAAGAAGCGTGAGCCAAGTTTCGAACTCACGCTTGCAAGGTTCAAAGCGCGCTCATCACAAACCCTAAGGACATGAACCAGACGGCCGGAACAGTGTTTCCGGTCGTCTTCTCCGGTGGTTCTCCGGCGGAGGCGCATGTGAAATTTCCCAGAATCTCACAAATCATATATCATTAGAAAGGTCTTTCAACGTGGAACACGAATATCATATTAATTTGGCCTAAATCCTCATAAATCGAACGGATCGAAGGAAAACATAATCAACAACCAAACTTTAAATCAACATATCTTCCTCATTTCTTCACCAAAATTAATTCTAAACACATCAGCATGATCACCTAAACAATATCTACAGGTTTATGGCAAGAATTTGGCAAAAAATAAGAGGTCGAAAATTCACCTACTTGAAATGGCAATGATGTGAATCCGTGTATTCAAGCTTCCAAATGATCCAGATCTTCTCCCTTGCACCTCTAATGAAGCTTTGAATAAGAAGCAACACTTGAATCGTCTTAGATCTTGCTCAATTTCAGAATTCCATTAACATGAGGTTGCACTTGTTCTGCTTAAGATCTTGCTCAATTGCCACGAATAATGGATGAATCTTCCTCAGAATTCCACCAGGATCATGAATATGCAAAGAGATTCAAGGTTTGTGTGAAGAAAAATGAAAATTGAAGAGAGAGAATTTTGGAGGGAAAAATGGAAATTTGAGATCTGAATTTTCTGTTATGAGCAAATTCTATTAGGGTTTGCTATTTATATGATGTGCTAATCATGCTGTAATCAAAATTAAGCTTGGTGTTAAACATGATTAGTGAATTATGAAATGTTTTGCAAAAATGCCAAAGTGAGCTTGCATGGCCATGTAGCACGTGCCAAATCTCATGCAATGCTTGGATTTCACTTAAAACCATTCAATAATCATGATGGAAGTGGTATTTGGATTGTAGCTTGAACCAAACTTGAATTCTTGAATTTCCCTCCAAAATGTACATGTATGAACAAATGGTCATGTGATCTTCTTTCATGCAAGGCAATGGTTGATTTGGAAAGTCTTGGTCACAAGGAGCATTTTGCAAAAAGAGTGGACCAATTTGGAGTTTTGAGAGTTATGCCACTTTGAACTTCCATACATACTTTGTAATCATTTGGCCATAACTTCTCAACCAATTATCAGATGATCATGACATAGGACTTTTTGAAAACGGGAAAGAAAGATCTTCAACTTTCATGTTCACCAAAAATCCATTTGAAGCTTCTTTGATGTTGATAAGTCAAGTTGAATGTGGACAAAAAACTTGCCATTTTTGGAAACTTAAAATTACAAGTCACTTTCCATTTTTGGAAACTTTTGCCATGACTTTAAAATATTCAAGATAGATGTTTATAATGACAAATGGACCTCTTTTTAACATGATTGAGGTGTCTCAACTCATATCCCCACCTCATAGCCCTCAGTTGACTGCATAGTTGACTTTTGTGGTCCTCAGATGACCTTGAAATGCCCTGATCAGCTTGAGCCTCTACCACTTGAGGAAATTGCTCAAAAATGAAACCCTAGCTCATGTAAGCTCAATATGATGAGCATATGATCCCTATCATCAGCAAATATCTTATCTCCTTGAGAAACCCTGGTTGAAAGAATGGCATTGATTATGGTTGACTAGAGGTCAAAACCCTAATCCAAAGGAACTTGAGCATGAACAATGAAATCCTTGATGATGACAAAACCATGATGATGGTAATACATCCTTGCAAGCAAGATAATACTCAACCTTTGAAACCCTGGTGAAAAGCAAACCCACATATGGTTGATCATCAATCGATAGAAACCCTCGGGCTTGAATCATGCAACCTCTCCATCTTCTAAAAAGACTTTGGAGCATGACTCTCTTATTTTCATATGATATCCAAAATGCAAATGCCTAATGCCCTAAAATATGAAATGAAATGTGTCAAACTAGTCCCAAGAAGAGGAGGGCAAATTTTGAGGTGTTACAACGACTTCTCGGTGTGTGGGTTAGACTTTGAAGACTGCCTTATTAACCTTGAGAAAATCCTAAAGAGATGCGTAGAAGTTAACCTTGTGTTAAACTGGAAGAAGTGCCACTTTATGGTTAAAGAAGGCATAGTGTTAGGGCATATAATATCTGAAAGAGGCATTGAGGTCGATAAAGCAAAGATAGAAGTTATAGAAAACCTTAACCCTTCTAAGACAGTTAGGGAAGTCCGTAGTTTCCTTGGACACGTCGGTTTCTACCGACGCTTCATCAAAGATTTATCTAAAATAACAAAACCCATAACCGGCCTTCTGATGAAAGACATTGAATTCATTTTCGATGAAAAATTCATCAAAGCCTTTAATCAGTTAAAACAAGCACTAATTTCAGCATCCATTCTACAAACTCCGGATTGGACTAAACCCTTCGAAATAATGTGTGATGCTAGCGATTTTGCTATAGGAGCTGTTTTAGGGCAAAGAAAAGATAAGAAACTACATGTAATATATTACGCTAGTAGAACCCTAGATGTCGCTCAATTAAATTATACAACAACAGAGAAGGAACTCCTAGTTGTGGTTTTCGCAATCGATAAATTTAGGTCTTATCTTGTAGGATCTAAGATTATAGTCTATATAGACCATGCAGCTATCTGTTACCTTCTAAGCAAAAAGGATGCAAAACCTAGATTACTCAAGTGGATCCTTTTGCTATAAGAATTCGACTTAGATATTAGAGACAAAAAAGGAACAGAAAACGTAGTTGCTGACCATCTTTCCAGATTAGAGAATTTGAAGCCAGACCATTTACCTATAAATGATGACTTCACTTATGACAGATTGATAGCTAAGTTAGATACCGTTCCTTTTGAACCTGATAGAGACAACCTTGGGAACAGTTTCAGAAATTAGCAGAGTACCATGGTATGCTGATTTTGTGAACTATCTAGCCGTTGATATCATACCACCTGACCTCAACTATCAACAGAAGAAGAAGTTCTTTAAAGATATAAGATATTTCTATTGGGACGGACCACTCCTTTTCAAAAGAGGAACAAATAACATATTTCGACGTTGCATTCCGGAAGAAGAAGTCAGAAACATCACAGAGCATTGTCACTCTTCACCCTATGGTGGACATTCAAACACATCCAAGACATACGCTAAGATCCTTCAAGCTGGTCTTTATTGGCCAACACTACAGCATGATGTCCATGCTTATATTGTCCAATGTGACCGGTGCCAGCACGCTGGAAACATCTCAAGACGTGACGAAATGCCTTTGAAGAACATCTAAGAAGTAGAACTATTTGACGTTTGGGGTATTGATTTCATGGGACCTTTTCCATCTTCGACGGGAAACAAGTACATTTTGGTAGCCGTTGACTATCTGTCCAAATGAATAGAAGTTATAGCCACACCCACCAACGACACAAGAGTAGTCATCAAGATGTTCAAGAATAATATTTTTCCCAAATTTGGAGTACCACGACTTGTCATAAGTGATGGTGGATCACATTTTATATCCAGGATATTTGATAAACTCTTGAGGAAATATGGAGTAAAACACAGAGTAGCAACACCGTATCACCCCCAGACTAATGGTCAAGTGGAAGTATCTAACAGAGAGATTAAGCAGATCTTGGAGAAAACTGTATCAATATCTAGAAAAGATTGGTCTGAAAAGCTAACAGAAGCACTGTGGGCTTACGAAACTGCTTACAAAACCCCTATTGGAACTACATCATACCAGTTGGTCTACGGGAAGTCATGCCACTTACCTTTTGAACTCAAGCACAAGGCATACTGGGTCATTAAGACCCTGAATTTGGATTACCTAGAATCTAGCAAGAAGCGAATCCTTGATATCCACAAATTGGAGGAACTCCGCCAGAATGCTTACGAGAATGTCGTTATATACAAAGAGAGAACCAAAGCTTGGAATGACAAAAGGATTGTGAAAAAGGAATTTAATATAGGCGACTATGTTCTCCTCTTCAAATCGAGATTACGACTTTTTCCAGGTAAGTTGCGTTCGAGATGGACATGCCCCTTTGAGGTTTCCAAAATCCTAAAATCTGGAGCAGTTGAAATCCGGAACAATTCCTGTAATTCGTTTGTGGTAAATGGACAAAGACTGAAGCAATACCAAGGAGGTGACATCCCCACAGAATGACATGACCAAACTCTGATCGACCCTTTAGTTCCTACCTCTAACATATAAAGTTCAAATCGTCAAGCTAACGACGTTAAACAAGCGCTGCATGGAAGACAACCCATGATTTCTTTTCCTTTGCTTTACTTTTACCATTTCAATTTATATTTTTATTTGTTTTATATATATGTATATTTATGTGGAGACTAACAATTATAATATTTGCGATTTCAGGTGTCCTTTATTTCTAACCTAACTTTTCAGGATGGAAAATTGCGACACTATGCCAGTAATCTTTCGTGACCCAGTTCAAGAGCAGCACTACGCCATGCTTTCCCAGCGCCCAATGTTGCCCACCAGATATCCCGACTCTAGCTACATGGAGGCATTAGGCATTGAGCCTAGTGTTAGGAATTTGTGCAATCAGTTGCAATGGGATGAATACACTGCTGCTATGCATATGACTTACAGGAACCTGACTTTAGAGTTCTTGAGCTCGCTGACCTACGAGCCCTATGTTGGTCACGCTAGTGATGATGGATACATTAATTTCAGGTTGTTTGGGGAAGAATACACCTTCAACCACAAGTGTTTCAGTGACTTACTTGGATTTCAGACTGCATATGATGCCTCATCTGAGCTCCCCATGAGCTATTTCCTGAGCCGAGACGTCGAGATGTTTTGGAGTGACATTACGTGTGGAGGTAGCCCTGACCCTTCCACCCAAATCTCCAACAAGATTCACAACCCTGCTTTCAGATACTTTCAGATGATCATTGCCCACACCTTCTTGGGGAAGAGTGACCCTGATACCCATGTGAGTGCGGAAGATATCTTCTTCATGTACTGTACCAGTCAGTCACACCCAGTAGATTGTGGAGCTTTCCTGATCGAGAGTTTATATCTTAATGCTCGCTCCGTTGTGAGCCCTATACACGTTGGAAGCACGGTGACTCATATAGCCTCAGTCCTGGGACTTGATAGAAGACTATCTCACCTGACGTCTTACTGCAGCTACACCTTGATGGATATTGACTTCTGTCTGGACCATGGCCTCGTGAGGAGATCTTCTTTCCAACCGGATCAATACAGGCTCTTGATCGAGGGTGAGACTATTCACTACTTCACTCTACCGGACCCTAATGTAACTTGTGTTATTGACCAGGCCAACTGGGCCTACCCCATAGAAGGGAAGGGAGAGACAATAGAAGAGCCAAAAATCGCACCTATCAGAATCGAAGTCCGCACCAACAATCTAAATCTCCAGAGTCCGAGCATGCAGTCTGAACTGGTTAAGCTTCGTATGGAGATAGCCTAGCTTCGCTAGGAGCTTGTTGATGTTGCTTTGCAGGTCGAAGTATCAGTCGCCTCACATGACACCGAAATTGATATACTGAATGATGAGATCGCTGACCTCCGACGCCAGATCGCAGAGCTTCGAGGATACGAAGTCGAGGAGACTCCACTATACCGTGAGCATTGATGCCATCACCAACCGAGAAATACCGTTTGATTTTCCTATTTTTTCGTTATTTATTATTTATGCTTATTTTTATGATTTCCTTTGACATTATGCTTGCTTTATCTTTCCTAAGATCTCTGGACCCATGACTTATTATTAACTCTTCACACACACACACACACACATATATATATATATATATATATATATATATATATATATATATATATATATATATATTATGTTTTATGTACATTTTATTTTATTTTATTTTATTTTACTTTACTATTTTATTTTGTTTTATTTTATTTCATTTTATTTTATTTTGTTTTGTCAAGCTTAAATAAAAAAAAACAGCATTCATAGAAACTTATGTGCACCCCCTTACAAAATGAAGATAAAAAGATTGAGGCCCAAGTAGCAATGACCAAATTCGGCCCAACCAAATCCGAAGACATGGCGGGCGCCATAAGCTTCATGGCGGGCGTCATGATGTCTGAAACTTTAACGGACAGAATCCCTATTTTCACCATTTTTACCTTCTTCAACCTCTCCAAACCCATTTTCTCCTCCTCCCAATTCCACCAAAGTTCACTAAAAAAATCCCAACTTTCTCATTGTAACTCCAAACCATTACCATTTCAAAACTTCACTCAACCATCTCTCTACCAAAAACCCACTTAAACTCCATTTTTCATTTCTTTTGTATAAATACCCACTTTTCTCTACAATCACCATTAATGGCCAGAATGAAGTTCAATAACATCATTTTTCGCGGAGGAAAACCCGGAGAGCGACAAAACAAGATTTTGCAAAAATTGCAATCTCGGGAGATCCTCGCTACCAGGTATGTCGAGGAAGATTGTTTGTACACTTTAGGAACATACCATAGTGTTTTCTACATGCTTGATACTTTAGGATTACACGATTATTTTGCTAGCAAAGCACCCACCTATGATAGGCTCACTAGGGAATTTTTAAGTTCCTAATTTACACTGTTTACCCTGGCACTGCTATCACGGTAGGTACCGTTTGTTTTAGAATGTTTAATGTATAATACAAGTACACTACCGATGCCTTAGCGGGTTTGCTAGGAATGCCTTACGGTGAGGGTGTCATCTGTGAGACGCCCTTGGATGTTGAATGGGCACTCGAGGCATTTACTTTTTGGAATAGATTATCAAATGTGACTGTCACTTCCTTTGAAGGAATTTTGGCTTCTAATATTCATAACCCGATCATACGTATTTTTAGATACCTATTGGCATGTACCATATTTGGCCGGAAGAATTCTAACAAAGTAAATGCTCGTGAGTTGCTGTTTTTACAGGGTTGCCTCACTAATCGCAGGATCAATCTTGTTCCTTTTATGTTGGCCCATATGTATGCCATTCTTAAAAAGGGAGGAACCATCTCTTTCGGTGGTTTGATTACTTCCATTGCTAGAGCGTTAAATCTCAACGGTGAGTTAGCCACCTTGGAACCACTCCCTCACCGCACCATTAACTTAAAGTTTTTGAAAGATATGAAATTATGCAAGGTGCGTCGAGCAGGTGGTTTTCACCTCATGATACATGGTGTAGCTATACCCAGTTGTTTTACCTTGCTCTCAGTGTACAAATGTGCGACATGCAAGGAACTGGACGTATGATCTTTCTGCTCCACCCTTTGCCGGTCCTTTGCCACCTAACGTTCCTATGGATGATGAGCAAGGGACCGGTGATGAGTATGACCGGTGCGACCAGTCACATGCTCATGATATTCCTACTGCACCACCTGCACACACTGCACCTTCTTCTTCTCACCATTTTGCAGGTACCACTCCCGGTTTCTACATCACCGAGGAGATGTGGCGCGAGCACCTGGCTCGTGAGGAAAGGCGTGACACCCTTCTGAATACCATAAACCAACAACGGACAGATAATATGAGTTTTATGGTAGCTTCCCAGCAGCGTAGTGAGCAAGCACATCGGACTATCACTGAGTCCTTACTTGCGATCACTAATGAGCAGCATCGCCAGTGACAGGCTAATGAGTGTCACTTCGCTCTTATCGAGGCCACCCAAGGATCTCTCTTAGGTCGCTCTCAGCAGCTGCAGGAAGGACTTAGTACTCGTAGCAGGCATCGTCGACCCAGACATCCTGACCAGGGCGGTGACGGTACCGGTGATCACCCCTAGCGCTCTCTCTCTCTCTCTCTCTCTCTCTCTCTCTCTCTCTCTCTCTCTCTCTCTCTCTCTCTTCCAGGTTACTCCTACCCTATCTCATATCGAAACATTAAGGACAATGTTCGGTTTAAGTGTGGGAGGAGATTTTTATAGCTTTTTATCGCTTTCCTTTATTTTTATCGCTTTTTTATCGTTTTCCTTTATTTTTAGTATGTTTCATGTGTTTTAGTTGTTTGCTTTTCCTTTCAATAAAATAACATGTGTTTGACGAGTTATCTGTGTAGTGTATCCGTATTTATCCCATTTCTTTAAACCTTACCAAAAAAAAATTGAGCAAAGAAAACAGTACATCTTGAACATTCAGGCTATAAGACAGGTTTATAACGGGATGCAAAAGACTTGGGAAAACTTTTTCTAAAAATCGGTATTGTCTTAACACCTTAGGCTTCATGATTATAAGAGTCGATCCCGATACCCCATATGCTGTGGCCCCAATTTTTGTTCCAAATAAGTCCTTAAGTAGTTTATCCTCGCAGTCAGCTCCGGCTTAAGCATGCTTTACGTAGGGGACCAGTGAAAATAAGTGAATGATCACAAAAATTCCTGCTTTGTTCTCAAACTATATGAAAATCCGGGCTAGGTGACTCTCACACGGTCATTTAACCCAACAAAATAAAGACATATGCGGAACATGCAAAAGAAAAATAAAAAATAATAAGCCTATTTGTTGGTTGGTTCAGAGGTATCTGGTGTTGAACTTGGTAGGGTGGATTATGATCAAATTTCCCACAATTACAAATTGGGTTAAATAAAGGGGTTACACCAACTTATGTACCAGAGCCCCATGCTTAGAAAAATGAAAAAATAATAAGCCTATTTGTTGGTTGGTTCAGAGGTACCTGATGCTGAACTTGGTAGGGTGGATTACGATCCAATCCCCAACAACTGCAAATTGGGTTAAATAAAGGGGTTACACCAACTTATGTACCAGAGCCTCATGCTTAAGATCATAATCACTAACCAGTCACTTTACTATGAGTATGTACGGATAAAGGGCTTAATGTGATTGCACCTGAATCACTAACCAGTCACTTCAAGCTGGTCTTTATTGGCCAACACTACAGCATGATGTCCATGCTTATATTGTCCAATGTGACCGGTGCCAGCACGCTGGAAACATCTCAAGACGTGACGAAATGCCTTTGAAGAACATCTAAGAAGTAGAACTATTTGACGTTTGGGGTATTGATTTCATGGGACCTTTTCCATCTTCGACGGGAAACAAGTACATTTTGGTAGCCGTTGACTATCTGTCCAAATGAATAGAAGTTATAGCCACACCCACCAACGACACAAGAGTAGTCATCAAGATGTTCAAGAATAATATTTTTCCCAAATTTGGAGTACCACGACTTGTCATAAGTGATGGTGGATCACATTTTATATCCAGGATATTTGATAAACTCTTGAGGAAATATGGAGTAAAACACAGAGTAGCAACACCGTATCACCCCCAGACTAATGGTCAAGTGGAAGTATCTAACAGAGAGATTAAGCAGATCTTGGAGAAAACTGTATCAATATCTAGAAAAGATTGGTCTGAAAAGCTAACAGAAGCACTGTGGGCTTACGAAACTGCTTACAAAACCCCTATTGGAACTACATCATACCAGTTGGTCTACGGGAAGTCATGCCACTTACCTTTTGAACTCAAGCACAAGGCATACTGGGTCATTAAGACCCTGAATTTGGATTACCTAGAATCTAGCAAGAAGCGAATCCTTGATATCCACAAATTGGAGGAACTCCGCCAGAATGCTTACGAGAATGTCGTTATATACAAAGAGAGAACCAAAGCTTGGAATGACAAAAGGATTGTGAAAAAGGAATTTAATATAGGCGACTATGTTCTCCTCTTCAAATCGAGATTACGACTTTTTCCAGGTAAGTTGCGTTCGAGATGGACATGCCCCTTTGAGGTTTCCAAAATCCTAAAATCTGGAGCAGTTGAAATCCGGAACAATTCCTGTAATTCGTTTGTGGTAAATGGACAAAGACTGAAGCAATACCAAGGAGGTGACATCCCCACAGAATGACATGACCAAACTCTGATCGACCCTTTAGTTCCTACCTCTAACATATAAAGTTCAAATCGTCAAGCTAACGACGTTAAACAAGCGCTGCATGGAAGACAACCCATGATTTCTTTTCCTTTGCTTTACTTTTACCATTTCAATTTATATTTTTATTTGTTTTATATATATGTATATTTATGTGGAGACTAACAATTATAATATTTGCGATTTCAGGTGTCCTTTATTTCTAACCTAACTTTTCAGGATGGAAAATTGCGACACTATGCCAGTAATCTTTCGTGACCCAGTTCAAGAGCAGCACTACGCCATGCTTTCCCAGCGCCCAATGTTGCCCACCAGATATCCCGACTCTAGCTACATGGAGGCATTAGGCATTGAGCCTAGTGTTAGGAATTTGTGCAATCAGTTGCAATGGGATGAATACACTGCTGCTATGCATATGACTTACAGGAACCTGACTTTAGAGTTCTTGAGCTCGCTGACCTACGAGCCCTATGTTGGTCACGCTAGTGATGATGGATACATTAATTTCAGGTTGTTTGGGGAAGAATACACCTTCAACCACAAGTGTTTCAGTGACTTACTTGGATTTCAGACTGCATATGATGCCTCATCTGAGCTCCCCATGAGCTATTTCCTGAGCCGAGACGTCGAGATGTTTTGGAGTGACATTACGTGTGGAGGTAGCCCTGACCCTTCCACCCAAATCTCCAACAAGATTCACAACCCTGCTTTCAGATACTTTCAGATGATCATTGCCCACACCTTCTTGGGGAAGAGTGACCCTGATACCCATGTGAGTGCGGAAGATATCTTCTTCATGTACTGTACCAGTCAGTCACACCCAGTAGATTGTGGAGCTTTCCTGATCGAGAGTTTATATCTTAATGCTCGCTCCGTTGTGAGCCCTATACACGTTGGAAGCACGGTGACTCATATAGCCTCAGTCCTGGGACTTGATAGAAGACTATCTCACCTGACGTCTTACTGCAGCTACACCTTGATGGATATTGACTTCTGTCTGGACCATGGCCTCGTGAGGAGATCTTCTTTCCAACCGGATCAATACAGGCTCTTGATCGAGGGTGAGACTATTCACTACTTCACTCTACCGGACCCTAATGTAACTTGTGTTATTGACCAGGCCAACTGGGCCTACCCCATAGAAGGGAAGGGAGAGACAATAGAAGAGCCAAAAATCGCACCTATCAGAATCGAAGTCCGCACCAACAATCTAAATCTCCAGAGTCCGAGCATGCAGTCTGAACTGGTTAAGCTTCGTATGGAGATAGCCTAGCTTCGCTAGGAGCTTGTTGATGTTGCTTTGCAGGTCGAAGTATCAGTCGCCTCACATGACACCGAAATTGATATACTGAATGATGAGATCGCTGACCTCCGACGCCAGATCGCAGAGCTTCGAGGATACGAAGTCGAGGAGACTCCACTATACCGTGAGCATTGATGCCATCACCAACCGAGAAATACCGTTTGATTTTCCTATTTTTTCGTTATTTATTATTTATGCTTATTTTTATGATTTCCTTTGACATTATGCTTGCTTTATCTTTCCTAAGATCTCTGGACCCATGACTTATTATTAACTCTTCACACACACACACACACACATATATATATATATATATATATATATATATATATATATATATATATATATATATATTATGTTTTATGTACATTTTATTTTATTTTATTTTATTTTACTTTACTATTTTATTTTGTTTTATTTTATTTCATTTTATTTTATTTTGTTTTGTCAAGCTTAAATAAAAAAAAACAGCATTCATAGAAACTTATGTGCACCCCCTTACAAAAATGAAGATAAAAAGATTGAGGCCCAAGTAGCAATGACCAAATTCGGCCCAACCAAATCCGAAGACATGGCGGGCGCCATAAGCTTCATGGCGGGCGTCATGATGTCTGAAACTTTAACGGACAGAATCCCTATTTTCACCATTTTTACCTTCTTCAACCTCTCCAAACCCATTTTCTCCTCCTCCCAATTCCACCAAAGTTCACTAAAAAAATCCCAACTTTCTCATTGTAACTCCAAACCATTACCATTTCAAAACTTCACTCAACCATCTCTCTACCAAAAACCCACTTAAACTCCATTTTTCATTTCTTTTGTATAAATACCCACTTTTCTCTACAATCACCATTAATGGCCAGAATGAAGTTCAATAACATCATTTTTCGCGGAGGAAAACCCGGAGAGCGACAAAACAAGATTTTGCAAAAATTGCAATCTCGGGAGATCCTCGCTACCAGGTATGTCGAGGAAGATTGTTTGTACACTTTAGGAACATACCATAGTGTTTTCTACATGCTTGATACTTTAGGATTACACGATTATTTTGCTAGCAAAGCACCCACCTATGATAGGCTCACTAGGGAATTTTTAAGTTCCTAATTTACACTGTTTACCCTGGCACTGCTATCACGGTAGGTACCGTTTGTTTTAGAATGTTTAATGTATAATACAAGTACACTACCGATGCCTTAGCGGGTTTGCTAGGAATGCCTTACGGTGAGGGTGTCATCTGTGAGACGCCCTTGGATGTTGAATGGGCACTCGAGGCATTTACTTTTTGGAATAGATTATCAAATGTGACTGTCACTTCCTTTGAAGGAATTTTGGCTTCTAATATTCATAACCCGATCATACGTATTTTTAGATACCTATTGGCATGTACCATATTTGGCCGGAAGAATTCTAACAAAGTAAATGCTCGTGAGTTGCTGTTTTTACAGGGTTGCCTCACTAATCGCAGGATCAATCTTGTTCCTTTTATGTTGGCCCATATGTATGCCATTCTTAAAAAGGGAGGAACCATCTCTTTCGGTGGTTTGATTACTTCCATTGCTAGAGCGTTAAATCTCAACGGTGAGTTAGCCACCTTGGAACCACTCCCTCACCGCACCATTAACTTAAAGTTTTTGAAAGATATGAAATTATGCAAGGTGCGTCGAGCAGGTGGTTTTCACCTCATGATACATGGTGTAGCTATACCCAGTTGTTTTACCTTGCTCTCAGTGTACAAATGTGCGACATGCAAGGAACTGGACGTATGATCTTTCTGCTCCACCCTTTGCCGGTCCTTTGCCACCTAACGTTCCTATGGATGATGAGCAAGGGACCGGTGATGAGTATGACCGGTGCGACCAGTCACATGCTCATGATATTCCTACTGCACCACCTGCACACACTGCACCTTCTTCTTCTCACCATTTTGCAGGTACCACTCCCGGTTTCTACATCACCGAGGAGATGTGGCGCGAGCACCTGGCTCGTGAGGAAAGGCGTGACACCCTTCTGAATACCATAAACCAACAACGGACAGATAATATGAGTTTTATGGTAGCTTCCCAGCAGCGTAGTGAGCAAGCACATCGGACTATCACTGAGTCCTTACTTGCGATCACTAATGAGCAGCATCGCCAGTGACAGGCTAATGAGTGTCACTTCGCTCTTATCGAGGCCACCCAAGGATCTCTCTTAGGTCGCTCTCAGCAGCTGCAGGAAGGACTTAGTACTCGTAGCAGGCATCGTCGACCCAGACATCCTGACCAGGGCGGTGACGGTACCGGTGATCACCCCTAGCGCTCTCTCTCTCTCTCTCTCTCTCTCTCTCTCTCTCTCTCTCTCTCTTCCAGGTTACTCCTACCCTATCTCATATCGAAACATTAAGGACAATGTTCGGTTTAAGTGTGGGAGGAGATTTTTATAGCTTTTTATCGCTTTCCTTTATTTTTATCGCTTTTTTATCGTTTTCCTTTATTTTTAGTATGTTTCATGTGTTTTAGTTGTTTGCTTTTCCTTTCAATAAAATAACATGTGTTTGACGAGTTATCTGTGTAGTGTATCCGTATTTATCCCATTTCTTTAAACCTTACCAAAAAAAAATTGAGCAAAGAAAACAGTACATCTTGAACATTCAGGCTATAAGACAGGTTTATAACGGGATGCAAAAGACTTGGGAAAACTTTTTCTAAAAATCGGTATTGTCTTAACACCTTAGGCTTCATGATTATAAGAGTCGATCCCGATACCCCATATGCTGTGGCCCCAATTTTTGTTCCAAATAAGTCCTTAAGTAGTTTATCCTCGCAGTCAGCTCCGGCTTAAGCATGCTTTACGTAGGGGACCAGTGAAAATAAGTGAATGATCACAAAAATTCCTGCTTTGTTCTCAAACTATATGAAAATCCGGGCTAGGTGACTCTCACACGGTCATTTAACCCAACAAAATAAAGACATATGCGGAACATGCAAAAGAAAAATAAAAAAATAATAAGCCTATTTGTTGGTTGGTTCAGAGGTATCTGGTGTTGAACTTGGTAGGGTGGATTATGATCAAATTTCCCACAATTACAAATTGGGTTAAATAAAGGGGTTACACCAACTTATGTACCAGAGCCCCATGCTTAGAAAAATGAAAAAATAATAAGCCTATTTGTTGGTTGGTTCAGAGGTACCTGATGCTGAACTTGGTAGGGTGGATTACGATCCAATCCCCAACAACTGCAAATTGGGTTAAATAAAGGGGTTACACCAACTTATGTACCAGAGCCTCATGCTTAAGATCATAATCACTAACCAGTCACTTTACTATGAGTATGTACGGATAAAGGGCTTAATGTGATTGCACCTGAATGAAAAAGACTTTAAGAAAACAAAAAGAAGGCCTAGGTGTAGCGGTGTATTCGTCGCTATATGATTTATTGGTTAAACCATAAGCAAAGCATACAATGAAATTCGAGTCGCCACCGCACTTTTATTTATCCAAAGGACTGGCTAAAAAGCGAACAAAAGCCTAAGAAGTTTTACGCGTAGAAAACTAATTAAAAGATCAGAGAGTCTGGGTAAGGGGTAAATTACGCAATGGGAAGGTGTTAGGCACCCACTACGTCCTAGGTACTCCTAGGGAGCCCTTTTCACACTTGTTGTATAAAATTGTTATTTGTTATGAAATATTTATTGTGCAAACATGATTGGGATGATGAGAAAAGAATATACAATTTTTATTGTTTTTGTGTTCGAACGGATGAACCCGTTGCCTACGTACCCTCCATCAAAGGTAAGGATCAAAATGCCGTAGTTCGGCTAAAAGATTTCCAAAAGGTTTGTGAGTTCAATTTTAAACAATAGCACTTGAGGCTTTTCATTATCAATGGGAGAAAACTCGACCAAGACCAACATCCACCATGCGAGGATAGCTTCGACGTACTAGAGGGGTTAACCCTGTTTTCAGTACGGAAGTCTTATAGTCGACTCACTAAGGATAGGGTGAGGTTTACATCAACCATAATGATAATTGAAACCTATGGATAATGCATGAAAACTTAGCAGAAATGGACAAAGCCAAAACAATTGAATGGGTGAAGTTAATTGATTATGAGTGTTCATGAAAGCAGGGTCAAAGTATGATTAAGATTGATTCAAAAGAAGTATTATGAAATGGAGTTTGAAAAAGTCAAGGACTTGGGTCCAGGTTTTTGATTTGAAAACATGAAGATGTTTGCACAATATCTATCTCAAGTTTGAAAGTAATGTGTGAAAAGGTTTAGGACATAATGGGGATGAATGGATGAAAATGGAGTGTAAAACTTCCTAGAAGGTTCACCTCTTGAAATCATATAGAAGATGACTCAAGTGTGTCCTTTGGAATAGGCAATGAGCAATAACAAAATAAGCAAACAAATGATACCGGATGCCACTCAATGGTCTTACTCCAATCTCACAAACAAAAGCGGATACCGGATACCAATAGATGGATTTACACCAATCTCCTAAACAAAGAAACAAGGATGTCGGAAGCCAATAGCTGGACTTATTCCAATCTCCTAAAACAAAACGAAACTTGGATACCGGATGCCAATCTGTCTGGACTTATACCAATATCCGACATATGATCATAGGAAAGCAAATGCCAACTTGCAGGGACTTACAATTGCATCCTCACATACAACAAATGCAAATGCATCAAGCAAAGAGAAGATGAGTGGCCAATGAGATGGTCTTATACTCACTTCCATATCATAGGAACAATGGCCAACGAATGGTCTTACAATTGTCCTCAATGGGCAAACAACAAAGATATGTCACAAAGACAAATGAGATGATCATGCACTAATGAGCAATTAATGATGATAAATGCACAAAGCATGCAAGCAGACATGTGTATATGAAGTAAGCAATCAATCAATCAAAGTCATTCAGCACACACTATAACCAAGCAATTAGGCTCATTCAAAGGGTTAGGCACTGAAGCCAACTGGAATAGGGTTAATGGTGCTCTTAACCTTGCCATTGAGGGGCTAAGGTGAAGCAGATGAAAGGATATGAGGGGGGTGCCTCATTGCTCTTATCCCTGGTCAGGGAGAGCATTGAATATCAGAAGGTGTGGGAGTTCAGAAAGATGGAACTCTCTCCACAAGTTAGACTCTATAGATCTTGGGTATTTACTCAACATGCATCAAACACAAGTAGTGTGAGCAATGTGAGTGACTCACAGAATAGTAGGAGATAGGTTACATATCTCTTGGATTCTACCAATTGCCTTATTCAAAGGACTTTCCCTGCTTGGGACAAATGTAAACACACACAAGCATTGCCTCTTAAGGAGGACTTCAGACAGTTGCCTGGCCAAGTAACAGGCCAGGTCTTCCAGACTACATGAAGATAAGGAGTTATACCTCAATGCAAATTGCTATTAAGCAAAGCAAAGCAAGTTCTTAAAGAACTATAAGCAACTAAAGGTACCTGAAACCAGTCAGACAACATCAGTATACAATTCAAAGTTAAATCAAAATGAGATAGGGATCAACAGTCAACACAATCAGTTAAATATGCAATGCACAAGGCTCAAAGCATGTGAGCCAAGCAACCTACAAAACAAACAAGTTAGTCATGATAATCAATCAAGCTCAATTAATTTGTATTGATCTCTTTGGGTATTTGTTGCTTAACCTGAAACAACAAACTTAAACATGAGCAACATGACCACTAGGACAAGCCTAGGGTCAAAAAGAGATAAGAAAGTCAAAACAGCAAGTGACAAGTGTCCAAAATCAAGTTCAAACAATCAAGAAACAAACTCAATTGGTTTCATGTTCATATCAATCATCATCATCATTTTATAAGCAAATTAGGTCAAAGCATGGCATATAGAAGCTCAAGGAAGTCAACAGAATGATTTAGCTCAAAACCAATCTCAAACATTTCAATAAATCATCAAATAATTCATGATAAAACATCAACCATAACATGATATGCATACCAAATTTCAGCTCATTGGGATAAAGGGAAGTAGGTCAATGAAAATCAGAAAGTCAAGGCAAGTTCAAGCATGCTCAAAGAAGTCAACCAAACATGCACCAACTTCAATAAATCATAAAACAGTGACAACATATGAGAAATGAATGGGATCAAAACCATGACAATGCTTAAGATGTCTACTAATCACATGTCAAATTTCAAGTCCATCCAATAATGTATGAGAATTTCACAAATCAAATGAGAACATGTGTCATAAAAAGTCAACATATGACCAAACAGGGGAGAAAATCCCAAACAAATAGGAAATGCCATCAATAATTCCAGAAAAATTCACATGTATACTAGACATCCACAAGTATGTTCATGCAAAAATTCAAACCAATTTGAGTTCATTAAGCATGATAATTAAAATCATGAAGTTGGACATCAATGGTGTGACACAAATTGTCACACCCTAATTCAAAAAATCATAACTCCACAACCAGCAATGATAAATTCACAAACTCTACACCAAAATCACCATGAATGTGTCTAGTTTAAGCACAAAAAATTTGAGAGGCATTGGATAATGTATCATCATTTCACAATTGATTTGGCAAGACATACATAAAATGGACACATATGACAAACCCTAGCACAATTTAAAATCCACTCATGCAAAAAATCTGGAAAAATCATGATAAAAAACTAGAGATCAAGATGAACATTTTGCAAAAAGTCCCATGAATTTTGGAGGAAAAATGAGTGACTTATGATTTTTGTAAGTTTGGTGTACCAAATGAAATAAAAATTGCAAAAATAAAATGAATTAATGATTTAAATAACGACCGGTGGCAATTTGGTAAATATGGGATCCCTTAAGTGAAACGCACCGTTTCACTTAAGGAGGTGGCAAGCTCTCATTGGGTCATGGCAATGTAACAGGGATTCGCATGCAAAACAAAAGATTCACACAGCCAATCGCGTTCTGGGTTTAGTTTTAGGGTTTCTCGTTACTGTTCATCATCATCATCAAATCGTGATGAAATTTTTTTGCCCAGAAATGGAAAACAGACATATCATTCGACTCATCTACCAGCATACATCAACATTCCAACAACCATTTTCATTAATTTATGCTAACAAGAGAGAACCGAGCAAAAACATATTTGAGTGTCAAGCTTTAAATCAATGTAACTCTCAAAATATTCCACCATTTTTAATGATTCAAAGCTCATTGTGACCAGCAAAGCAAGACCTATCTAAAGCATGGCATGATTTTGGAAATAGAGAGATTCGAAAACTCACTTGATTTGAAGTGCAGTGGTGATGCAGTGGTTGTTTGGTTATGCAAGGCTGAAACAGATGACCAAAGTTGATTTAGATGATGAATGGTCGAGG
The DNA here is from genome assembly GCF_024323335.1 of Lathyrus oleraceus. Lineage (NCBI taxonomy): Eukaryota > Viridiplantae > Streptophyta > Magnoliopsida > Fabales > Fabaceae > Lathyrus > Lathyrus oleraceus. Next base: position 811,289 of record NC_066580.1, read on the forward strand.
AATTTTAGCTCAGCAATGTCGATTCTAGCTCCAAACCAAGTCTGCCATGGAAATGCTCTTGATGCAACAGTGGTAGTATCCTTGCTTACAGTTGAGAAATCACACTTGCAACAGCTTCCAAATGGTTGGTATGTGATGAAACAAACAAGCCCAGCTCGAGTTCTTTTGAGTTTTTCAGCAAAAAATCAAGATGGAGAAAAATGAGTGTTTTGAGAGCAAGAGAGTTTTTGATCTATTTTAGTAAAAGTGGCCAGGGTTTCTGCAGAAAATGTCCATATATAGTCTGTTTAGTATGTGTTTAAGTTGGTTAATTGAAGTGTAATCACAATTTGGTAAAAATGAAGTTTTTTACCAATTTACTCAAAACCAAACTCAAGTTGCATGGGGGGTAAGTGACTGCACGAAAATGGGCCTTGAGCACACCCCAAATATGATTTCTGGACATTTTCAATTGGTAGAAATTGTTGGAATTGGTTATTTTGAAAGTCAACTTTTTCACCTCACTTAATTTAATTCAAACCACCTTAAAAAAGCCATTTTGATTGGTGAATTTTTGATGAATTGTGATGAAAGATTTGGATAAAGCACATCAAATAGGACTTGTAGCAAAAAACCCCACCCAATTTGGCCAAATGGTTTGGAAGATATGGCCTTTTGAAGTTCAAAATTTTTTGAGAATGATTTGATCATAACTTGCCAACCATAAATAGGAATTGAGTGTTCTTGGACTTTTTGGAAATGGGAGAATAAGATCTTCAAATTTCATGTTGGGCAAAAATTCATTTGAAGCTTGTATGATGATGTAATGCTGAGGAGAAGAAGTTTCCATTTTTGGCAAATTCCAATTACAGGTCAACTTTCTATTTTGGGAAAATTCTTGTCTGACTTCAAAATCTTCAATGTGGATGTTTGACATGTTATATGAGGCTTATATGGACATGAATGAGACCTCTCAGACCAATTCCCACCATCAAATCACTGATTAAATGCACAATTGACCAAGGTTGACTTCAGTTGACTTTGCTAGGGTTTTGCTTGGCTGAACCATGTTCTGATGAATTCCAAGCCCCTACCACTTGATATCTTGATTCAAAATGATGTCACAACTCATATGAACTCTTGATGAATGACCATGGTGCCCAAATTCTTCAAGAATGGCCACCATCCATTGCTCAATGAATGATTTTGACTGTTTGACCTAGTTTGCTTCATCTGCAAGTAACATGGTTAGATGACAATATTTTTGTACTTTTGGTTGATAAACAGATGAAAAGCAATGATATACAAATGCAATACATGCTTGGTTATCAAGAACCACACTCACAAGGTACCCACCCACTAGGAGGGAAGCTAGGGCATGCAATGATCCTTGAGGCCATGATATGATATGATATGATATGGGCCATGATGGATCTTGGGGACAAAATTGGGGTCTTACACTAGGTATGATGGGGTAATATGGATTGATTTATATAGGAACGAAACCTACGACCGCATTTGCGGGAAGTGTCACTACAATATCCTTAGTTCGATTCGTTAGTACCTATCGATAAATTCCTTGAATGAACTTATAAGTCTTTCTGCCTTGAATTAACTCTAGTTGATACTGTTTTTCTTGCATAAACTATAAAGAGTTTTGCTTGAGGACAAGCTAAGGTTTAAGTGTGGGAGAATTTGATCACACTGAATTACACCGTGTTTTTGACTCGAATTTCACATATTTATTAGGCCTTTATTATCATTTTGTTTGTATTATGCTCTCTTTTATGTTGTTTTCAGATATTTACCTCTTTCGGGACCCTTTGCGAAGAAATAAAGCAAAAAGACCTAAAATTAGGGTTTTTCAGCAAATATTGTACACATGGCGTTGCACATGGAGGTCGCTATAGGAGAAGCCATGACTCATCAACCCTCAACCAGGAGGTAACCGCCACGTTCCCGTGATCTTTCCCATTTACACACATGGCGGGCGCCATTAAGGGATGGCGAGCGCCACCTTTGGAAATCACGTTCCCACTAAGGAGAAGTTGGAGGGCACCATGTGAAGGAGAATTGTCATCCAAGGCGCAGCGGAATTTACAAATTTCTCCATTTAGTGATCCTTACGAATGGGCATGATTAGTGATAGAATCGTTACCTCTTGTGGCGATCATGAACGTTGAATGATGACAACGTCTCTACTCAGTCCATACGAACGGATTCCTTCAATCGCAGTGCTAGCTGTTATGAATGAAGCCTTTGAGTGAGAGAAAGAGAGATACGAAATTCCAACTCTTCAGTTGTGTTGTATTCCCATACAATGCTTCTGCACAAGAGTTCTATTTATAGAACCACTTGTGTGGGCTTCAAGCCAAAAAGCCCACTTAAGTGCATTTTGCCCATATCTCATAATATGCCAAAATCACTTAAGTATTTGGTACCTTACCATATTTCGTATTCTACTTAAGGGTACCATACATTACGGTATTCCTTAATTACTCTATCTCTCATCAATCCGTCCTTTGTGTGTGACCCTGTAGGTTTTCGCGACTTTGGCAATTATATTAAATCATGCATTTAACATAATAAACAGTGAGCGGTATCTAGCAACACATTACTGCTACCCAAGACACGAAAATGTCATGTGATCTGACAAAGCCTCCTGTGATAATGATTATGTGTATAATTACCCCTTTGCCCTTATGTCTATATTGAACACAAGGTATAGACCGTGTCATCCTTGTCCAATTCAATATTGGGCAAATTACATCTAGGTCACTCATGTCCCTCAGCATGCTTTGTGGAGTACCCATCAACTGTTTTTATGGTCATCCAGTTACGGACAGCGTTGGATCAGCAACAAAGCACTCGACTCTACATCTAGGGTCCATAGTGGTTTCAGGTCGAAGAGTGGTATACACTATTATCACCATGAGAATAATTTATGACACTTTGCATAACTTTCTATATAGTATTCTCATAGTGGGTCAATCCGGTATAAATATTACTCTTAATATTCATACCTATGTTTAAGACTTGATAACTCTTTATCCATGATCCATGAGATGTGATCATCAGTCTATAAACATAATAGTCTCAATGCTTTAATGTTATCCCACTTCACAATAAAGCTCGACTACGGATACTTTAAGAATAATGTCCTTATGTTTAATTGGTCTCATGATCAAGTCACACTTGATGCATTAAACGGACTAACTATTTTAGGGACTTTATTAATCAAACATAATAAAGAAAAAGCCTTTTATTATTAATAAATAATTCGATACAAGTACCAAAAGTATTGACCTCTAGGGCTTACACCAACACCATGGTCTTTGCAAGCTGCTGAAATCCCCTATAAATAGTTCGTTCCATTTCATTTTCAAATCATCCAACTTAGTTTGCAACACTAAGACTATATTCTTCATCTGTAAAGCGGTAATCCGTCACATCTGGGGGTTATTGCACCATAGTGAGATTGAGTTGGGTCATTTCGAGTTGCTGTCGTCTTTATCTTCAGAGTCGGAGGTTTATTTTCCTTGTACCAGATTTAAAGCCCTCCGTTTGGAGCAGGTTCTTATTTTATCGCTTTTATTTATTTACTTGTCTCGCTTTATTTTATTTACTTTCTGTCTACGCTTTATTTTATTTATTTTCTGTCTACGCTTTATTTTTATTTACTTTCTGTCTACGCTTTATTTTTATTTACTTTCTGTCTACGCTTTATTTTTACACGATTTACTCGTCCCTTACGCCTCACATTCTAAAATAAATTTTCATCATGATCAATATCGTTGTGTTTGTTGGTATGACCATGTCTGGCTAAATCTTTTAAAGGTTAGAATGTAAGGATCACGGTTAAAGAGATGTTTCACATATTGAATTTGTAGAAACACTTTAAAGGCTGTTTTGATTTTTAACTTGAGTTTTCTGAAATAAACTTGGTTAGTTTTAACTATTCAAGGAGTGCAAAAGCACCCTGGCTTAGTTAACTAAGGATTTTTATCACTTTAAGGAAAAACTATTTTTGAAACTGTTTTCGGACGCATTGATAGATTTAAAATCAGGAAACTCCTTGGGTAAAACTTTCCAAATCAAAATCACTTTTCAATCAAGTTTATGAGTCGTATTTCTTAAAAATAAGTTTACTACTTTAGCGTTATGCGCACCTTTTATAAGGGACAATAAAAGGCCTTAATTTAAGGGTAAACTCGGTTCTGAATACGCGAAAGTGACAGTTCCTGTTAAATGGATTCTTTTCAAGAGTAGAAAATATTGTCTCATAAGCAGTTCTATTTAGACAATCGAAACATCGCTTAACTGACGTGATATACATTCAAACCTGTATTTATCTGCATTGCATTTATTATTTACCGTTATTTTGCAAACCCAATATCTCTTTTATACCGCCTTAGATAAACATCGTAACGATAGTAATCGATAGATTGACGATTTGGTCTCTGTGGGATCAATATTCTTTTATATTACTTTGACGCGATTCCTGCACTTGCGAATTCAACCGATCGACAATCCAAATGAAATGGAATACTATCTGACATTCTTGTCTTGTGGACACTTCCCATTGGTTAGATCTTTTCAACTCTAAACTTTTAAATCTTATCTAGGATAGTCCCTTCATCTTCTCCCACTTCTTTAATTTCAAAATCTCTCCCTCATTTTCAAAACTTCTTTGCTTGTATTTTTCAACTTAGACTTGTTTTAATGGGTAGAAACCTTGACCTTATGTCATTGATTTTCAAAATATTTTCTTAATCAAACTTGTAAATGAACTTAACCATATTGACTTTATTTTCAAAAATACTTAAAAAGAACCAACAACCTCATCTAATCCTTTTGGCCACTTTGTGCCTTTTTCTTTTAAACTTTTTCAAAAGAGAGCATTTAGATTTGAGTTATCTTTGGCTGAGATATAATTCTCCCGTTCCATTATATATTGATTGTAAGTCTTTCCGTTTATTAGGGGTTAGTAGCATACTTGTTGATTGAATCCAAGTTGGAGTCCTCCCTCTTAAATTTTATAAAGCCCTCATTATCGGTGGATGTTTGGTTGAGTATTCTCCCTTTGATAGCAAAAGATCTTTAAGCTTTTGTTAAAATCAATTCACCCATCTTTGAAATTTTTACCACGAACTATGAGGTTTTGATCCCTCGTTTTTATGTTGGTATGTCGGCGTAATACCAAAGGTCTTGTAAAACACAAAATTATAAATAATGAATTCTCTTCTCATCCTCTCATTCTATTTTTTAGCAAACATCTTTTTCAACTAAAACACTTGCACACAAAAAGGTCTCCCTAGGAGTACCTAGGACACTTTGGGTGTTAATACCTTCCCTCTATGTAACCACCCCCTTACCTGTAATCTCAAACATTTTATTAGTTTTGATTTGTAAACTTCTTATCTTTGGTTTTGTTCGTACTTTTCCATTTTCCTTTGGAAACAAGAAAAGCGCGGCGGCGACTCTTGTTTTATTGACGTTGAGCTAACTAATAGCTCAGTGGTTATGAATTTACTACTACAGATACCCAAAGCCAAAGGTATCCTCTTGGGCATGACATATTTATAAACTTGGGGAATGTATTGTGATCCTTCATATTTTGGCCCATATTCCTCTAGAATTCTTCCAAAGTGGGAGGCAATTAGAAGTCTGAGAATGTAAAATATCACATAGGTGGGTTATTGAACTGGGCTAAAGTAACAACGGTCAACAAATTCATCTTTTCATTCAACAGGTCCAGAATCTTCCCATGGTTTTTTTATGAAGTCAACGAGCTTGATTGACGTCAATTTGGAGCTCAAGTCCTTCAAGCTTCCAATCTTAGGTTATTTGCACTTGAAGTGGAAAGTGTTTCTCCTTTCATAAGTCATTTTTGCTTGAAAATATCTCATATTCCTGAAATAAATGTGAGACAACTAAGAGCTTTGCTTTTTTTCTATACAGATTCAATGTATGTGGATGAATGCAATGCATTTTTTAATGGGTTCATAGGTCCGAGGTACAAGTGTCAGATAAATCTGTTTGCTTTTCACAAAAAGGGTTTTCACCAGGTATGATATAGGGTTTATAAAGGTTCCCAGAGTCATAGATCCACAAAAATGATTGGTGCTTATGGGAAATACTTGTCTTTCGTCAATTCCTCCAAGGGATCTCCTCTAGGTGAGGTTTTTGTGTCGACCCTTACTAGACATCCACCTTAGGGACCCGTACTACATAACCATCAACTCTAAGGTTCCATACAACTTTCCCAAAGTCATGGATTCACAAGAATGATTTTTTCTTATGGAAAATACTTGTAGGGCATTAATTCTTTCAAGGAAATCTATTATGAGTGAGGTTCTCGTGCCAACCCTTACGAGGTATCCACCTCGAGGACTCGCACTACGCAACCATCGACTCCTAGTAAGAAAAAGGTGTTCAATGTTCTACAAAGGTTCTTAGAGTCATGAACTCATATGAAGACATTGAAGCTTACAACAAATAATTGCCACACGACAACACTTTCAAGAGGATTTGCTCTAAGTGAGGTTTTCCTGCTGATCCTTACGAGATATACACCTCGGGGACCGAACTGCGCAACCATCTCCCTATCTTATGTTTGTACTCTATACTTAGGTATAAATTTTATCCCAGAATGTGTTTGCAATTAGAGTATCCAATCCAATACCATAGTACAATAGAGTCATATAATAGGTATAAAAATAAAAATATAACACAAATGAAATAATAAAAGCATGAGATAAAGAAAATCCAAAAAAATAAATCAAACAAAGGCACACAACAAAACAAACTAGGCTTGACTCTTTATCGGGAAACAAGATCCCTAGTAGTCTCCAACTGTCATACCTCGAAAAAAGAATATGACCTCGAGAAGCGCGTCGCATGCTAGCGGAATGACTGACATAGTCACCACCAAAATTTATTTATTTCCAAAAAGGGAAAGGGAAAATATCGATAAAACTCCTAAAAGAACGACAACGATATAGTCATCCCAACCAAATCAGGTATGGGAGTCGATTACGCAATGAGAAGGTATTAGCATCCATCACGTTCATTGTATTCAACGGGAACCGTTTAGTTAGTATGTGCATAAGTGTTAGCTTTTGAAATGTTTAGATTTCTCAAGTTATTAAAGGGGAAAAAGAATGAGACTAAAATGTTTATTTTTTATTAGGATGCCTGATAAGATTGCGGGTCTTGCTCATACGTATCTCCGGATGCGATGGAGAACTCAAGTCTACGTAGTTCTAGGTAAAAAATGTTTGTTTGTTAATCGATTTTAGCTAAAATTTTCGTTGTCGCAATCGAACAGAAAACATTATTTACCCAAAATAGTTAGAGAAGCGGGTATTTGCATCATATTAAATGGATTTTTACATATCAATATTCACGGGAAAATATCACTTATCTCACTCACACATGTGTGGATGAGGCGTTGTTTTGCATTGTCTCGAGATGAAACATCTCTCGTTTGAAAAAAGTGTTTTCGGGTTGTGCCAAGATGCAAAGTGGTTTGTGTTGGAGAATTGCCATCCAAGGCGCAGCGGAATTTAAAAATTTCTCCATTTAGTGATCCTTACGAATGAGCATGATCAGTGATAGAATCGTTACCTCTTGTGGTGATTCAAACCTTTGGTGCAGATCTCTGATAATGATCAAAACCTTTGATACAAATCCACGGGGCGATCACGAACGTTGAACGATGACAACGTCTCTACTCAGTCCACACGAACGGATTCCTTCAATCGCAGTGCTAGCTGTTATGAATGAAGGCTTTGAGTGAGAGAAAGAGGGAAACAAAATTCCAAGTCTCTACTTGAGTTTCAGTCTGAGTGGAGTGACAATGCTTCTACCCAAGAGGTTCTATTTATAGAACCACTTGTGTGGGCTTCAAGCTAAAAAAGCCCACTTAAGTGTATTTTGCCCATATCTCATAATATGCCAAAATCACTTAAGTATTTGGTACCTTACCATATTTCGTTTCCACTTAAGTGCACCATACCTTACGGTGTTCCTTAGTTACTCTATTTCTCATCAATCCGTCCTTTGTGTGTGACCCTATAGGTTTTCGCGGCGTTGACAATTATATTAAATCACGCATTTAACATAATAAACAGTGAGCGGTATCTAGCAACACATCATTGCTACCCAAGTCACGAAAATGTCATGTGATCTGACAAAACCTCCTGTGATAATAATTATGTGTATAATTACCCCTTTGCCCTTATGTCTATATTGAACACAAGGTATAGACCGTGTCACCCTTGTCCAGTTCAATATTGGGCCCATAGACATTTATCCTGTTACGCAGGATTGGCAAATTCCATCTAGGACACTCATGTCCCTCAGCATGCTTCGTGGAGTACCCATCAACTGTCTTTATGGTTATCCAGTTACGGACAACGTTGGATCAACAATAAAGCACTCGACTCTACATCTAGGATCCATAGTGGTTTCAGGTCGAAGAGTGATATACACTATTATCACCATGAGAATAACTTATGACACTTTGCATAACTTTCTATATAGTATTCTCATAGCGGGTCAATCCGGTATAAATATTACTCCTAATATTCATACCTATGTTTAAGACTTGATAACTCTTTATCCATGATCCATGAGATGTGATCATCAGTCTACAAACATAATAGTCTTAATACTTTAATGTTATCCCACTTCACATTAAAGCTCGACTACGGATACTTTAAGAACAGTGCCCTTATGTTTAATGTGTTCTCATGATTAAGTCACACTTAATACATTAAACGGACTATCTATTCTAGGGACTTTATTAATCAACCATAATAAAGAAAATTCCTTTTATTATTAATAAATAATTCGATACAAGTACCAAAAGTATTGGCCTCTAGGGCTTACACCAACAGTTTGAATGTGTTTGATGCGTTTTTGGGTGATGACGAGAGCTCAGATGGGCGATATATACATCTCATATCCTAACCTCGGGAGCTCGTGGTATACACTACGTTCCTTTTTCATCTTATTTGAGAAAGGGTTCAATATTTTTATGTATTTTTATTGAGAGACGAGCTTGTATGAGAGAGATATTCATCTCGATCCTAACTCTCAGGAGCTCGTGATATATATCATGTTCCTTTTCCATCCAAGTTTATTGAGAAAATGATTTGCATGAATCGCGTTGAGAGTTTTTTATGAGATGATGAGAGCTCGGATGGGCGAGATATCCATCTCGTATCCTAACTCAGGAGCTTGTGGTATACACAAAACCAAGAAAATTCCAACAAAATGCTAACGCCTAAAGCGATCATCTCAAATGGATCGAAATAGGTACGAAACCAACTCAAAGAAGCAAAAACATAAAGAATATGAAACTTAATGTGCCAAGATATAACATAACATAACATAACTTAAAGTTAACGTTGCGAATTATAACGTAACACCATCAATCGTGTGAAACGAAACACAATGAAGAATGTCACACATAATATTAAGAAAAATCCAACAGCGTTGCTAACGCAAAAATGCAACCATTGCAACCGAATCGAATCAAAGAAAATACCATGCATAACATACATATATGTAAACAGCGTATCACCACAAATTTAATCTGATTTCAACATAACATAAATAAAAAATTAAACAACACAACCCATGAATATTATATTATTATTACAATGAATACAACAATATTACAACCAAATTAGCGTGACCAAAATAGAAAAACAAGCAAGCCAACCAAATACGTAAATGTGCAACCAAAATCAATAACAACCAAAACAACATTAGAAAAGTGAAAATGGAAGCGGAAAACCAATCGACACGGACACAAGTTATTGTTGATCAGAGTTGTTATTATTGCTGCATTGTTCTTTGAGTGTGTCACTGTTGTGTTCCGGAGTCGTGAGTTTGTTTTGTTGAGTCACTGTTGTCGAGTTGTTGCGACATTGTTGTTTCAAAATGTTGGATGGGAAATGAGTTGGTGGTTGTTTGTAACTATGAACGGGGTAATAGGGCTTTATGTGGCTATCGGAGTACAAAATGAATGATGGTAGAAACTCGCCATAAATAAATGCACGAGAATTATTATTATGATTAAGTTCAGTTGTGTATGAGGGTTCGTGGTGTTGGTGGGAAAAATAAATTATGGTGGTGCAAGGGTGAATAAGGTTAATGAACAATCTGAGTAAAGGTAATGGAGGTGGTTGTCGAAGATAGGTGGTTGTGGTTTGGTGGTAGAAAGGTGGTCGAAAGAGATTACTAAAAACAAATGGAGTAAAGGACAAAGGAGGTGAGTTTGGGTGGAAATGGTGACGATGGTAGAGAGAAGAAGGGTGGAGGAGGAAAGTGAGAGCAAGGAATAAGGAGTAAGGTGGAACGAGTGTGTTGAAGGAGCGGATAAGGGTGTTTCGCGGTGACTGAGATGGTGTTTGGAAGGAAGAAATAATGGGTATGTCACAGTTGAAGGTTCACTGTACGTATAAAGTTTGAATTGGAAATGACAATGTGAATAGTGAGAGGGAGTGGGGATAAGAGGAAAAAGATTATGAATAAGACTAATGAAAAATTAAGATTGAAAGAAACGTTTACTGAGTTTCAATTTTTGAGAAAATGACATTTTCTTTCTATTTTTTATTTTATTTTGAAAAAACAAAAATGAATCAGTTTTTTTGATGGAATCTGCCGTGTGTAGCTCTTGTGTATTGGTCTATCCGCCTCTCTTTCCCCAACAAATATATTTATATTAATGGGTTAGGGTTTTAACTTTCAATTAATGTAAAAAAACCCTCTTAGAGGCCTCAAGAGATTAAAAGGAGTTTAAACTAATTAAAATAAACAAAATCAAACATTCTTAAATAAGAAAAATAAAATCGAAATGAATACATAGTTAATCCTATTTATCTTTTTGAACATCTTGACAAAAAAAAGGAATTAAAATGAACAAGAATCAGGCGCGAAAATACGCGAAAAAATAAAATAAATGCATTGCAATGATCTACGCGAAATAAACTTCTGGAAAATAGACCGATAAAGATCAAATTTTGCAATGAAAAATGTCAGGTTAAAAAGGACCAGGTTGATCGAAATGCGAACGTAAATGAGACCTAAACATAAAATGAGCATACCAGGTTGAACTACGCGAACCGTAGATAAATAAAATTGACAGCTGCAAGCCCGATCTCAATATTTTTCGTCCGCTAATCTTACGTACATTTGAAAATCGATTCAGCTGGTTTGCTTATAAACCCAAAACTTTATCTCGAGATACTCTCTAAGCATTATTCTGAAATAAATGAATGCTATAATATCCTAATGCTGAAGATGTCTTTTGAATGCATTGATTTATTGATTCAGAGGTAAAATTGGTGTGTGACAATAACTAGTTTATACATTATGAAATTCTACATTATGAAATTCAACATTATGAAATTTAACATTATGAAATTCTACATTTACATAATTTCAGCAAAGATCTCACGGTTAACCTTATGATCAAATTTTTTTCTTTCTCATTCTTCCTTCAGCATCAAGTATCATATCATTGACATCATGAAATTTTTGGACAAGCTTACAACTATTAGGATGATGATTTAAATGAGAAGTTCCATTAGTTAATCCCAGTGTCATCAAGGTCAATTACATTGAACAAAGCAAATAGTGGTACACATGGAGTTTCCCTAACTTGCATAGCATTAACCTCAATATCACTACTAATATCCATAATTATAGTAGAAACAAATTATAACCCCTACATGTAAATCAACACAATAACAATAACAAGCATCTAATTCATCAACAACAATACAATAACAATAACATTTACCAATTTATCATCCCCAAGTAAAAATAGCAAGCATCAAATTCAACTTCCAACAACCATAACCTAAATCAACACAATAACAATAACAATTTCTAAAACCACAAAAACAATCACAATTGGAAAAAAAAACACTAACCCAAAATTAACACAATTACAATAACAACTTCCATCAACCCTAAATCAACATATTATTCCTATTTATGTATCACTTCTACCAGATTTCCCTCTTCACAATTTTCCAAGTCCTCTCAAAATCATTAATAAGCTTAAAATATATCAAAGGTATCTATGTTAGTTCAAAAAGTTATGCTCCCCATTTTCAGAGAGAAAAAATTAACATAGATGAACCTAACAACAATAATATATGAAAATGAAACACAACATCAACCATAGCTGGAAAAAAACACTTACCTGAAGGTCGCAGAGAGATAGAGATAGAGAGATAGAGATAGATAGATAGATAGATAGATAGATAGATAGATAGATAGAGAGAGAGAGTCAAAACTAAGCAAGATTTAAAAGCGAAATGCAAACGAAGATCAAAGTAGAGTAAGATTTGAAAAAAAATGCATCAAAAAGTCGAAATGCAAGTATGCCTTTTTCTCGAAACAAAATGAAGCAGAAAGTCTAAACAAAAAAGTTTCTTTCGTTATTTTCGTTTTCGTTTCTTTCGCTTTTAGTTTTTCAAGTTACATAATATTTTTGTTTGTTTCTTTTTTAGTTTCTCAAGTTGCAGCAACTAGGTGGTTTATAAGTAGAGAGAGTATATTTCATTTTAAAAGTGGATTGATCCATATATATTGTTTTGGGGTGGGCCCAATTTTACTCTTTTTTTATTAAATTTATAATTTTGAGGGGTGTGTGTATATATATATATATAGATATATATATAGATAGATAGATAGATAGATAGATAGATAGATAGATAGATAGATAGATAGATAGAGAGAGAGAGAGATTTTCTCTGGGCTACAGGCTGACCCATATTTTTAGTTTTTTTTCGAGTCCGACTAAAAAAGATTCGAAAATAATATGCTAAAAAAACAAGGTCGAAGCCCTAACTTTTTCAGGTTCGGTGGATCGGCCCATGAGCTTCGACTCATTTTGACGACTCTACTATATACTATTGTGTATGACGAACTCGGACTCCCTCGTTCCTACGCTAGATCCTGTACATCTGTGCCTATCGTGCCTCCCCCATCATGTTATCTAGAATGTCCCTCACCTCAGAGCCATTCAAAAGTAGTCCTCTGTCTATACCCGTTTGCATTGATAATTTAAATTATCTATAAATTATATTTCTCATTTAAATAACATATTTAAACTATCTATTACATCACCTAATGCACAATTTATACAAATTTATATAGAAATAAAAAAAGTATAGAAAAATAAAAAACTTATCAAATGTGAATTTAGTTTGATGTTAAGTTAGCTATTTGATCGATTGGATGTTGATGACAGTAACTTTGAAGTGATTTGAATGAGTTTGAGAGAAAATGAGTTTAGAAATTTTGAGATTTTAGTAGATTTTAAAACTTTTAAGTATTGTTTTGAAAGAGTATGTTGAGAAGTGGGGAAGAAGAAGAGTCTAACACATTTTTCATTAAAATAACGTCCAAAGATTCATCTCCATAATTTTCACGAAGATGCATTTCCATAAGTTTTTTGGCATAACCTTAAGGCCCAATTCAAGAACAAATGTGTCAGGGGTGCATCCGGAGATGCATATTTAGAGTCTAAGGATAATTTTGATTTTTCACGAGGATGGGGAAGCAAGCTTTAGGATGTGTTAAGCAATTCCCTATTTTTAATTGTGTTTCTAAACAACATAATTTTTACATGAACGTGAAATATTCGTTTTTCCACATAATTATATCATAAAGTATAAAGAATGAGTAAAGTTTCTCTCTAATTATTTAATTATTTTTTTAATAGTGTTTAATAGGTGTACAATACACTCTATAACAATTCTATGTCCCATAGTGATTAAATTTGGGTATTTTTCCCTGATTAAAATTAAATTAAGAAAAATAGTAATTTTATTAAATTATCTATTTTAACTTGATATATTTTTATCATCATAAATATAAAATAAAATTATAAACCTATTATAGAACATTTAGAGAAATTTTGTGTAGCACTTGATAATTATAACTCGAAGGCACTTGAAATTTGTTGTATGAATTTTGTAAAAGCTAAATATTTTTTATTTTATCATAAGTTATTTTAAAAGAGCGAGAAAAATGGATTTAAGTTCTTTTGAATAATCATACAATATTATTTGTGTTTAATACTATTGGTGTTTGACGCTGAATTTGGTAGGGAGGATTACGATTCGATCCACTACAACTACGACTAAGAGGGGGTTGAAACCACTTGATGCCAAAGTTCACCACCAAATAGGATTAGTCGATCTAGTAGGCCGAATATTACCAATGAAAACTAAAAAAATAAATACTTTCTTGTGTCTATGATATTATAAGATTGATTTAGATGACAATTGAGAACAACCAATAGATTTGAACACCCAAATGAATTATGTTGTGGGACTGTTTATGATCACTAACAATACTACTTAATTAATCTTGTAAATTAACCTATCTTTTATGTGTTATAAAACCTTAAGAGGTTGCAATTATATTGATCCATATGCATCAGGGGATCGCAACAAACGAAGCAGGTTATTCAACAATAAATTTGTTGTATAATAATGTTATATAAAATTATCTAATTATTTATGAGTCATAAAACCTTTGTCAATTGCAATGATATTTGCCCAGATGCGTTGAAAAGTCACAACTGATACAACAGGTTACTCGACAATTAATTGGTTGAGTACATGTTTTTGCAAAATTCACAATTTAAAGAAGTGAATGTGACATTGATAGTACTCAAGAAGTTGTTATAGAAAGCAAGAGAAAAATAGAAGGTGTTTGGAATAGACACACTAGAAAAGAGAAGACAAATTGACATTTTGTCTCTATGGATTTCACCCACATAGTTTCACTAACTTCTTATTTGAATCAAAGAAACAACTATTTAAATTTAGGATGGAAATTTGGATTGTGAAGCTATGATTCGAGTCAAGAAGAAATCATGATTTGAGTCACAAGGTGTTATGATTCGAGTTAATTTAAATAGACCCAAATCCTAACTTCATGTAAAGTTGTGATTCAAATCAAGATTACAACATGATTCAAGTTACATGAGGTTGTGATTCGAGTCAAGTTCGTTTTGTGATTCGAATCAAATCATCCAGAGGCAAATCCCAATTTTCACAAAGTCCATGATTAGAGTCACACTTAACACTTGATTCACATCAAATGACTTAACATCTTGATATAAGAGTTCTAACTTGTTATTCAAGCAGTAGTCATGAAATAATAAAATATCAATCTAATAGGCTAAAAAAGGAACACTATCATGGATCAACAATATAATTTTATTGAGTAGTGAAAGGTCTTAATGATACAATACTAAATAGCCAAAGCGGATACAATACAACTCAAATGTGAATGAAATACAAACACACAAATATTTGAATGATAAGCAAATTACAAATAAGCAAACAAACAATATCATATACACTTAAATTGACAAAAACATCAAAACAAAGAAACGATATCATACGATAACGTGACTGCAATGCTTCTATCCAAATTGCTAATCTTGAGATCTTTCATAATAACTTCTTTTATGGTCTTTATAGGTCTTCCTCTCTCTCTAATTATTTGACTTATCTCCATCTGATCCGCTCTCATTACCACATAACATATATGTTTTCTCTCTATATGCCCAAACCATCTAAGTTTATTTTCCACTATTTTCTCAACTATAGGTGCTACCATAACACTCTCTCTAATATCTATCATGTCTAGTCTTACTACACATCCAACACAATATCATCATCTATGCTACACTTAATTTATTCTCGTGTTGATTCCTATATGCTTAACATTTTGTCTTGTACAATATCGTAGATCTTACAGTAGTTCGATAAAATTTCTCTTCAGATTGAGCGGTACTTTTGCGTCACATAAGACCCCTAGAGCTCTCATCCACTTCAGCCAACCAACTTAAATTCGATGATTAACATCCCCTTTTATTTCTCCATCATTTTGTTTTAAGGACCCAAAGTATTTAAACTACATGATTTAATGGATGTTATGATTTCCAACTTTCACCTGTAGGTTATAAACATTTATTCTTTTATTGAACTTACATTTCATATACTCTGTCTTACTTATGCTTAAGCAAAAATTATGCGTTTCTAAAACTCGTCTCCAACCTTTCATACAAATCCTCTTTCGATTCTCCAAGTAAGACTATATCATTTGCAAAACCCATGCATTTCGGTGCTAGCTCTTGGATGTGTTTCATGAGTACATCCAAAATTAAGGTAAAAAGATAAGGGATTAGGGTTGAACCTTGATGCAAATCTATTGTAATGGGGAAATCATCTGTCTTTCCATTCCGTGTTTGCACATTAGTTGATACCCCTTCATACATATGTTGAATAACTCGAATATATCCAATTTTAATCCATTTTCTCTAAGTTTTTCACAAAATCTCTCTAGGCACTATATCATACGCCTTCTCAAAGTCAATAAAAATTAAATGCAAGTTTTATTTGTCCATACGATACTGCTCCATCACACGTCATAATAGATAAATTGCTTCCATAATCGACCTTGTAGGTGTAAAATCAAATTGATTCTCAATAGCTTGGGTCTATTTTCTTAGTTTCGATCAATTACTTTTTTTCCTATAATTTTATAGTATGACTGATTAATTTTATAGAAGAAGAATGTTATAATTAAAAAAACTTAAAGTGACTTATTTGCTCTTATAATCCTACTAGAATAATTGAAAGAACAAAAGACAAGACTTTGACTGTTTGCATTAATATTAAAAGGAAGAGTCGGAGATTAACATAAAAAAAAAGTAAGAATTAAAAGAAAAAGTTAAAAAATTTAATGAAAAAAACTTTTTAAAAATTTCATTATTATTTTATTATTATTTTTATTATTATTACTATTGCTGTTGTTATTATTAACATATAAATTAAAAAATATATTTTTAAATGAGATTAATTGAAATACACTGTCAGTGTATAGTAATTAATCTCTTTTTAAATATTAAAGTGAAAGTTATTAAAATAAGAATTAAAGATTTTCTATAAAAAGTGAGAATTAAAAGAAAATTAGAAAAATGAATATTAAAATGTGATAATATAAAGTTTAAAATAAAGTTGAAGCAATGTTAGAATGATGCTTTATAGATTTTGTAACCGAGAAAAAAATTAGAAACTAAGAGAGCTACATCAAGAATAATGTTAGCTACCCGCTAAATATTTACTTTAATAAATAAAATAAAATGACTATACTCCTATAATAAGGAATAATAATAAAATAAAATTGGGCAATAAAAGTTTGGAATTCTTATTCGGTTCTTGGTTGTGTAAACCGCCCCCTCTGTCTGATTCTGGTTGTTGCAAGTCTTTGATGAGAGTTTCCTCTGATCGAAGAATAGAAATGAAGATTATGGGTTTTCCTGTCATCTTCTCCGCTCGAATTACTCTTCTATTATTACAGGTACTTGTTCTCTCATGGAATTACTCTTCTATTGCAGGTGCTTCTTCTTCACTTCACTCTATAATCTATATGCTAATTCAGGTACTTGTACTCTCTTCTATGCACTCTCTCACTACCGCTCAAACCCCGAGGTAAGTTACAATTTCTTTCTAAATCATCACTACCTAACTTTTTTCATTTCTTAATTCCAAATTAACATTTATCTTTATGCTTAGGGCAATCCATTCCGATGAATACTGCGCAATGTATGATATTTGTGGTCAACGCAGTGATGGCAAAGTTCTCAATTGCCCCTATTCTTCACCTTCCGTCAAGGTCTCTCAATCAACAATTTCAATTTATCAACCAACCAAACCCTATTTTACTTCTATTTACTTACTATGCTTTTCAATTCCAGCCTGATGATCTATTCTCAGCTAAAATTCAAAGTTTGTGTCCCTCTTTAAATGGAAATGTTTGTTGTTCCGAGCAACAATTTGAAACATTAAGGGCACAGGTTCAGCAGGCAAGTTGTTATCCTTCTATTAATTTCGTTATATGTTTCACAGCGTTTTTAGTATTATAATCATCCTGTTTTTGTGGCTTAATGTATATCTTTCAGGCAGTACCTATTCTAGTTGGCTGTCCGGCATGTTTGAGGAACTTTTTAAATCTTTTCTGTGAACTTTCTTGCTCTCCTAATCAGAGTCTCTTCATCAATGTCACTTCTGTTTCTGAGGTAAGCCGTTTCAATTTCGGACTAGTAACACTCTTGTATTGACTTTTGAAGTTTATGCTCGATGGCATTTTATGATTCAATGCTTCCATGCTTATATAGATTTTTAAATTGATTGCAATCAAAAGATCAAACTTGGTTGGAGATGCTATTGCCTATTGTTGAGGTTTATCATAATACTGGATGGTTTGGGCAATGAATTTAGTCAATAACTAGATCAGAATCAGCACCCATTGTAGATAGGCATATATTCTTATTGCAGCCTTACACTTATCTTATGACTGTAGGTTGTCCTTTTAATGCTTGTTAAAATCGATAAACACAAAAATAAAATAGGCACTCTATAGTGTGGTTTGTTTGGTCTTATGCATGACTACCTCCAGACTATAGTTGTAATTTGGTATTGATCAATTTATGTTAATTTCAGGCTACTGGTAATACGACTGTGGATGGGATTGATTTTTATGTAACTGAAACTTTTGGAGATGGTTTGTATCAAGCATGTAAGGACGTAAAATTTGGGACAATGAATACAAGGGCTATAGATTTTGTTGGGGCTGGAGCTAGCAATTATGAAGGTGATCCATTATAACATGGTTGGATTTATTATATAAGATGCATAAACCCTGTTAAACAAGTGATCTTATCATTTCAATTTGAAAGCCCCATTCCCTCATGTATTGGTTGGTGTTGTGGGAATCTGTTTAGGGAATGTATCATGTATGCATTAATTAGTGATGAGTGTATAAGTAATTAGGCTATAGTCCAAGGAAGATCCCAACATCAAGGGATTGCAACTTAGAGTAGATCGATATTTTTTTCTTAAATTAGTGCTAGCATCTTTGAATATAATCTACCTCATTTTTGTATGCAAAAGTCTATATTTTAGGAATGTGTTTGTTAGGAACTAGAATTTTGTTTGCGTTACCTAGTTACCAAAGACAATGTCGATTCCGTAATTCAAGAAATGAGAATATTATGTAGTACATATTTAAGTCAATGCTTTGAGTAAAAAAAGTCAATGCTAGGACTAGGACTCCTATATATATGTAGTTCTCATTGTTATAAAATATTAATGAGTTTTAAACCAAAAATTATTGAGATTGTTCATTGAATTATTCGATAGAACTGTAATTTTTCCAGATGTTAACAGAGCTGTAGATTCAGAAGACTGCTGCTCACTCACTAAAAAAACCCCATTACCTTCAGAAACTCTAGTTTTCTTCATTTCAATTGCCTTCAGTGCTTCTGTGAGTTGTTGCTCTCCGTGCCTCCACTGCTTTGATATTTCCCCACAACTTTGCACCATCTGCCGTCATCAACCGCCATCCACCACTACCAACCATCATATTTTAGGCTGATGGCCTCATCATTTGGGTTGTAGTGCAAAGTTCAGGCAGAACCTAGAAACCAATGCCCAACCTCCTTCTCACATGTAGTTACTCACATGTTCAACACTTACACCTGCCTCATGTGTTATATTGCTTCCTACGTTTTTTATTGAGGTTATTTCTGATCAACTCACCAAGCATTTCCAGTTTTGTTTTGATGGCCTGTCATTTGCTGCCATCTCTGTCTAGGGGTATTTTGAAACCCTAGTTGGTTTCTCTCTCTTATGACGTGGGTTTTGTCTACAATGTTGAGGGAAGTCATAGAAAGGGCAAGAGCTTTCTTCAGCAGCACGAAGAAATCACCACAATTTAGGCGGAGATTCCAGGACTGCAATTTTCTCTCTCTTATGACCAAATGCCGCAATTTAGGCGACTGGGGGAAGACTGCAATTTAGGCGGAGATTCCAACACTTCTCAACATGGAGAAGGTTTTCTTTATTGTCGGTTAAAGCATCCTTGTTTTAGGGGGGGTCAGAATTCTGTTTCCTCAAGTTTTTAGCAAATTAGATATTGAGAGTCTTCACTCTTCATTGTGATGCGTGTGAGCTTGCTAAACACAAGTGCAAAGAAGAACATTTCCGTTTTGTCTTGTTCATGCGAATATATGGTCCCCTCTTTTATTTCAGTAATTCCATTGCTTGATGGTTTGCGATATTTGTTGATGACTGTACCCAAGTTACCTAGATTTTCGTACTCAAACATAAATATGAAGTTATCACAGTTTTCCCAAATTTCTTCTCTATGATATAAAATTAGTTTGATGTGAATATTATAATACTTCAACAATGCTAATGACTATTTTAATCATGTTTATACTTCCTTCTAAAAAAGAGAGAGCGTAGCTCACAAGTTTTCTTGTCTCAAAATACCACACCCAATTGGGATTGCAGAGGGGAAAATTGGCACCTTCAAAACTAAATACAGGCAGCGTTGGTCCTCCAAGTTACGATCATTCGTCCCTTCCAATTATGTGTAGGATCTTGAGTTTGACAACGTTGTATGTAGTACTAGTACCAATCACGACACAAGAAGGTCACATGTTAGACAAAATATGTGGAAATTAGGATAATTTTTCCCTAACAGGATTTAGAAACTGATACTGGAAGAGCAGAGCTCTGACAACTTTTTGAAGAGATGAGATTTCTTCCTTTTTGCAACCCCATTTCACTGAAATTGAGTTTGAACCGAACAGTGGAAAATTCTGTATAACTAAGAAACCTTATATCTTTAGTTAGAAATATTCACGTGACACTAGTGCAATACTAATAAAGGAAACAAACACAAAGTAGCTCATACTTAACATCATCTTCTCGTTGTTTGATACAGTCAAGTCAACTACAACATTTCTCGAGTTGTTTTTAATTGTAAATTGTGTAATTAATACATTTTCTAGTTCTTATTTAGGTAGTAAGTAGCTTCTTCTTAAGCTATGTTTGCATTCCATTAGAACATTTATATTCATATGCTTGGATTATACATGCTCGTTATGTGCTTATGCAATTTATTTTTTATTAACAATGCCAGAGTGGTTTGCATTTCTTGGAGAAAAAGTGCCTCCTGGTGGACCTGGTTCACCTTATTCTATACATTTTAAGACAACCATTCCTGACTCATCACCTATAAAACCTATGAATGCATCTGTCTATTCATGTAATGACACTTCACTCGGCTGCTCTTGTGGTGATTGTCCTTCAGCTCCTGTCTGTTCAGGCTCAGAACCTTCACCACCCATAAAAGAGCTCTGCTCCATTAGAATGGGATCTCTGAAGGTTGAAACAATAGAATTGATTCTTTTTCATGATTAAATTATTTTCACTTCAAGACTAGATAAATCCAATGCCCTCTTTCTTTTTTAAAAGATGGCTTATCTTTTGATGTATTCATGACGTTGATTTTTGTATAATAATACTACAGGTCAGATGTGTGGATTTTTCAATAGCTCTCTTGTATATTCTATTGGTTTTTGTGTTGTTTGGATGGGTGTTTATGCAAAGGACAAGACAAGAGGGGAGAGTTGGCTCCAATGTAGAACCATTGCTGAATGATACAGGTGGTGAAGGAAGTAGTTTTACTAACATCCCAAGGGACGAAACTCATCCTGAAGAGGTATGCACATAAGCCTGTATTGTAGAAATATATGTATGTTTGGGAATCAGAAGGATTCAAATTATTATTACTATTATTTTTGTGGAAAGCAGCTACCCTAAAGTTTAAACTGGCGGGTGATGGTATGCATGAATTTATATTTACATTATTACAATTTACGTATCCCCTCATTCAAAAGTTCTTTGGGATTCTTATGCTTAATTTGAACATTTTTGTTTAGAACAATGGTAATGATAAGGTTCAAACTCTAAATTGCTTGGTCTTAGAGACTATCCGAAAATCTTTTTCCAGGTCAAGGCACATGAATTATGTATACATCTTCTCTAAACTCTTATTAGGAAAAATGTACAGGTAAGAGGAGACTACCCTATACCAAAGCTAAAGTGTGCCAATAGCCTCAACAAGGGTTTATAAGTGTTCTTGTAGATTCCTATCATTGACAAATTGTGTGCGGCTTGAAGCGAATATAAACCTTTGTTGTTAAGTGCTTTGATCCTTACTAGCTAAAGAAAGAAAATAAGAGGTAGCAAGAGACATGCAGAAACCGCGTAGCATTATATAAATTCTATTATATAGGCACTATACAATTATGAGCATTAAAAAATGAATACAAAGGAGTATGCTAGTACATCCTAGAATATTTTAGAATATATTTACAAATTATTCCTATATTATTTAAATAATATTTAAATATCAACACTTCCCCTTAACCTGGAGCATATAAACCAAATGCACCCAACTTACCACATGTATAGCTGATTCTAAGATCTCACATGGATTTTGTAAAAGCATTTGTCAATTGATTATTTGAATTGACAAAGTTTGTGACGATGTCGCATGATTCAATATTTTGTCAGATAAAATGGCAATAAAATAGTCTTTCACAATATGTCTGGTCCTCTCAAAAAAAAAGAGATTTGAGGCAATATGCAATGCAACTTGATTATCATAGACTAATGCCATTGGTCTTCTTGTTCAAATAATAACTCTTTGATAGAAACTAACTGATATAGAATAGAAAATAGGGAAAATCCCTTGAGTTATAGAATAATATTGCAGAATTTTGAGGGTAGAGTCTGCACCTCCCTTAATGCCAAAATGACCATTTTCCTATCAAATTCCATGATAATCAATCCCTCACCGTCTTCCCCTATTTATTCTAAACATAAACACTCAGAATTAATAAATCATAATTGCTCTTAATAATAATATAATATTAATAATTACCCACTAATGCTCGTAATATTTTTTCACTAACCACTCATAATAATATAATATCAGTTACAAAACTGAAAAGATCTAACAATACTCCACCCCTAAAGATTCTCATTCTCCTTAAGGTGAAGGATAAAATAAATGTCCACCAGGGTCCCACAACTTGATGTAGAGTGACAGATGCATCATATACACTGTTTTGGGTGGTATGCTTGGTCCAAAAACATGGTAACTAATGCCTGCATCATATACACTGTTGTGGGTGGTATGCTTGGTCCAAAAACATAGCATGACATTGACAGCAGTAGGCATTAACAACGCCGGCTCAATCAAACCAGAATATAATCCACCCTTCACCAAGAACCCGTTGGAGGCAATCTGGTCCTCGATTCACTATACTTGCACCATGTCCATCAATGTGCTCGCCGATACTAAGGAATTTGCAAAAATCTACTTTGGTCTCTTTTTGCTTTTCCAATGACATTCACTGGGGAATTTTCGGCATCTTTTACTTTTGTGTTTTCTGCCTTTTCGTCATTTCTCTATTCCGTTATATGAATGAGAACTGAATTTCCTTGGTCATATTCTTCTTGTTGAAGGTTGAACACGTGAGGTGTCAATGACTCTGATTCCAATTCAGGTTCTTCTTGTTCATCGAATATAGGTACAAGGTCTCTATACTCCGGCTTAAAATGCCAAAGTAATGCAACATGAAACGTTTGCTAAATTGCTTGTCGTCGGTGTTGACTCCACCACAACCACCATATGAGGCACGGTTCCTCAAGGCAGTTACCGCCTCTTGCAACGTCTCACTCTCTGGTGTTCCCACAACATCAAAGTGTTCTCCAACATAATTCAACCACCAATAGGCATCTCAGCTGCCTTCAAACTGTTACATGTCCATCGGCTATGATACCCGTTGATAGAAACCAACTGATATAGAATAGGAAATAGGGAAAATCCCTTGAATTATATAATAATATTGCAGAACTTCAATGGTCCTTCAATGGTCTGCACCTCCCCTAATGCCAAAATGACTCTTTTCCTATCAAATTCCATGATAATCAACCCCTATTATCTTCCCCTATTTATTCTAAACATCAACACTCTAGAATTAATAAAATATAATTGCTTGTAATAGTAATTTAATAATAATTCTTAGAATTTGGGTTGAATCTTACTCATCCCTACAAATCGGTTTGTAAAGTGAGAATTGCCTCCATTTATAAACATAACACAAGCCATATCTTTAAGCAATGTGGAACTAAATCCACCCCTTCAAAGCTAAAACAATGAAGGTGTTAGGGGTTGCAATGAGGCAAGTGAAAGTGCCGCAATTAAGGCGACTAGGCGCGGACCGCAATTAAGGCGGAAAGGCCAACACACCCCCTCACGCTCGGGCCTCAATGAACCCAAAGCGTGGACGATGCAGGAAGTCCAAGAATGGATCTAGGATGGGCTTTGATACTTTCTCATAATTTGGATTGGGCCTAACTCATCCCTATAAACCGACTCGTAAGGTGAGGATTACACCCATCTATAAACACAACACATACCATATCTTTAAGTAATGTGAGATTAAATCCACCCACTAAAAGCCAACACAATGAAGGTGTTAGGGGCTGCAATAAGGCAAGCTAAAGCGCCGCAATTAAGGCGGAAAGTCCAACAATAATAATAATTACCCGCTAATGCTACTAATAATATCCCACTAATCACTCATAACAATATAATAACAGTTACAAAATTGAAGAGATCTAACACTTTGAGTAATGATTTATTCAACCAAATGAGTTCACATGTTACAAATGCCATGACTCTATTCTTCCTTAGCCGTGGACCTTGCAACTACATTTTGTTTCTTACTCTTTCAAGATATCAAGTTTCCTCCAACAAATACACGATACTCAAAAGTGGATCATTTACCAATGGGTGAGATCAACTATTTTAGTATGTCTTCTATCTTCATAAATGAGACCTTTGCCTGGAGCACCTTTGATGCATTTAAGAATTTAAGAACCCCGACTACCACATTAACTACAAAAGAAATGTTTGAACGAGATAGTTCAATTTGCCAACCAACCTCCTATATCTCTTCGAGTCAGATAGAGGCTCTCCATGATAGGGTAGAAGTTTGCCATTTGGATCCATGAGGTATCATTTGGTTTGACATTCAATAGACCGTCCCCTTCAAGAATATTCATAGCGTATTATTTAAATATTATCAGCTTCACATTATCGGTGACTTAGGCTAAATATTTTTCTCATTCTCCATATGTCAACTGTAACTTCAATTTTTTTTGGAATTTATCTTTGGCTTTATATAGTGCATTTCATTATCCTTCTTTTAGATAATGCAATTGATTTGACATAAATTCTCCCAAAATTTGGCATATTTAACCCAAGGCTTTATCCTACAATTCTCACTCTGGCAGATGTCTTACAAATTTTATCAAGCCCTCAATGGTTCCGTGAAGCTTAAATATGATGCTTTATTAGCCAGTGGAACTTGGTTATTGTTTCCTCACCTCCTAATCATCAAGCCACAGGCTGCACGTAGCGGTAAACAAAATAACCAGTTACAAGGCCCACATCACATCCATATCCAAAAACATATTTTAAAAGCCAGATATTTGCAATAATTTTTAACTGGCTCATTTCAGATATTTAAAACAGAGTTGTGTTGTATGCTTTTGTAAACCCAGTTGGCGAATTAGATATCCATATCCATGTTCAAATTCCGTCTGACTATCAATTTTTGTAGTTCTATTTCAACATATTATTAATGCTTAAATGTTTTTTTGGTAGTATTCTTTAATAAATAAACTAATGCCATTATGTTTTTTTCTTGTTTTATCCATTAACCAGCCTTTGTTTATGATATTATGCTTTTTAATTAGCCTCTTTTGTTTTATCCATGGTGTGCTAGAATTAAATGGTTTACATGATGTATAATCTGCTATATTCAAAGCAGATGTATGTTTAGTATTATTTATATTTATTACTCTATCATAACGTTTACTTTGTTTTGACAAAGAAAAGGTGCAAGTGATGGATCCGCACAAGCAGAATGCAATGCAGTTGTCTTATGTTCAAGGATGTTTGTCTAGATTTTACAGGTCTGTAGCTTTAGCACTTGCTAGGTTTACAATTTCATAATCATTGATTAATATTTTGTTTTTGTATCCAGAGCTTATGGAAGATGGGCTGCTAGAAAGCCCAGTACTGTCCTTTGTTCCTCATTAGCAATTGTTCTTTTGCTTTGTTTGGGTTTGCTTCGTTTCAAGGTGGAAACACAACCTGAAAAGGTATTATGTTTCATCTATAGCATCTCCACAAAGAGCACTCTAGTTTTTTCCCCTGTAACTGTTATATGTTTAAGTTTTCTAGCCTGTTCCGGCTGGCAGAATAATGTGTTATTTTCAACCCTCGTCTGTTAGTATTACCTTGGTTCCTTTTTTCAATCTCCTCTTAGACACGTTTGTATGGGTTTTGGAACAAGTGCTCAAAGGGTAAGCACATTTTGCATAACAACAACATCAGATTGAAATATTTTTACACTGCCCAACCTATACTTTTATTAGAAAACATAGAAAAAGTTTTCATAATTTTATTAGAAAACAAAGGAAAAGTTTTCATAAAGGATAAAATATCACTGCAAGGGTGTATTCTTATAAATAACTTCCTCTCTGTCTGCTTGGTCTTTTGGATACATTCCTGTATGTTGAGAAGTTAGTTCCACATTGGATGACATATGACTTGAACATGTGTTTAAGTGGTGGATAGTCCTCACCTTTCAAGCCGGTTTTGCAGGGATTTTATTAGGCCTAAGCCAAATTCTAAGATAATATCAGGGCCTATCCAAGATCTGTTGGGCCATTGGGCCAGGCTCTAGATGTTCAGTCTTGGGTGTGAGTGTGTTGAGATGTCCCACGTTAGATGAGATATGACATAATCACGTGTTTATAACTAGCGGACAATCCTAACCTCCTCACTTGACAAACCAGTTTTTTAGAAATTTAGTTCTTTTAAGACAAAGGAATCATAGTTTCTTATTCTTATAATTTCAACTCATTACATAATTAACCACATGTTTAAACTCTATTAGCCATCCAAATTGATGTCAAATTTGCATGTCTAAATAACACAACTCATTAAACAAAGGTCACACTAAAAGTAATATATGTGTTCATAGTTGTAAATGTTTACAAAATACGTAAAGTATTGACTGTGCTGATGCTGTCTATTTATTTTTAAATTTTTCGTAACGACTTTTATTCCTATCTAAACCTGTTTTGTCATGTTTGCATTTCAGTTATGGGTAGGTCCTGGAAGTAAGGCAGCAGAAGAGAAAGATTTTTTTGATAGCCACCTGGCTCCATTTTACAGAATCGAACAGGTTTCAGTAGTGCTTATAATTTTTATTATTTTCTTTTGTTACTATTTTCTAAGCTGACTCTAGAGTAAGTGGATAGAAAACCCTATATCTAGGATGCTAAATCATTTGCATGTTTTGTCTTTACTATTGTTTCTATTTTGTGACGATAAATCTACCATTAGCATTGAACAAGCCGGTTCAACATAATATAATGAAGCATATAAAGATAGACTAATCCTTCATCAAGAAGAAATTTATTGATGGTCTTATAGCTACAACACACATCCTAATGTATTCACTAAGGGAATTACCATATAGTGGTTTAAGATCTTACTTGCAAGCTAGGAGTGATAGATTTGTGAAATTATAGGGTGCCTTCATTTATGGTCTGCCCCTAGCCGCCTAATTACGGCATCTAGGTTGCTTTCATTACAGCGTCCAACACCTTTATTGTGTTGGGTGTGAAGGGATGAATTTAGTTCCACATTGCCTATGGATATTGCCATTGTACGGCTTCTAAAACTTTGGGAACTCTCATCTTACAAGCCGGTTTTGTAAGGACGACTTAGACCTATCCCAAATTATAAGATAGGGAGATCAACATTATTTTATAGAATTATTTTCTCTTATTTGTATAGCCGATTTCATACTTTTCAGTTATTATTTCATTAATTATTTAATATAGTAATTAGTAGAATTTATGAACCATCAATGTAAAGCGATCTTTGTCTAGAGATTAAAACCAGAACTTATATTAAGAATATGATTCCCTTATTCAAGCATTAGACATTATTCATAATAGGATATCATGGTAGCTTTTGATCATGTAGCCGACCTTGCCTAGTAGGAAAAACATTTTCTTTTTGGTGTTTGTTTCCTTTCATTTCTCGCTATGATTCTATCTAAAATGATTAATGTTGGCAATCCTATTTGCTTATTCAGCTCATAATAGCCACAATCCCTGAATCTGAGAATGGCAAGCCACCAAGTATCATAACAGAAGACAATATTCAGCTGCTTTTCGAAATACAGGAAAAGGTATTTTATTTTCGGTTCTTTCAACTTGCTATACTTTGAATGGAGGTGTTGCAATGTAGCGGGGCTTTCTTTATTACAAATTTTCCTTTCATTAATTTGACAGGTCGATGGAATTCGTGCAAATTATTCTGGTTTATTCGTATCTCTGACCGACATTTGCTTGAAGCCTTTAGGCGATGACTGTGCCACCCAAAGCATTTTGCAGGTTTTCTTATTCAGTTCCCTTTTAATTTACTTTGTTTTTATTAGGCACATTGAAGATGATTTTGTTTGATTTTCATTTTTTTTTGTCTTAATTTTCTATCTGATAGTATTTTCAAATGGACCCTGATAATTATGACAACTATGGAGGTGTCGAACACGCCGAGTATTGTTTTCAGGTAAACTTCAATAATCATTTTTCTTTGTTAAAATAACAATTAGAAAATAAGAGAGGAAATCTTAAAATTTGGTTGGCTACACAGCGTTGTCACTGCTCGCATCATTTCAAGTACTATATCATCATTGTTTTGATCGTTGCTGCTCACAATCAACAAACTTATTTCCGTTGGACCTCCCTCAAGCTCTTGGGTCTTAGTTTTCACGCATGCTCTGACCCTTTTGTCATTATATCTTTGTCTTCTGTGCATTTTCTGAGCACTGCTCAATTAAGATTTTTTTTCTTCTTTTGCATTGTGAGGTCGGCTTGTTCTTTGGTGTTTGTCATGCAATTCTTTTCTCAATAATGGATCATATTAGTGGCTTCTATTTCCACCGGCGATCATTCTGATGGTGATTCTTTTGTTTTTTAAGTTCCATTTCGATCTATATGAAGCTAAGGTCCATATCCTTTTTAGCAGTTTCATTTTGGTCCACTGCAGGATATTTCCTCTGGTTGTTAAGAGTTTCACCCTTAAATTCAATACTGTTTCACTTTCTTCTTGGGTTCTAACAGTGTTCTTATGATGTTTTGATATTGGGTATATGTTGCTCTGATTATTTGAATTTATCATTTTCAGCATTACACTTCTACAGAAACATGCTTTAGTGCATTTAAGGCCCCCCTTGAGCCAACTACTGCCTTGGGAGGGTTTTCTGGGAACAATTATTCTGAGGTAAGGTCATGCGTTTTGGCTGATGTCTGTTTATGCATTACTTATATGCTAATTACTATATTCTAGGCCTCAGCATTTATTATCACGTACCCTGTCAATAATGCAATCGCAAAATTTGGAGATGAGAACGGGAAGGCAACTGCTTGGGAAAAAGCTTTCATCCAGTTAGCTAAGGTTTGGCTCCTAAATATAGTCATCACAGTTATTAGTTCTTGTGTAACTTATATCACAAAGTTGACATTTTCTTTTAATTTTTATCGTCAATTACCAACATCTCTCGATAAATCCATGATATCATTATGTTCCTGGTTAGTGTAAGAAAAAAGGTTATTATCTCATGTTCTTTTCTTTCATTCTTTTTTTATTTCCTTTAATTCCATGGTATGGTTTAGCTTCCTTAAATTAAGTATATACGTAATTATTATGTCTCAATCCCCAAAATAAATTATGATGTAGTATTGTACAACCTGTATATTATTGGAAAAAGTTCCACATAGGATAGAGATAAGGCCTACAATGAGTTTATAAAGAGTTACACTTCTCACCTTATAATTCGATTTCGTAAGGATAAGTTAGACTCAATATAAAAACCTAGTATGTTATCAAAGCCTATCCATTCAGGGCTACCCACCATTTATATCGACACATCAAAGAAATTCTAGTCCCGCATAGAATTGAGATAAAGCCTGTGAGATGAGTTTATAAAATGTGGCATCTCTGACCTTATAAGCTAGTTTTGCAAGATGAATTAAGTCTATTATATAAGCCAAATATATACATTTCTTTTTCTTCATCGAATAATAAGATTTTCATCAATTTCAAGGGTACATAACCCTCATAAAAATGTCCATCTTAAAAGGTAAATGTTCAACTTAATTGTCGGGCGACTCTTGTCTAGGAATTGAAAGACCTAAGCTCTCTATGCTAGTGTTACCAAAGCACATAAATATTCATGTAAGTACATAGAAATGTTACTAAAACTGGATCGGATCGGCCAGTTAGACTAGTTAAGTTGGAAACCACACCCACAGATGATCCTGTCACGTTGTCAGATCTAAAATGCCTTCAATCCTGTGCATACTTGCTGAGAGTCTCAAAAAGTGTAAGAGTATTGTGGTATTTCAAATACCTACTCATATTTAGGCATGGTTTCAATTTTTTGTATTGTCTTAGTACAGTAGCAGGTCACCAGACTCTTGCAATCAGCCTCTTGCATATCTACTAAGTTTCTGTTTATAATGTCGAAGTACAAGAACAAGTGGCTATATGATATGCATGTTTCCTGAGTACATTAGCTTTTGCGCGTTACTTGATATTCTAGTTTTTCTACCTCTATTTCCATTCATTAGCCATACCACATTTTGAATCAATTTTATATTTGACAGGAGGAATTGCTGCCAATGGTGCAATCTAGCAACCTTACTTTGTCTTTCTCTTCGGAAAGTTCAATTGAGGAAGAATTAAAGAGAGAAAGCACTGCTGATGTCATTACAATACTCGTAATAACTTTCCATTTCTTTCAACTTAACATGAAAAACTGATTTGTGTTGCATATAAACTCATGAACTGAATAGTTTGATTATGGCTTTATGAATTGAAGATTTGCTATACTCGAATTTACATTGAGTTCATTTCTTACATATTTTTAGGTAAGCTATATTGTAATGTTTGCCTATATATCAGTGACACTGGGAGATACACCACATCATTTATCTTCTTTCTACCTCTCGACCAAGGTATGATATTTTTCTTTAAGTTTCTAAATTCCTATTGTCCTTTTCTCATTTTTTGTTCACTGGTATACTGAATTGTTTGTGTACTCGATACATATACATGTCTTTTATAAGTGCTAATATGTGCTAAGTTGTACTTCTTGATGAAAATGTCCTTAATTATTACTCAAGACAGTGCACATGTGCACTTAGACTCTTGTAGTAAAGCTTCTTGTAGTTTGTGAGAGCTGTCTTCTGACTGCTCAGCTATTATGTTTCTGTTGATGGTAGATCTAAACTCACTATAACCGTGACAATTCCAAATGAATCTGGTTAGAACAGAAAAAATGTAGTTTTTCACTACAATATTAAGATGGATACAATCATACTACATCAACTTCATATGCCTACATCCGTTCCAGGTCTGCTGTGTGATATTCTCAGATTAACATACAACTCTATTCTTCATACAAGATGAAACACACATTAAGCTTGATGTATTTTTGCTTGAGAAAAAGTGCTGAACAAATAGCCTTGTATGATATCACATTCCTGTTCAGGATTAGCTAGCGGACCAACTTAACTAGCCTCTGAATCAGACCTCTTAATTTTTTGTCCAAACTCGGGGTGTCGGATCAATTTACATTGCTACATTCACCCTTAATCTAAAGACTGGAATGCTAAATTGTTTATTTGTGCGAAACCTATTGAATTTGCGTTGGTTTACATTCATATTGATAGGGACTTAATAAGGCATGCAACCGGGCGGGGCGGGGACGGTTTTTTACCTTCCCCGTATTCAAACCTGAATACCTAATAAATCTTTTTGGTACGCATTTTTTCGCATTTCTGGAAATTATCGCATTTATACCGGAAATTTGAAAATATCTGGTAAAAAATACCGGAAATTTAAAAAAATCCGGTAAAAAATCCGGAAATTTCAAAAAATTCGATATTTTTCTGGGAAATCTTAAATCCATACCGGAAATTACAATTTCCGGAGAAAAAAAATTCTGCAAATTTAAAGTTTTTCGATAATCTTGCATAAAAAAACTGTGAATTTCCAAAATTTCTGATACAGATTAAAAATTTCGGGTAAAAACCTGTAAATTTCTAAAATTTATAGAATTCATCCAAGAGTATAACGGTAAACTTGCTCTAAATGGGGGGTGCCAGGTATAAGTGGGTGGTGACAAGTTAAATTCCTCTTTTACCTGACCCATCACCATATTTCGTAATCGGAGAAAACTCAAACCTAAATCTAAATCCAGTCAAAGCGGATTTTTCTGTCCAACTTGGGGCAGGTTCGGGTGTGTATCCGCGGATACGGGTTATGTTCTCATGCCTAGACCTTATAGTGTGCCCAAATTGTGAGAAGCCTAAAGTATGGAAAGTGTATCGGTGTAGGGGTCAGAGAGAAACGGAGGGGAATAATTAGAAGAGGTACTGAGGTGTCAGTTGGCTATGCTGAGCGATAGCATAGAAATTAGATACTGAGAGAAGGGAGACATGGGGGTATTTTATCGTTAGTTGATTATTTGTAGGGACAATATTTCTTGAGAAGCTGTAGCTCTGAAATTTTCTTGTAAGGGACCCATACTGCTCCATTGAAAATTGAATATCTTAGAGTTTGAGTTGGAACTAACTCAATTTTCAAAACCGGATTGTAAGGTGAGGATTGTCCCCATTTATAGACATATCTACAAGCCATATCTTTTATGAAGTGGGACTTTTAACACACCCCGTCACGTCCAACACTATTGGGCTTGGTGCATAGATATAAATGGTGAGTGACCCGATATCAGAAATTGATAGTAGATGACCCAACTAATTTTAGATAAACTCTGATACCATATTAAGTTTTTATATGGAGCCTTACTAATCCTTACAATCATATGAGATTGGGTTGAACCTAAATCAACCTTACAAAACCGACTTGTAAGGTGAAGATTGCTCTCAGTTATAGTTTTTTTTCAGGTCATACCTTTCTAACGTGAGACTCTTAACAGAATATACCATCCATTCCCTCCTTATTTATTCCATTGCTGTTATTTTATGTTTTGTTATGTGTGAGTTCCATCACATATCAACTACTGCATCATTTTCGTTCAGTTATTTTCTCATGTGGTTCATGTAGAGATGCTAGAAATTACATTAATTTTTAAAAGCAGTGTGAAATGGTTCTTCAGATAAGGCTGCTATTACTATGATTATTTTGAACCACTCATCTTTGACTTAATGTTATGACATTTAGGTATTGCTTGGTCTTTCGGGAGTTTTGCTTGTTATGCTTTCCGTCCTTGGTTCAGTTGGATTTTTCAGTGCTTTTGGAGTAAAGTCAACACTAATCATAATGGAAGTTATACCTTTTTTGGTTTTAGCTGTAAGTCTTTCTGTTATGACCATTGTCATTTATATTTTATTACTGCTGTGAAAAATGCCGTCCATGTCATAGTATCCAAATCAAATGGACTAACTTAAGTTAACTGAAAAATAATGTGAACAATTCTGACTATTGTCATTTAACTTCAGTTGATGCTGTAGACCCATAGTGCCATTAAACTGAAGTTATATACAGTCAGCTTCTGCTGCCTCTTGAATTATCATGTTCTTGGGTATTCAAAACTGAGAGTTTATACAGAAAGATAATAAATTGCAACTGCAATTTACTTGAGAGTAATTAAGCTGCCATTATTTCCTAAGATGCATTGAACCTATTCTACTTGTTCTACAAAGAATCTCAGCAACTTGGAAAGTTGAATATTAATGTGATTCTAATTCCAACAGTTTATTATAATTTTACAAGTTTCTTGCTTTGTTCATTCTTTGATTAGGTTGGTGTGGATAACATGTGTATAATCGTAGATGCTGTTAAACGGCAACCCTCTGATATACCAATAGAAGACCAAATAAGCAATGCAATGGGGGAAGTTGGACCATCCATAACACTCGCCAGCTTATCAGAGGTTCTAGCATTTGCTGTAGGATCATTTGTTTCTATGCCAGCATGCCGTGTTTTCTCGATGATTGCAGGTAAAATAGTTTTCTTCTCCTGTCCCGCCCTTTTGTATAAAAAAACCAAATAGACGTTTTTGTAGAGTGCATTTCAAATTTTTGTTTATGCACATTGAAAGGAGGGGGGAAATCCAACTTCTTTAACAAGTGATTTTAAGTTTATTTTTTCTTTGCGTTTTTTAACTTCTGACAATATATTTTCTACAGCTTTAGCAGTTCTGCTGGACTTTCTTCTACAAATCACTGCTTTTGTGGCTTTGGTTACATTAGACTTTGAGAGAGCCAAGGATAACAGGGTTGACTGCTTCCCATGCATTAAGTTGAACCGACACTCTATGGAGCAGACTGAAGGTACGTCCGAGCTTTTGACCATGGATACTGTTTTTTATTGGAGATGACAGCTACTCTTGAGCCTGTATGTCACATGTTGTGTTTTTGGGTAGTTGTTTCTTATATGGTATTGGAATCTTTATGACTAAATTTTGAAGAATTGATCATTTATGACCTTCATATGCATACATGGCATGAGACATTTGCTTCTACTTCATCATGCCCAAAATTTACCAGCCCTTTATCTCTCAGATTCTCACATGTTGTGTTTTTGGGTAGTTGTTTCTTATATGGTATTGGAACCTTTATGACCAAATTTCGAAGAATTGATCATTTATGGCCTTCTTGCATACATGGCATGAGACCTTTGCTTCTACTTCATCATGCCCAAATTTTACCAGCCTTTTATCTCTCAGGTTCTCTCATTGTTAATGATCTTTATATTTTCCTCTTCCGCAATCTATCTCAGCCTTAGATTAGTTCGTCTTAATGTTGTGTACTTTCGGTAGCTTTTAACTATCTCAGATAAAGTATGACCTATACACTATTCCAGATGATTTCTGGTCCCAATGCATGTATTTTAACCTTGCTACCCCAATTCCAAACTCAGGTTTGTCACGGCTATCCCAGATGCAATTTGGCACTGGCTATTCTAAAACAATGATAACTTAATATTAGTTCATATTAGCCTCGATTTATAAACTTGGGCGCACAATTTTTTTCGTTCTTTTGGGGACAGAAAATTCACTATTTTATAGAAGACTATGAAATGGCTGTTCTTGTAAAGGCGCAAGCAACTTTTTCCTAGAGTGAGTTGATGTAGTTAAGATGCATATAGTTCTTCTGTTGGTTCCTCAGTGCTCTGGTTCTTCTTTTATAAGATGAGAGATTAATAGCATCACTTTAGAGTATCAAAGTCTTTATAGATGTTCTCTTGACCTTATCTCGTAGATTCTTCTTGGTCTGATCAATTCTGGTGTTTCTTCAAAAGACTTAGGCTCTTAATGATTAAGGCATTAAGCCAATAAGATGTGAATATCCTTTATGTAGATCTTGATAGATGTAGTAGCTTTGTCAATTTTGATGCTTCTTCATACTTTCATTAATCCCTTCGTCCCACGATGAGTGGCCCATCTGAAAAAAAAATAAGTGAAAATGAGCCATTTCAATTTACAATGCAATATTAATTCAGTAGCTTTCAATTGTACCCTTTAGTTAATACTACTTGATAATAGGTACATTGGTAAAAATATTCTTCTCTCCCTTTCATTTATACAATTTTCTTAATAAGTGTGAAATGGCTAACGGGGTCACTCATTGTGGGACGGAGGGAGTATTATGCACCGGGATTTTATATGTAAAAGATGCAACGTCCTCGTCATATTCTTGTGACATCTTTTAATCATTGTACGTTCTTCATGATTTAGCATTGAGAGAATCATTCTTCTTGTAGAGAGAATCCTTCTTTATAAGTCGTGTATAGCTGATATTTTTGTTGAGTGATTGAGTCATCCATCCTTGAGTTGTGCCTATTGGATTATGCACAGATTTCTCTTCTTAAAATCTTCTTTGAAGTAGTCCATTTTATATTAGACAACTGTCGTCTTATTATGTAAGTGTGAACATTTGTTTTCTGTAAGTTGCATTATTTTTTTCTAGGATTGCTTGATGAGATGTATCATGCATGGTTAAGACTTTTGGAAAAAATATTAAGCGTGTATTGTTAGCGAGATAAACTTAACTCTACAAACTGTGCAAAAGAAAGTGTCCTTTTAACCAAAATAAGAGTCTTTTTAGCCAAAGAAATTTGTCCCAAAATTAATGTCTCTTTACGTTTTCAATGCAACATTAATTAATTTTCCCAACTTTACCCCTAATAAATATTATCTACACTACTTTCAAGTTATTAAACTATACCATACATTTATGACAATCTATAACAACCAATAGTAATTAAGGGCAGTTTTTTAAAATTGTTATATTATTTACTCAATCGTTACTTTTTTTAATCTGTGTGTGACCACCTTAAAAGACTTCTATTTTGAGACGGATCAGTATATCAATTGGTCCTTGCCATGGTATCAAAGACGCCATGACCAAGTGATTACGAATTTGATACTTGCTTCCCTTTTTGTCATGGCGAGATTTAATTTCACTAAAAGATATGGTTATGTGCTATGTCAATGCTTCAACTCCAAACAACTTGCAAATGATGAGCATCAAGCTTGTTAGGGATATGAACCGCTTGGCACTCTTCAGATTAAGATTTTAGTTTTAGGAGGATGCTGGATAGTTTGTTTATTTATTGCAGTAGTCCTAAATTGTTTTTAGCTTCTGTTGAGTTGAGTATTTTGATTTTTCTCTCCTTGCATGCATATAGTTCTAATCATATCATTATCAAAGTGCAGGAACTAGGCAGGAAACAGATGGACTACTGACACGGTATATGAAGGTAAAATTATATTTTGTTCTTGTGATCAGAATAAAAAGAAGAAAAAGAGATACTATTGTGCTACTCATGGTTTATGATTCAGTTATGTTATTTTCTCATCGTAGTTGGTGATAATTTGCAATACATGATACATCTATCAAACTCACATTACAGCGTAGACCTTATACTATTTTTCCTTGCTTTTAGTATCAAAATTAACTATTATCATTGTGTAAATATAGGAGGTTCACGCGCCATTTCTTGGACTATGGGTAGTTAAAATCTTGGTCATTGCCATATTTGGTGCATTTACCTTAGCAAGCATTGTAAGTTACTAGAGAAATGATTAAATATTAAATTTCAGAAAGATCTTTTTGGAAAATATCATTTTTTCTATCCTTTTTTATTCAGGCATTATGCACCAGGATTGAACCTGGTCTTGAGCAACAGATTGCTCTTCCGCGGGACTCCTACCTTCAGGTCTAAGTTTCCAATTCATTTCAGATGTTTTTTTTTTTTTGCAATTTCTTTCAGCTCTATTCTTTATCATCCGGTCTCTTATAGTGGTTATATTTGTTCTGTTTACAGGGTTATTTCAGTAACATTTCTGAGTACCTCAGAGTGGGACCACCATTGTATTTTGTTGTGAAAGACTACAATTACAGGTTGATTAATTTTTTAGGCGTTCTTGTTTCTTTATACATTGATGTCATTGTCTTTTAAGAATAACTTTAAATGTTGTACCATTTGCACATTGAATATGCCTTAAGCATGCAAATCTTAGATGGGTGAAAAAGAAATAGAATTAGTTGGCAACAAATTAGCCATGTGATTATTTTCCTCCAATGTGTGAAAAACCTCAGATGTATCAATTAACATCAGGGGAAACTTAATGCCTTTTTGTAGTCAGCACCTTGAAATTTCACTTCATTCCTTGTTCAAGGTGGTGTCTATTTGCCAATAACACAGTTTTAAGTTGCATGCTCTTTTCTCTTCAATTTGTATCTAATTTTTTGATGTTTTCCTGATATTCTATCCTGCAGTTTGGAATCGAAACATACAAACCAGCTATGCTCCATTAGCAAGTGTGATTCAAATTCTCTTTTAAATGAGGTAATCAATGATTAATTCTTCAAAAGTGGTTGTTCTTGAAAGCCTCTTATCTGATTTCCATATTTTCTTTAAAGAATTTCATCACACATAATCAATATACTGAGCCTAGCTTAGTAGCAACTATTCAGTCATTTCTACAGTTCAATAAAAATATACTATGATATCGATGCCACCTGTATCTTTACCACATTTGATTTTTACTAACTTGATTTGATTTTCCTTTGATCATGCTAACCACTAATGATTTTTCCAACCATTCGTCAATTCCATTAGCTGCTCATCTTGTGTTATAAGAAGTGGTTTGCACGAATTTCAACTTTGTTAATTAAACTTGATTTCTAGTTTTAGTCACCTTTAAGTACAAACTATGATGTATAATTGTCCATAACACTGCAGATATCTAGAGCATCATTGGTACCGAAGTCAAGCTACATTGCCAAACCTGCTGCCTCATGGCTTGATGATTTCCTTGTATGGATATCACCTGAAGCTTTTAGTTGCTGTCGGAAATTCACAAATGACTCATATTGTCCACCTGATGATCAGGTATGTTCTTCTCATATGTTTGGATATAAAACTCGTGTGCAGCTTGCTTGATTTTCCTTCTCTTCTACAAATTTTGGAACTATATTCATGCACATGGTATATATATGTGTTTCTGCATCATGTTTTTTTCTTCTTCTTTTTCCTGCCTAATTTTTCTAACTGCAGCAATTGTTTGAAGTATTAATCTGATAAGATATTACTCCCTGTACAATCACAATAAGTAAATATCTGTCCTTGTTCAGCCACCTTGCTGTTTCCCAGATGAAGGACCGTGTGAGTTTGGTGGAGTCTGCAAAGACTGTACAACAGTAATATACTTTTCCCTATACTTATTTTGTTTATTAAATATGAGATTATTTTCCTAAAGACTTTAAACTGTAAATCAGTAGCAAAGGGACTGACACTTTTGGTTGATTCCTAGTGTTTCCGCCACTCGGATTTGGTTAATGATCGTCCATCTACAGCACAGTTCAAAGAGAAGCTTCCCTGGTTTCTTGATGCGCTGCCATCAGCTGATTGTGCAAAGGGTGGCCATGGAGCTTACACCAATAGTGTAGATCTCAATGGTATGAAAGATACTCACTCTCTCTCTTTAAAGAACACGATGTATTCTATTCCTTGTGTATGCTGTAAGCGAAGGTTTTCTAGTTAAGCCTTTACATGTGTATATTTTTTAATACTCTTAACATTCTGTTGAAGCTTCTGATGCTATTACCATTCAACAACCCAATCATCCTGTCATCCCTCCCTTTTCATCTTCATCTTTGTCTTCTCTTCTCTTATGAGTCGAATCTCAATCTGTACTCATAAAAATTGAAAGAGTACGAGAAAGTGAGCATAGTGATAGAAACTGAATTTGTTATTACTGATTATGTACAGTTATTCTGTTACAGGGATATTTATAGTTTCTGTCACATCTAGACTAGTGTGACAGGTTGTGATACAAAATCCCTAACTCAATATCCTGTAAACTAAGTCTTTAACAGGCTGCCACATAAATGCAATACATAAACTGAGAAACTATATACTAAACTTTAAAATATATTTGTATTGTACTGTAATATCTACCCAATCCATTCCATGCTTCCATCTAGTCATCACTCTGAGACTTCTCTCACCTTAATCTGTTTTTTTTCACTGATAGAGGAGACTTGAGACAGTGACACCATTGGTTGTTGTCAGAAGAAAGGCCATCAATGTTGTTGGATGTCTAACTTAGTACTCTTTAACCCCGGTTTTTCTTGGGTCAAACTGTCCATGCTCCTCTAGTTTATGATGTTATGCATATCTTCGTCTCCACCTATTTTTACAATTTTGCTTCACCTCCAATTGTGAATGAGTCTGCATCTTGGTTCAATTACCACAATTCTTTGATCTACTTCTCACCGCGGTATACCTTAACTTTATCAGTTTGGTGTATTTATTATTTTCTATTAATTTGGTAGACATTTTTGACCCATACCTGTTTTGGTTCCGCATTGTTGTTTTGATTTGGCAGGAGAAAATTAGATAACTTCTTAGGGCCTTCATTTATTAAATTAACTCCGACACTATTGACTGTGAACAAGTGTGATGTAGCAAAGGAGAGACAGAGAGTTAGTGAGACTGGAAAAAGCGAAGATTATAATTTCGAGAGTTAAAAATGATTAAAGTATCTATGGCTGTAGATTATCCATGAGCGTTTGCAGAGTTTGGGAAGATTGGTGACCCCAGAGTTTGATGGTTCTACAATAAGCATTATGGAGATGGAGTAAAAGGCTCTTCTTTTCTAGTAAAAATGGTGGAAAATAGGAATGGCGTATTAAGATGAACACTGTTTAAAACTTATATTTTGTGTGAGGAGAGTTAACTGTGTGGCAAAAAGCTTTAGATTAGATGTGCTATGCCTAATTAACAAAAAAGACTGTACAGCAAACACAAATGAAGTTTTAGTATGGTAACAGGATTTCATATGGTAGCATTTTCTTCTCAAATTTTAAATTCTGATGTGAAGTTTTTACTTATAATTGACTTTCAGGTTACAAGGGTGGTGTCATACAAGCTTCTGAATTCCGTACTTATCATACACCACTTAATAAACAAGTATGTAGGGTGATAAAAAAGATTTTATTTCCTTGCTTATGCATGATGTTTCATGCACTATTTTTTATCTAACTGGAATCTTGTTAGGGTGACTATGTTAATGCAATAAGAGCTGCAAGGGAGTTTTGCTCTAAAATTTCTGCGTCTTTAAAGGTTTGGACTTCAATTGCTTTATGAGTTTTTGCCTTTTGCCTCTTGGTTTAGCTTTTTGCTTTATATGGTCAAACAATTTTTAAGGATATGGTCTTCACATGCATAGCTTAGGAACGCTTTCTTCCCCTTGCAATTATTACTGATTTCTATTAGAGCTGTACTGCTTTCGTGAGCCTTTTCCTGGGATAGTCTTGGTTCTTAATTTGTTTACTTGGAAATGTAATACTTATTTTTTGCTTGAGCATTGAATCTCAATCTCTAGATGTTTTGGAGTTAATAATTCACCATACTTGTCACCTGAATATCTCTTTCTTGATATTAAATTTTTCACAAAATTATAGGCAATGTGATTATGGATGTACTTTTCATTTTTTGTCCTTATGAAGTATTTTTGATTTGGCTAAATCTAGGCATAGTGCGTCATTATTACTTTTATGCTTCTCTATTTCTTGCTGACTTACCTTCTCCTGTGCAGATGGATGTATTTCCGTACTCAGTATTTTATATCTTCTTTGAACAATATTTGGATGTATGGAAGATAGCGCTGATCAACATTGCGATAGCACTGGGTTGGTATTCTAAAACAGTCTAATAACATCTACACATGGGATTGCATGCTTGTATAAGAACTGTATTTTTATGAG
Organism: Lathyrus oleraceus; assembly: GCF_024323335.1. Taxonomy (NCBI): domain Eukaryota; kingdom Viridiplantae; phylum Streptophyta; class Magnoliopsida; order Fabales; family Fabaceae; genus Lathyrus; species Lathyrus oleraceus. The sequence continues at coordinate 852,643 of NC_066580.1, forward strand.
ATCAACTGTTTGTTTTGATCCTAGATAGATACCCCCCTTCTGTTTATCATTGCATCCTGTTCCATTTTATTTTTTGAAATTTGAGCCTATGTTTATTCCTATTTTATTGACATCAAACTTTTAAATTTACCTTTACCTTTATGGTCTTTGAGTGAGTACTTTGTTGTTTTGTAAATGTCAAGGCACTTTATGTATGTCTCCAGAATGACATACAACATCTATTATTCTGTTGCTTTCTGTATTGTTAAATATTTCAGCATCTGGATTTAAACTCCACACCATTAGGTAAAACTTAATTGATATCCACTTCACATTTTTCTGTGCCAAAAATTAGAAATTGGAAATGTAATTCACATCATCTCATGTTTCTCCATGTTGTTGTTTCTCCTTGACATAAACTTTTAAATTTAGTTGAGTCATCTGAATTTTTTGTATTAATTTTGTCTTTTTTTAATCAAATTCATTTGACGTTGAACAATTTTTAATGATATGCAACAGGTGCTGTTTTTGTTGTTTGTTTGGTCATCACATCAAGGTAGAAAATCTATTCAAACTTAAGCCTTGTATGCTTACAGTAAATTCAAAATTTGTTCTCTCTCGGTATCATGTGTAATTTATTTTTGTTTGCAACCCAATGCAGCGTGTGGAGTTCAGCAATCATATTACTTGTTCTTCTCATGATAATTCTGGACCTCTTGGTATCACTTATCTTTGTTGTTTTCTATTTTGTTATGTCTTTCTTTTGCCTTTTATTTAGGTATCCTATTTTCCCCTTTTCTATTGTTTTAGGGGTTCTCGTGTAAAATTCAATTGCACCTTTTTCTGTTAAATTAATACCTTTTAAGTTCAAAATGAAACTCACGATTTCTGTGACTGTTGCAGGGTGTAATGGCGATTCTGGGTATTCAACTAAATGCGGTGTCTGTTGTAAACCTAATTATGTCAATAGGGATTGCTGTGGAGTTTTGTGTGCATATAGCCCATGCATTCATGGTTAGTTTAATCTTCTGTTTTGTTTTATACACATTGTGGAGCCTTCCTCATAAAGTAAAATGGTTAGTTTAAGTCTCTCTCAAACTGGCACTTCACCAATTTGGTTTCCAACACACGTTCATTAGGTCAATGTTATTATGGAAATTACTTTAGCTTGTGGAAATTACTTCAGTTCCCTCTTTTCTTTCATATTATATTATGTCTACTGTTTAAAAAATGCATGTTTACTAATGATCTTATACATTATATCACTCATGCTTATACAGGTAAGTTCGGGGGATAGGAGCCAACGAGCAAGGACAGCATTGTGCACCATGGGGGCTTCTGTATTCAGGTTGGCTATGCATATTGTTACATTGCATGTAGAAAGTTCATGACACTTACCGCATAGGACCTGAGTGTATGTCAAATCTCAAACAAATTAATTATTCAGCACTAAGTCAAGATTTAATTAGTTCCCGAAGTTTATTTTAAAAACCTTATTATTATGCCTAAACTAAATGAATGGTAAGAGTATACTTTTTCTTAGAATAAGTTATAGTTCATTATGATAAATTGATTTGAACTGTGGTCTTATTATTTGTGTGTCTGCACTATGTTGACCCTTTTCTTTTTACTTGATTTGGCAGTGGAATCACACTTACAAAATTAGTTGGAGTTCTGGTCCTTTTCTTTTCAACATCAGAAATTTTTGTGGTTTGTGATATATCACCCTTGACCTCAATACTTGGTTGTCTATGCAAAAGAAAAAAGTTTAAGTAGCTCACTATCTTTATGGTCTTTGCAGGTGTATTACTTTCAAATGTATCTGGCCTTGGTTATCATTGGCTTCTTGCATGGTCTGGTGTTTTTACCAGTAAGTGTTGTTTGAGGTGTTTGGTTTGGCTCTATAAATTACATTAGCTCTTCAGTGACAATGTATAATAGGCTTTATTCCTGCATTTTCCTTTTACGAGTAATTGACCACCCCTAGTAGTAGTAGTAGTAGGTAATTTGTTAGCACTTATCTGTAAGTCCTTATTGAGGCTTGTGGAATGTTTTAACATGGGAATAGGATAGCATAGCTTCGCTGTGAACTTGTTATGTATCAAAAAAAGTATATACAATGATTAATCATGAAATGTCTCACATTTCCTGCCTTTTTTTTCCCTCACAGGTGGTATTAAGCCTGTTTGGTCCTCCATCAAGATATACAGTTATAAAGGAGTAGCTACACGACATTACTTCTGCTTTCAACAAAACAGTCTCGACAATCAAATTGAATTTTAACCAGTTTACTTCAGGCTGACAACACATACAACAAACAAGAAAATTTGTTTTGACCATGGAGGATTAATATTATATTTTCTTTTGACTCCTAAAAAGGTTTATGGTTATACATCTCAACATCGTCAGGAAAAACTTCATACTATACTAAAGTTTACTTAGTTCAGATGTTATGGTAGGACTGACTAACAACTAGTTTAGTTTAGTATTTCTATGATTCAAGATGATAAATTTATCCATTTTCAAAAATTATTTGTATTGTAATTTACTTTTGTTATACTTTATAACCAATGTTAAGTAAGAATGACAGGCAGGTGAAAATAAATTGCAATGCAACTCATCTATAGGTGAAAATAATTTACATGTTAGATCATATTATATTTCTTTTGACTTTAGAAGATTTTTATGTTCGGTGATTATAAAGGTATTGACTTTAGAAAGATTTTTATGTTCGGTGATTATATTTTCAACATTGATTTTATAATATTAATATTTAATGGCCAAGATTTGTTATCAATTGGTAATTTTTTTTTTTCTTATTTGAAACTATTAATTTTTTCTTTCAATCATCATCTTCATCTTTATCATCCTTAAAAACTCATTCATCCATTATTATTATTTTTCACCATTCCTAAAAACTCAGATTAGTTTTTCATCTTTATCTTCTACCACCATTTTTATTTCAAGAATCTAAAACAAACAGAAATCTTATATACAAGTTTAACAAATCTGAAAAAAATAAAAAAGAATTCATTCTAACAAAAATTCTATATTCACATCTAATCTAATTTATTTTTGGTTAAAATCTCTTCTTTTCAAATCTGAAGATTTTCTATTCTAAATTAGACAAACTAAACAAATACAGATTTGAAATTGGAGCAAAAATCTCTTTCAAATTTTACATATTTGAAATTGAAAAAAATTCTCTTAGATTACAAGTATTATAGATAAGAAACTGAACAAAAAAAGATTTACTAATCTGATATTGAAAAATGCATCCGTGTTGGTAAGAATTTACCAAAAAACGGATAATTGATTTGATTCTTGGTTTAACTTAGAATTTGCAGGAAGAAGATAAACATTTCCTTATCTGTAGGGGAGGAGCCGAAGCTAGTCATCAACACAAAAGATATGTTGGCCTACTCGCCTGTCAGACATGCTAAGAATATACACTGAAGTTGTGAGCCTTCGTCTTGTTGTCCATCCATCTGTTAAATCGGTGGCCCAAAGGAAGCATAAGGTGGGCGAGGAAAAGAAGTTTGTCATTGATGAAGAGGTGGAAATGCTATTCAGTGTCAGATTCATCACTGAAACGAAGTACCCCGCTTGGCTGACCAATGTAGTCCTGATACAAAAAACCAACAACAAATGATGCATGTGCGTAGACTTCACTGATCTCAACACTGCATGCTCCAAAGATTCGTATCCACTGTTGGATATTGACCGTTTAATCGACAGATCATCAAGCTACTGTGTATTAAGTTTCATGGACGTCTATTCAGGATACAACCAAATCAAGATGAATCTCCTGGATGCGTATAAAATCGCCTTCATCGAACCATGACAACTACTACAACAATGTTTTGTCCTTCAGCATAAAAAATATTGGTGCCACATGCCAGCGTTTCATGGACGCAATCTTCACCTACCAGATTGGGCGAAATCTTGAAGTATATGTCGATGACATGATTATTAAGACGACAGATGGGCATAATCATGCTACTGATTTGGAGGATATCTTACAATTTAATAAGATGGTATGACATGCGCCTAAATCCCGCCAAATGCTCTTTTCGAGTGTAAGCGGGGAAAATTTATGAGTTTCATGTTGGCGAAGAGGGGGATTGAAGCCAATCCAGAAAAGTGTTAGACGTCCATCTATATGAGGAGCCTAACTAGTGTGAATGAAGTGCAACAACTTACTGGGCACCTCACCACTCTTTCTCACTTCCTCTCCTTCGCGGGCGATAAAGCTTTCCTTTTCTTCGTCGCCCTAAGAAAATAGGAGAAGTTTGAATGGATCGTCGGGTGTGAGGACGCCTTCACCAAGATAAGGGAGTTCCTCACGTCGCCCCGAATCCTCACTCGTCTGAAGGAAGACTCACATTTTCTTCTTTAATTCTCGGTCATTTATCGGGCGATGAGCTTAGTCCTTGCCCAATACGTATACAAAACATAAATGCCTGTATTTCGTAAGCAAAATGTTTAAGGGAGTTGACACACGTTATCAGAAGGTTGAGAAAATCACTTTAGTTGTTGTCACTGCAACGAGAAAGCTCCGACCTTATTCCAGGGGCACAACATCATGGTAAAAACCAACTATCCTGCCCGTTAAGTATTGAAGAAATCCGACCTAGCGGGAAGGATGATATCTTGGTCGGTAGAGCTCTCGAAGTACGACATCTAGTACGTCCTGAGGGGAACATCAAATCTCAACTCCCGACCGACTTCATGGTCGAGCTCAGCTCGCCCATTGAAGAAGATCCGCATTCAGAATGGGCGATGTTCGTGAACGATGCCTCTAATGTAAAAGGGAGCATGACAGGGATAATACTTGAAGGATCGAGAGATATAGCTACCGAGTTGGCGCTAATTTCAAGTTTATCCCCAACAACAATAAAGCAAAGTACGAGGCTATCATTACCGGTATGTTTATCGCCTTTAAAATGGAAGCCACCAGACTAAAAGCTAAAAGCGATTCCCAACTGGTCGCCAACCAGGTCTCGGGATAATATCAGGCCAATGAGCCCTTGATGATAAAATATCTACAAAAGGTACAAAATATGTCCTCACGTTTCCTCTCTTTTGAAGTAGAGCAAGTCCCCCACGAATAAAAGTTCAGGGCATACCTCTTGTCAAAGCTAGCCATCTCAAATGTCGTAGGGTTCAATATGACAGTCATACAACAGACTCTCTCCTCCCCCAACATCGACGAAAAGGAAGCATATTTCCTGGAACTCACCCTCTACTCGAATTGGATTTCGCCCATACTCCTTACCTTGCAGTCAGGAGAACTATCATCATACTAGAGAGAAGCCAGGAAGATCAGGAGAAAAGCCCTTAAATACACCCTATTTTCAGGGAAACTTTACAGAATGGGGATGACTACTCCCATGCTAAGGTGCTTAGCGAGAACAAAACCGCCCTAGTGCTAGTAGAAGTCCATAAGGGAGCCTGCACAGTGTCATCGACAGAAAGACCCTCACTCATAAACTACTTAGGGCGGGGTATTACTAAACCACACTAATGAAAAACATCCTCTCCTTCGTCAAGAAGTGAGATCAATTCAAGATACATGCCGACCTTCACCACACCCCTGCAGAGTTTCTCCAATCAATGACCTTACCTTGATTATTCTACTAGTGTGGCGTGGATATCCTGGGCCCGTTCCCTTTGGCGCTAGGTCAATTGAAATTCTTGATAATGGGAGTAGACTACTTCACTTAATGGACAAAGGCGGAAACGACGACCAAAATCACGACATAAAGAGTCAAGCACTTCTACTAGCAAATCATCATGTGCCGATACGGCCTCTGTGGCGCCTTTGTCTCAGAAAAAGGAACCCAATTTTTCAGCACCGTGGTCATCGACTTCTATAAGGATTTGGGAGTGCATACAAAGTTCGTGTCTGTTGTATACCCTCAGGCCAACAGACAAGTTGAATCAACAAACAAGGTAATCCTCAAAGGATTCAAGAAGAAACTGGACGACGCCAAAGGTTCGTGGGTGGAACTACTCCATAAGATACTATGGTCATACCATACCACGCCACAATACTCCACCAAGGAAACCCCGTTTTACATGGTCTATGGAGTGGACGTAATGCTACCCATAGAAATCGAGACATCATCATGGCATTTCAATAAAGCAGTAAATGAGATAGGATTAAAGTGCTCGGTGGACCTGATCGACGAACTACGAGAAACTGCCAATGTGCGAGAGTTTTCCGCAAGGAGATACAACTCCAAGGTAAAGTTGAGGGAGATGCAAAAGGTAGACCTGGTACTAAAGAAATTAGTCATACCTGCACGACAAGGGAAGCTACAACCTAACTGGGAAGAGCCATATCACATATATCAAAAACTTCCTCATGGAGCATACAAGTTGCAGGAGCTCGAATGACCACTTCTACCTCGGACTTAGAACACACTCCACCTCCGATATTATAGTATATAATTGTTTTGTAAGATTTCCTATAAACGTTATGTCTATGTAATTTTGAACAACCATTCAAATGTTCTGCTCTATCAGGGATACCCATCTTTAAACATCTTTTACAATGGACTTCCACAAGGAGATCTTTGCCGCCCCTGTGGCAATTGTGATGGACTTCCACATGAAGATCCTTGGCATCCCCTGTGGAAATTATGTGTTGAAATTCCACAAGAAGATCCTTTCTGCCCTTTGTGGCAATTATGTGTTGGAATTCCAAAGTAAGATCCTTGTCGCCCCTCGTGGCAATTTGTGTTGGACTTCCATAGGAAGATCCTTATCACACCTCGTGGAAATTATATGTTGGATTTCCATAGGAAGATCCTTGCCGTCCCTCGTGGCAATTATATGTTGAATTTTCACAGGAAGATCCTTGCCGCCTCTCATGACAATTATGCGTTGGACTTCCACAAGAAGATCCTTGCTACCCTCGGGGTAGTCACGCAACTAAACTTCCACGAGAGTAACTTTGGCGCCCTCCTGGGCTATGCCCAAACTAAACTGATTGAACTCTTGCTTGAGGTACTTAGTATCTCTTCGAGCGAGACTGCTTCCAAATATACGCCTTAGAAACCTATATAAAGCCCTAGAGACTTTGTGTCAAATCTTGATAGAAGGTTCGATGGAAGTCCTGCATGAAGAGTCAAAACACCCCTTCTGAGGGACATAGTGTCTCACCAACCGATATGCATGATACAACGACTGGAGCACTTGGAATCCCCAAAACTGATAAAATTCTCGCCTGAGGGACTTAGTATATCCTCATGCGAGACTTCTTCCAAAGCTACGCCCTAGGGGCGCGACTTATATCAAGCCCCAAAGACTTGGTGTCAAGTCTTGCTAGAGAATTCAATGGAAGTCCTGTCTGAAGAGGTAAAACACCCGTCTGAGGGATTTAATGTCTCACTAGCCAGGCTGCATGATAGAACACCTAGGGTACTTGGAATATATAAAATTTAGATTTAGAAAAATCCACACTATGATTTAGAATAGCTCATATTTAAAAATCTAAATCTCAAAATTCAGATCTATAAATATCAAATATCAAATAGTTAGATCTGGGTATTTCTCAAAAGTAAACTAATTTTTGACCATATTTTGATAAAAGCGGATGGAGAGAAGAAAAATAATGGATCATTTACTTTTGACTTTTAAACAGACCAAAATCCCTTAATTTTTACATTAATGCTCTCAGTTCTCAAACTACTATTGGTATTTTTGGTTTATGAAATTAAAAACATTAAGAGAAATATTAAGGAAAATAAACTTAACAGAAGTATTTATTGTGTACAAAATTACTGGGTGTGAAAAGCTTTTCTAATTTTGTAATTGAGTTTGATTAGAAAAAAAGTAAATAAATTATATTTAATAATACTATTATTTTAAAATGATCTAATACTAGTGTAGGGAGAATTTAACATGTCACCCTCTATGTTATATTATATGTGACACCCCATAATATGCATACTTTTACTATTATAATTCGAATACAAGGGTAAATTATCTAGCGGAGTTTAAAACTAAAATTGTAAAAGAAACGCAGTTTTAAATTTCAAGCCAAAATTTAATAGAAAATTTCAAATTCAACTTGCCCTAAAGTATCTCATCCAACTTTTGCTTAAAAAATATAGTTTATTGTTGAAAAAGGAACGGCTACTTTAGCATTAAGGTTTTCAACCTAGTGATATTTTCTGTTTCTAAAAAGTGTTATTATTTATATATTTTTTCAAAAAGTAAATCAAACCTCTATGAATACATTAATACCCTCTTCGTGTCACTAAAAAAATAAAAAAAATAAAAAAGAGAATAATAATTTTATCAAATTATTTAATTATTAGTATTCAAATTAATATTAATTTAAAGTAAAAAAATAATAAATTAAATATATTAATTAAAAGATACAATTAAACATTAAAATTAAAACTACACTAAACAAATAATTTATTAAATGTAATAATTATTTTAGGAGACAAGAAATAACACATAAAAATATATTTTAAGTGAGAAATAAAGTAAAGTTTAGCTATAAGTTGTAAGGTTAATGGGCGTTGATTGTTCCTCCATTTCACATGGTATTATTCTAAACAGTTTTTGTGTGACCCCATAACTTTATGGAACTTGATTTGACATCCTCATTAATTTTTTTCATGTCAAGATCATCCAATCTTTTTTGGGCATTATATTACTCTAATTTTGTACCACCAACTTTATGGTTCATTCTTGATAAATATTATAAAATTTTAAGAACAATCGATCACTCTAAGTTTTAGGAATATAAGTTATAAATCTCCAAAGATAAGAGAACAAAAAGAAAGGTAAGAGAATCTAAAGTTAGGAAAGGCAAACCTATTCCTAAGGATAACTACCAAGCCATATGACATTCCTTATGCACTAATCAACTATGCCAAAGAGAGACATGTATGGAACAAGTACGTACCATTCGTACTCAATCAAATTTCTTACTATAAAATAATTAAAATTATAATGTTAAGTTAATTCAATCTATTTATTTATTTTTAGTGTGTAAATTTTTTGCTATTAAACTATTAAATTATTCAAATTATTATTTTTTAATTTGAAATATATAATTCCAAGATTTTGTTTGAAATATGAAAGTCGGGATGTTGACTCATGGATGACCTAATTCCAAGATTTTGTTAGCATGTAATATAACTTTTTAATATGAATTGAAATAACTATTATGTACTCAATTTACTTGATTAAGTGTGGCAAGTGTATAACAAAATAGATAGATACAAAACATTTTTGTTCTAAAAATAGAGTCAAAGTATGGATGACAATTTAATCCGTCCTCAATGAGCATTTGTAAATTTACCCACAATGCGTATGATAAAATCCCGCAAAAATGGGTATGAGCATGGACTCGGATAATTATCCATAAAAATAAGCAAGTATGGGTGCGGATATGAGCACGTTGGTACCCACCCCGCCCCATATCCGCATACTATATATTTATGTATTTTTATTTATATTTATATCTTTTAGTTTATATTAATTCTAAAATATATATCAATGTTAAAACATTATGTATTTAATATAAGTGTTCGTTTATTTTAATAATAAATTGTTTGAATTATTTTTAATATTTTTAAAAATTTAAAATTATATGATATTTTATATTTGATCTATTTATTTTTAATAAGAATGGGGGTCGCGGGTACGAGTATGGATATTTACATACCCATATGGCGCGGGTATGGATGCTAACTTTGACATCCAAGCGGGTATAGGCTCGGGCACGTGGATTTTTTCAAATCGCGGATATGAGAATGAGTACTATAGTACCCTGCCCAAACTCTGTCCATTGTCATCCCTAAGCTAAAGACTTATTCCATACTATACAATCTTAATATTTTTGTTCTAAAAATAGAGCTTTCTAAATTTTCAAAGTGCATTAATATGATGAAGTCTTTGATTAGGAGTTTAGAGAGGAAGGAAAAAATTTTAAAAGAAAAAAATATTAAATGAAAAGAATAGAAGAATTTAGGTGGAGAGAATTTTGGAGGATTTATTTTTATTTATAAAATAAAATCTTCTTAATTTAGGAAACTAAAAAATTATAATTATAGTGGAGAAGGGGTTGAAAGTTTTTTTTAGAGATTAGGTAAATTGTCCAAATTTAAATTTATGTTATTATAGTATTCCGAAAATTAAAAGTATTGTTCCGAATTGGAACCAAAATTATATGTGAATTGCAGTGATAATGATGGACTTCCTAATATTGTGTTTCAAGTCTCCAGTGAGGTGGTGGATCTCCAAGAATACATACACTCGTTCTTCTTAGATGCCATCAAATTTGGACGAAGAAAATAAATCTCATGCCAAAGGTCTTGGAGATCGTTATAATATTTTTCAAGAGAACCATCGACATGTTTAAGACGTGTCACCCGCTGTCGTAGGTCATAGTTGCCACCATCAAAGTACGTGGTCACAATTGCATCCTACACCAACTTGGTTGTGGAGAATCGAATAAAGTTGCTCATTAGAGAAGAGTCCATGGAGTTGATTATCCATCCCTTAACAGTCGCGTTGTCAGTCGCCAACATCAAAATGTAAGGTCTGTATGAGGAGTTTGTGGAACGCCGTCATTGATATATCCTAGTTCGTTTTTGCTTGAGATATACATCTCGACCATCTGGGACCAAAAGGGATAATTGTTGCCATCTAACTTGATGCCAATTGATGCCACCTTATGATCATAACTAATTTGTGATGGGGATGAAGATGGTTTAGAACTTCCGTCATTTTTGTCGTCAAGTCAACAAGAATAGAAGACGAGGTAGCGTCAACAGAATTTGAATTTGAGTCGGCCATGAAAGGAATGAAAGGTGTTACTGCAAGTCAGGATTAAAACCTAGCGGTCGATACCATATTAAACTGATACGGTAGTTTCATATTGTTTTTGTTATATTTTACGAGAGAAATAAGTTATATATATATATATATATATATATATATATATATATATATATATATATATATATATATATATAATCCTATTTCTAATTATAATCAAAATCAGGATAATTAATAATTAATATTATACTCTCTATTATAGTTTCTATGATAGTAATGTACATCTCACACCAACATTTTCTATAACCTAAATTACACATAAAAACTTGTGAATGCAGCTCAACAGACACATTCTTTTTTCTTATATGGAAGATCAAGCAAAGTTAAAATCATAATACTAAGAACATATATCCTTGGATTTAACAAAAAAAGTTCTTATTTTAGATGTTGAGAAAATATGGCATATAAAAAAATAAAACAATTACAATACAATAATATAACATAAAAACTTTAAAATAGGAGAAAAAATCATGATCATTATTATATAGTAACCAAAAAATAACATGACGTGAAAATTATTACAACATACTCCATCACCCCACTACCCCACACGCCCCAAAATAAATATTTAATTATATCTCGCAATACTCTAACAAAAGTATAAGAAAAAAAAATAAATATAAATTTAAAATATTTTAAGTGGTGTATTTTGTAATGAAGAATTTGAGTTCAATATATAATATTAAGATCTCTTTACCTTTATAAAACTAAATGATATAAAACTATTTCAAACATATTATTTTTGAATTTAATTGATATACAACGTCATCAGTGTAAATATTTTTTACACTTCAGTTAATCATAATCATTGATTTATTTAAAATATTTGACTTTTATTTTAACCACTTAAAAAGTAATATGATTGTGATGCATTGACCGTGTAAATTTTTTTACACTGACCGTGCATAACCGTTAATCTCATTACTTTTAACCGATACAACAAATCCAAAAAACAAAATGTCTCATATTACACACTATTATAACCCTAATACTTTTCACTTTCAACCGCGGGTATCCCGCCGCTAGACCATAGCATCAAGACATACCGAATCATTCACTAGAGTTCACAATTGGATCCTGATTCATGACTTCACTTGTGATCATCATAGGTATTTCTCAATTCACAAAATTCAAGTTTAACTTAAATCAAATTGAATGAGTGTAATTCAATATTGGTTCGTGCGAGAATTAAATGAGTGTAAATTGTTGGTCTTGGTCTAGGGTTCAATCTCGAGTGTTAATTGAGATAAGTTAGTGTAAATTGTTGGTGAAATGTTGAATATTCGATAAGTTGAAATTATGAATAATGAATTAACCATATATTCTATTAAATTAACAACAATTTTGCATGGTATAGGGAAAATTGAGTATCTACGAATCATTTATAAAACAAGAAAGTACAGGTGATGAATCTAAGCATTTGAATCATAAAGAGTAGAAAAGAAGTAACATTTATGATCTTTTGTTAACTAAAACTCTAATCGAACAACATGATATATGTAACTTAACAAAATAAAGCCGTTGAGTCTAATTAAATCAAAAGCAGTAAAAGTATATCAAGTGTGCTTGGTTGGGAATAGGGATAGAACACTATACAATATACAGAAACAAACACAAGACATTGAGATGAAAAAAAGTTGTTATAGCTATCTAGGAAGATGGACTGCTACTGTTGTTGCGGAAGCTGTTTGCAAGATTATTCAAAGGAGAAGCTTGAAAAAGTGAGAGTCTTATGGTTCTTGTGTGAGATGATGTATGCAAGTCTTTACACTCTTCAAGATCACTATCACATGCTAACACAACCCATTCTCCTTCATCATCCAAATACTTGAGAACCAAATTGTTCATATCATTTAGGTTAAAACGCCTTGCTATCTCAAGCTGCAGATCTCTAAAACACCACACTGCTTGCAAGCTAAACCGTATCTTTTCGTCCGCGAACGTCGCCTTCACTCTGAAAGCACCTCTTTCCAATAGTCCTGATGATGATGAATTGTTGTTGTTCCATGTTACAGTTGGTCTTGGAGGTAGGGTTTGGTTATTGCTGTTGTTGTTGTTGTTGTTGAAATGTAGAAGTAACTGTTTAGTATCATGATCCTCTTGTAGTTGTTGATAGTCTTGGATATTAATAGTGGATGCATGTTGCATTAATGCATCAACTGCTGAAGGAGCTGCAAGGTTTTCTGTCATCACAAGATGCTGATGATGATGATGATGATGATCTCCATTAATAATAGATTTGTTTCCTGCTGCATGAGTCTGACTGCATGCAGAAGGTGGAGATTTCAAATTAGTAACTAAATCTCCATGGCTGTTATAGAAACTGTTGTTGTTGATGTGATCACCACCGCCGCCACCGCCATGAGCAGCTGCAGTGCTCAACTCTGGAAAGCTTGCATAGAAAGATCCAATCTGTATAGCACCCTCAGCACCTTGAACAGAATCTATCACCAGTTGAAGCTTCTTCAAAGAATGTCCCACTTTCTTTATTTTTCTTGAAGGCCACCTTGTTATCCCATGCTGTCTGCATATCCTTTTCAGAGTTGTAGGACATACTGTGTCACAAAATATTATTTAATTAGTTTAGATTAAGATTGAGTTGGAATAATTAATATCTATATGATTATGATGTAGTTTCATTTCATTAATTAATTGAAGTTTAAATTTACAAGTTACTAGTACTCACCACCGATGCTCTTTGCGGCGTCCTTTAGGCTTCCGGCGAAGTATTGTCTTAGAACAGGCAAGCTTATGGTCTTCTCCGCCTTGGTCCGTCGCTTGTCGCCTGACTTTCGTCCGCTTGAAGAAGATGATGACCTGCGTCCACCGCCGGTTCCTCCGCCTCCGGATTCTTCACCGGCCTCTACACTTGCTCTTGAGTTACTGCTCTGATCATGCTGTATTACTTGGCCAAATTCTGAAAAGACTGAATTTCCCTCTCTCTCCCAGTTACAGGTTGTGACTTTGAATTCCTCTTTAGGCTCTTGAAGATACTCCAACGACACCGACACGCCTTTCCCTTTGTTTTGAGCTTCCATCATATGTGCAATCCATGAACAAGATGATGAAGTTGTGTCTTTAGTTGAACAACCCGAAGCTGCATCAACTTGTGACAGTGATGCAGTAGTAGCAGCATCGGAAGCAGAAGAAGGCATGTAATTATTTGTTGTTGTTGGAAAAGTGAACTGATCTTGATCTTCGTGATGATTAGCATTGTCATCCTCCATAACAACATGCAAATGCAAGCTTCTACAAGCTTGTTGAACAACAAGGGATAACGAGTTCAGCATTTGTTTCTGTTGTTCCGTGTCGCGACAATCTTTAGGTAGAAAAAACTCCAAAACAAAATCAGCTGCAGAGCCAGTGTAGACACTTCTCAATGGAATCGCGACCGCGGCATGTAATCCAAACATGTCCGCGTGGTGAGCGAGCGGGTATTCGGCTTTGCTGAATGCTGTAATGTCGATCGCGAAACAAGGCTTGGTTGTTGTGAATGCTGTTCCTACTATTCCTTGTCCATTGAAAAGATGATACTCACTGCAAGCTTCTTGGAATCCTAACACCTCCATGTCACCAACATAACAAGCTGAATCAACCGTGGATATGCAACTCATCATCATATGATTATTATTGTTCATCTGATCCGTCGGAACTGTAACCGAAACACTGCATCCACCACCACCAGAAGTCCCTTTTCCTCCTCCTTGTTGTTGTATACAAGGAGCCCATGTTAGTGCTAATGGCAAATTATGAGTCTTGCAAACAGACGCCAACACCTCTACTATCTCGTTCACCGCTGCTTCATATAACTCCTCGAATACCTAATTATTCATTATCACATGTGAATCAATTAGGTCAAGAATTGATCTAATTGAATCAAGTATTGATTTGATGAATGATGGAATGCGGGCTTACCTTTACCGCGGGTTGAATATTCATGTTGTGGCTACTTCTAAAATCAACCGCCTGCACCAAAGATAGATCCATCAATCACATGTTTTGAACTGAATTACAATAACACTAAACTACTAATGCAATTAATAGAGAAACTACAAACCTCGAGAGCATTAGAGAGATGATCGAGTTGTGGACGGTAATTGATGAGGTTTTGGTTTGCGATAACAAACTCAATGACACCTAAGCAAGTTCCGCTTCCTCTTTCAAACACAGGAAGTGCTAGAAGAGATCCATACTGCTGCTGCTGTTGCTGATGCCGCGGATACTCATGACTTCTAAAGAAACGAACATGAACATTCATGTTCGGATTCACAGAAACCGGAACAGACGAACTCGAATCCTGCTGAAGATAATGAATTGCCGATCTCCTCCTTAGAGCTGGCACCCATATCTGAATAAGAACGTTGTTGGAAGAATTCTTAGTGTACTCTTTTAAGTAACCAACAGCAACTACTAATCTTTCTTTCACCGACGTCGATGGACCTTGACTCCCCCTCGGTCCGATCCACCATCTCTTCCCAACAACAAAACCACTTTCTTGATCAACTTGATGATGATTAAAATGGTCTCCTTCTCCCATTCCAATGGGAATATTATTCCCTATGTAGTGTTGTTGCGGTGGCGATGCAGTTTGCTGCATCGCCATCATATTATTCTCACTAGCTTCAATCCAACAACCTTCTCCTAAAAGCTCCTCAATTATATCTCCTTGATCTCCTCCAACCATGGTCCCAAATACACCGCCGTCGTCCACTATCCCACCACCATATTCCATCCTAGCTTTTTTTCTCCTGTAATAGTTATTATACATACAATAACAAACATATATAAATATGAGTGATGAAGATGTGATATATATATATATATAGAGAGAGAATATTAGAAGGTGAGAGAAGTGAAATATATAATAAGTAGTTGAGAACACGTACGTAGGTAAGTAAGAAACGCAGCAAGAGAAGAGTAGTTATTGTGCAGGCAGAGAGAGTCTTGTGTGAATGAAGAAATGAAATATATGAACATATGCAATAAACAGGTCTCCTATTTAATGACCAAAAACGCAATTTCAGTTTATTATAATTGAGTTGGACCCACTGGTAAGCAAAAGAAGCTACTGGTGTATCATCTATAAAATATTAATCTCTTTCACAAAGTAGCAGCGCTGTAAATTATTTATTTATTTATTTATTATCATAGGATGATGATGATGATCTTGTTGTATATAATATGTTATGTGTTTGCTGCTTCTTGTAGAACATACACTCGTGTTGAGAGTAACACATGCATATAAACATATATAGTATACTATCAAGTACTCTATTATCAAAAAAAGATATATATACTATGAACTCAATCCATGAGATGAGAGACAGAAAGAGACAAGGATGGGTATATTATTCTTGCCGTTGAATTTTATTAATACTTCGCAGGGTACAAATTTAGACTAGTAACTTTGGGATCTCTGTCTCCCTACTTCCACCTTCGTCTTTAAATATAATAACAAATTCACATAATTTATCAAATTGAATTTTATATAATAATATTAAGTATTTATAGTTAATATTAATTTTTCAAATTTATTCTCTAATTTTTCAAACTCATACTATAAGAAATCTTTTAGGCCTATTAAGTCAAACTACTTCAATAAAGATATGTTATTAGGAGTCTACAATAACCAAAGCTCTATTGTGTTTAACTATGTTGTAAAGAGTGGATGTCTAGGGTTGAGTTAAACTCATATAGAGAGAGGGTTTGGCTTCCACACTTGTCCTTATTGTGGCCATCGTCTCAGATAGGTGATGTCTCCATCTCTCAATGTTTCAGTTGTGGTTTGGTGTTTTGCATGAATGTAAAATTTTGCTTCAACTGTGCTTTAGTATTATTTGATCAAAACATAATGCGCCTCGTTGCGTAGGTGTGTTCTTACTCGAGTATTGAGTATTTTTAGTCGGGGATAGATCTAGAAGCTTTGTGTAGTAGGGGTCGGGTAGATAAGGGAAACTTTATTGTTTCCTCTATAAAGTAGCAGTTTTAATGTTTGAGTCGAATATCATTTTTGTGTTTGGAGAATAGTTTTTATTTTATTATGGTTCTATCTTTTTGGAATTTAGTTTCATTTTTAGGGCATTACTTACATTCCATTTGATGTAGATTTTTTCACGCTTCATAATTTCCTACATGTTGGTGGTTGTCTTTTGTTCTAGGGACTCGTTGAAATGTTGTTCCTTCGAACCATTTTCAAACACTTCCACAAACATATATTGGTTTTGATTGACCACCTGTATTATGGCCTCGTTGAAATAGATTAGGGTCAAGGTCTCGAAGTTCCCTTGATATACATGAAAAATGCATATGGTTGACACTGTCTGATGTTTGATCTCCAAGACCCGATGGATTAACTTTCAAGCAATATTTGTGCAAGTCATCCTTTAAAATACTCGAGAAGAGTTTATATTTTAAAGGTTATACAACCTCGATGGTAGTCATATGGGTGTTGAATATTTCTAAGTGTTCTAGGGGTATCACTCATTTCCCTTCATCCTATTACATTTTCTCAATAGCTAAGTTCTGCCATCCTCGCTAGGCAAGCAAAACAGAGGCTTGCAACATAAAATGTTATGTTATTCTCACTAGGTCTCAGTAAGCGAGACAGTTGGTCTTGAGGAAATGTGACATTCTGATTCGTATCTCCTGAGCCTCGTTGGGAGTTCGCTAGGCGAGAGGTTTCTTGGAGGCCTCCCTGGGTCTCGCTAAGCGATGAAATGAAAAATCCAGAGACTTGACCATTCTGCCTCGCCTCGCTTGAAGCTTGCCCTAGGCTCGCTGAGCGAGGATTCTGATATGTTTCCATACAATGTGAATATCCCTTAGATGCTTAAGTCTTTTCTCTAATGAGTAATTGTACACATGTATTATTTTATCGAGAAGCTTAAGTTAAGATTTAGATATTAGACTTTTAGAGGCAAGTGGACCCATAAGATAGGGAACCCACTGAGATTATTATCTCACCCCATTATTATTTTTGTTTTTCAGGTGGTTCTTTACAGGCAAATGACAAGGATAAACTTGCCTAATGATGTTTCAGAGGCTTATGATATGATGATCTTTCGTTGTATCATGTGTACATATATGGATATTGCACATAGATCTTAGTTTTTGTCTAGACACCTCTGTATAGCATATGTCATATTGTATATTATTCTTTTGGATATGTATATATAACATTGTTGATAGACATTTATGTGTATCAATACCAATTTACACTATATGTAATATATTTTCTAGATGTATATTATGTGTGGGTGTTATATATGTTGGTTCCTCGTTTCAGTGCTTTAATTCTTGCATGGTTTCTTGAATTGTGTGAAGAACCTCATTATCTTGAGATGAATGTTAAGCTAGTACAATTTTTTATCTAATGTTGTGAGTGTGGTTGAGAAACTGTTTTTTTGTAGCACTATAGTGGGTGCCATTTGTTCTTGTTTTGTATATGATGAGTCGTGCTAGTAGTGCGTTATGACCAAAGTCTTATAATATTTAAGCTTATTGCGAAAAGTCAATGCTTAGGATTATGAGTTGAACTTGAATTTATAGAGTGGAAGGGGCACCTATATTTGTTCCTATTGTAGCCTCAATCTCGAATAAACGATGTCTTTATATCTCTTTTTTAGTCGTGGTTTAGTGCTATATAAATATGTAAGACCTTGATTAAATCATGCTTTTGTGTGTATGTGTTCTGTATTTTTAGTTGTTGATAGGCT
The DNA here is from genome assembly GCF_024323335.1 of Lathyrus oleraceus. Lineage (NCBI taxonomy): Eukaryota > Viridiplantae > Streptophyta > Magnoliopsida > Fabales > Fabaceae > Lathyrus > Lathyrus oleraceus. The sequence goes on from NC_066580.1 coordinate 871,206, forward strand.
TGGAAGTCTTGTATGGTAGGTCACGTAGATATCAGAATCTTATGACATTGCAATATTCTTGTTATATTAGATTTTGTATCATGTGTTAAAAAGCTACATTTCTCTTTTTTACGAAAAACATTTTTAGTATAAGTGTCAGTCATTCTTAAGAGCAACATGCGCCAAATTCTGAGACCAAATTATTATTTTTTAATTACTATGTCAATATATTTTACATCTATTTTTCTAAAAACAAGTATAAAATAATAATGTTTTCAAGATCCATTTTATACCTTTTGTTAAAAACATAATTTTAAATTTTTTATGATTTACACTGATTTTAAAAAAGAAACGGATATAAATTCATATTTTAAAAATTTATTTCTAAACTAAAACAGAATTCCCAGATTGATTGAATCAATCCTAATATGAATTATGTTCGATGTGTTTTTAATTAAGTTATTATTATGTCAATTTATCTGAACTACCGCATTCCTTTATTTTTGTTTTTTTATATAAGGTGTTGTTTAATCACGTTTTTCTAAATACATATATTATATACTTTTTATGTGATATTTTGAAATACTAGTTTTTAAGCTTTCAATTTTTTTAAATGTTGTGAGTTTATCTTCTTTTCTTTTTAAAAGAATCAATGAATTTCACTTTCGTTGTTTAAAAAAAAGAAGAGAAGTAATACTAATAGACATATAAATATAGAAATAAATATTGGTAAAGTCTCACCCCTTTTTAGTAAAATATAACCGGCTATATAATAATAATATTATTATTAAAAAATAGTGGAAGATCATCACTATACTATATTGATGAAGAATATCTAGAGAAGAATATTGAAACACGTTATTAATAACCAAACAAATTTCTCAAAAAAAAAACCCAATTTTTTTTAGAGAGAGAAAGTGATAAAAGATATAGGTGTGGTGAGGGAGTATGAACTCTTATAGCTATCTCTCTGCTCTCCACATGGCGACTCTACAAAATTTGTTTTCTTTTTTATTTGTATTTCTTTTTGCTGGCACTATTTTGTATTTTTTTTATCTATTAAAAAACCAATCTCCAAAGATTGCTTAGTGAGGCACGATATCGGCGATATATTTTTTATGAAAGTTGCTGGTATTAACAAATGTTATATAAATTAAAATTAGTATTATGGAACTACTATTTAACTAGAACTTTTAGTTATAAAAAAGAAAAAAAAGGCGATAATATATTTTAACATACAAGTTGAGGGGCTGTAAAAATTGAAAAAAATAAAAGATTCGTTTAGGTTTGATTGGTAAATTGATTGACAAAAATAAATGACAACTACTTTGGTTATAATCTTTATTGAATCAATCAATCTAGCTAGGTAGAGCTATAGATGGATAGCATGTGGGACCCACCCATATTGAAAACGAAAGAGAATTGTTTTATCGCCGTGGTTTCTTTGTTTAAGATTCTCTTTGACAACTCACAACATAAACCACTGTTGTTTCTGTTGTGGGTAAGAAAATATTCCACACCAACCTTAGTGTAAATTTAGGAAACTTCTAAATAGTCACATCCAATACAGAATTCAAATTTGTTGAATTTGATATGCATTTTTTTAAACTAAAAAACAATTCATTTCAGATTACCAACAATTAATTTATGTTCATTTTATTCACAGATTTATAAATACTTCTTTTTAATCTATTTTTTAAATATATTTAATATTTAAAATAGTTTTTTTTTTAAAAATAAAAAGTTATAAAATTGAAAAATAATAAAGTTAAGATTTAGAAATTTGAATATATATATATATATATATATATATATATATATATATATATATATATATATATATATATATATATATATATATATATATATATATATATTTCAAATTCAACTCATTTAGTTCATGTATCGTATGTGTCGCCTCTATAGGTCGACACATGCAGCGTATGTGCCGACACATGACTTACATAGGTTGACACATCCACTAAAAATCTTTAAATTTTGCATTCCTTTTGATTCATTATGACACACATATATATATATTTCATGCAAACATCATTTCTACTAAGGTTCTAGAGTAAACCTACACGAAACCGGGATTTCAAAGAGTTCTCATTATCTTCACCTCATTCTACTAAGGTACTATTTGAGATCTTTGAGGGTTTCAAATAAGAAAATCGAGCTAAGGTTTTCCTTCAAGATCAATTTGGGATTAGAAGGTTTTGGAGAACGTGTGGTTCTTGCAAAGGAGTAGTGTGAGACGATGGATCATATAGGTAAATCTTGGGTTACAACAATTTGCAATTTGGATCCGATCGAGTGAAGGCTTTGAAGAACAGAAGGTTCTTGCAAAGGAGTAGCGTGAGACGGTGGGTCAAATTGAAATTGTTGGGTTACTTGATCAAGGGAAGAGAAAATGTTAGAATCAACATCAAACTTAGGGTTTGTAGGGTTGGATTGTTACGTTTCTCTTGTATACATACTTTTGCAAAGTAAAGTTAATTTCATTATCTCAATTCGTGTTCGAATTGAGGGCAAACGTACTCATAGTGAGGTCGATTGTGAAACTTCATAAATAAACCCTTGTGTACTCTCTCTATATATCTATCTATCTATCTAATTCTTTTATATCTCAATTGCAAATTGTTGAATTCATCGATCGTGCGATCATTATGTTTGGCCAAAAAAATTTATAACCTTTTAAAAAATGTTTTTTTGAGTTGATCATAATCCTTTAGATTATGATTGTATTTGAATATCAACAAAATCATATAAGTTTCCAAACAAAATTGATTGCACACAAGGTGTTCGATAGTTTGCCTCAATAGTATTTTTATGTGATTTATCATTGGGAATAGTCTCTACTTCTAGCATTGCATTCAAATTAATTGTGGTTGATAGTTTGATAATCAAATTTGTGTTCATTATCATACCTTGATTGAAATTACGTATATCCGAGCTTTTTGTTAATGATTAGGTTAGACGATTTGATACGGGTTACTTCTGTGTGCCATAAAATTTTCAAAATATTTTTTGTTAAAGTTTTTAACTTGTTGTCTATTCACCCCCCCTCTAGATTGAAGCCCATCGTCTAACATGAATAACCCCTATCATTGTAACACATTGAATAACTTGCAGTTGCAAAAAATAAATCTCAATTTGAGAGCAGAAAGAAACTCTGCAGAAATTCGTCGTCTTCTTCCTTTGTTCGAAAACACTAATTTTCTTTTCTTCCCCAATTCAATTTTGTTTCTTTTCATTATCAATTATGAAGCAAAATCTTGCAATCGAAGTTTGGTTGATTCACTCGAGTGAAAAATGAATAACAAGAGGAATAATCAATCAGAAAGATTGATTCTTGTTCATCAAGATTTGGTTCGGAATTCATCAAGTTTTGGTGAAATTCTTGAGTGGAAATTGACGAACTCCAACATCTAGTATCTTTAGCACTGGATGAGGGATTTGTGGAAAGAAAGACACGATGGTGATGAATCATCTGAACATGCATTTCCTGAAGAGTCTCCGAATTATGAAGAATCTGAATCATGAGAATTGGTGCAAGCAGATACATGTTGTCTTTTTCTATCAAGATCTTTGGGATCTTGTGAAGAAGGGAGTGACGCCGCTTGTAGGAAAAGTGACAGATGAAGAAAATGATGCACACAAAGAATTGAGTAAGAAATATTATAAAGCTCTATTTATGATCTATCAATGCGTTGATGCAAACAATTTCGAAAAGGTTAGTCATGTCGAATCAGCGAAAGAAGCATGGGAGATTTTGAAAAAATTATTTTGATGCACATAAAAGGTGAAATAAGTGAGGTCACAAACTCACAGAAGAACGTATGACTTACTTAAGATGGAAAACAATGAAAGCATAACTGATTTTTTCACTAGGGTTATGAAACTAGTGAATCAAATCAAGGTATATGGTGAAACATTGACATCAAGATCAATTGTTTCAAAGATCTCGAGTCATTGGATCCAAAGTTAGACCACATGGTAGCAGCCATAGAAGAGTCGAAAAATTTATCAACATTGAAAAAGAAAGAGCTTCAAGGGACGCTTGAATCTCATGAAAAAAGAATGGATAAAAGAGTTGTAGGCAAGTTTAAGAGTGACGTGTCTTTGCAGGCACAATCAACAAGAAAAAGAAAGGCAAAGGGAAGTGGCTCGACAACAAAGGTAGAGAGGGCTACAACAATTTGACTGGTCGAAATCAGTAAGAAAGAGGTTGGTCAAATCATAGAAAGTCCTCACACCAAAGCAACCAAATAGGTGGTGCTGCAGGTAGAGGAAGAGGCGGTGGTCGAAAAATCTGACAAAAGTCATATTCAATGTTTCAACTGTCAAAAGTATGGTCACTACTTAAGTGATTGTCCTGAAAAACAAAAGAATCAAGAAAATGATGCAAGGTTTGCAAAGCATGAAGAAGAAGAGATGTTGCTGACGGTCACAACAAGAGATGAAGAAAGATTCAAGGACCAATGGTACTTGGACTCATGATGCTCATCACACATGACTAGTAGAAAAAATTGGGTCATCAACATAAAACCCTAAATAAAGAACATGGTAAGATTTGCAAATGACAATACTCTAGCCTTTGAAGGTATTGGTGATATTCTAATTATGAGGAAAGATGGCAAGAGGTTAGTAATTTCCAATGTATTATACATACTAGGCATGAAAAGAAATTTGCTCAGTATAAAGCAGTTGGTTGAAAAGAACTACAAAGTGTCAATCGAAGAAAAGATGAAGAGAGTTCTCAACTCATGTGGAAGGTTAGTCTTGAAGGCACATATGTCTCAGAACAGAACCTTCTTGATTGAACTTAATATGATGAAGCATAAGTGTATTGCAACTGCAACTAGAAGGGATGAATGGATATGACACTATAAACTTGGCCATCTCAATTTCAAAGACATCAAAGATCTTAAAAGAAGAAGTATGGTTTCAGGGTTACCAGAAATCGACATTCTAAGTGGAGTGTGTGAGGAATGTGTGCAGGTGAAACAACACAAGGACAACTTCGGCAAGGATGCAGGAAGCAAGTCGAAGGAAATTCTTGAAATCATATACTCTGATGTATGTGGTCCTATTTGTAACACCCCGATAATAATATGGTAATTATTTAAATTAAGTTAATAATATATTTATTAATTTAATTAGATAATTGGATTATTATTATTATTATTATTTTGGAATTATTAAATTATTATTATTATTGGAATAATAATATAAATTGGAAAATATATAAGTGTGAAATAAAGAAAAAAGAGCCCAATTGGTAAAGGAAAAGGTTTTCACGTGAAACAGAGAAGCGATTGAGAAAGAGGAGAAAGGGCAAAGAGGCAGAGCAAGAGGAAGAAGATTGGAGAAGAGAAGAGCTTGGAGCTTAGAGATTGCCGGATTAACTCAGGTAAGGGGGGTTTATCGTCGTTTAATGGGTATTATGGGTTAGCATGTAATGGGTAGTGATAAACCGTTGAATTGACCCTAATTGGGATTGTCGAATGCTGAAAATTGTGATGGATATGTTGTGTAAAAAACTGAAATTGAACCTGTAATTGAGTGTGTTGTAATTTCCCTAACGTATAGCTTTTTACGGAATTGGAATCGGAGGTCCGGAAGTCCTCTAACGGCGGAAAATGCGGAGAATTCTGCATTCTGCTTTGTGTTAGCGCAGGAACTGCTGTTTTGTTTGCGTTAACCGGTTAACCCAGGGTGTTAACCGGTTAACACTGTTAAGAATTGAGAATTTGTGCTGTTTTGCCTGCGTTAACCGGTTAACCCAGGGCGTTAACCGGTTAACACTGTTAAGTTTTGGGCAGTAAGCGTGTTTTGCCTGCGTTAACCGGTTAACCCAGGGCGTTAACCGGTTAACGCTGTTGCAGAGTGGAAAAATTGTTAATTTAAATGTTGTGTGCCTAATTGGTGGTTGCCTATATCAGTGTGTGATATGGTAGGGATTATTTCCCGCTGTTTTGAGCAGTATAGGTATTAGTAGAGTGTGCTAATACTGTGTTTAATTATTTGACATGATATGATGTTTTGATACATGTGTTGATGATGTATGATGATAGGCATAATGCTGTGAATGTATATATTATGCATGTATTTGTGAATGGACTGTTGTATGGCTTAGAGTGTGAGCATGTGTCCATTGTGGATTGTTGTTGATGTTGCATTGCTAGATGATTAGCGTGCATAGCATAGCCTTCGGGGCTGTAGCTAATTCCCATGGTGAGGAATTAGTGAGTGAATCGTTGTGGATTTGTTGTTGATGTTTGCATGCTAGATGATTAGTATGCATAGCATAGCCTTCGGGGCTGTAGCTAATTCCCATGGTGAGGAATTAGTGAGTGAGTCATTAGATCTCAAATGAGTGGGACTAGTGAGCTTAGTAGCCGTATCTGGAGTTGATCGGTGAGCTTGAACTATATGTTCAAGAATAGTCGGTACCGCATGTGTGGAGTCTCATTGCATAAATTATGTATGGCGTATAATATGAATGGATGTATTCCAATATTATACGTGTGTGGTGTTGCTAGTGAGTATGAATATGAGTTGTATTGGTGTTGAGTATGATGTTTGAGTTGGTGTGCCTTTACTAAATGTGTGAATACGATTAGGGTGATTAATGTGTTAAATTACTTAACATGACATGATAATTTATAATGCTTATTATATCGATTGAGGAACTCACCCTTACAACTATTTTTCAGGTAACGAGCAATGAGTTGAGTAGAAGCTAATACTTGGAGTCTAGTGTAGTCTCCTTAGTGGGTCATGCTCTGATAGATGTAACATCGGGACGGGATGTTTTGAATATTTTATTGATTGGTTGTGAACCATTTTACATGTAATATGTTACATATTTTGAATGATAATTTGATTTCTATCCGCTGTGTATTATGCAACTGTTTTATTTAATAAATAAATGAGCATGACAGGCTACTTTGATGAATAGTGTGGAATGTTGTGTGACACCCTTGGATGCATAATTACTCTGATTTATATATGTTGTTATTTTAATTAAATATTTGGGGTATTTTAGAAGGGTGTTACATTAGTGGTATCAGAGCATAGTCGGTCAAGTCGAGTCGTAATCATTCTGTTTCCCCTGTACGGGATAGGTGTTGTGTAACCCTATCAGTACTTATTGTTTAGCTTGTTGGGTTTTCAGAATAGAGATGGCTGGAAGAGGTAGAGACGATGCTGCGATTGCTGAGGCTCTGGGTATGCTAGCTGGAGTACTTGGAGGAAATCCGAATGTTGTGGGAATGGGAGCTGCTCGTCAACTGAGTGAGTTCCAGAAGAACAATCCTCCAATGTTCAAGGGAGCATACGATCCAGATGGTGCTCAGAAGTGGTTGAAGGAGATCGAGAGGATCTTCCGAGTGACTGAGTGTGCCGATAACCAGAAGGTCAGGTTCGGTACGCATATGCTGTCAGAGGAAGCAGATGATTGGTGGGTTGCTACCCGCACTGAGTTGGAATCTACTGGGAATGCCGAGATCACTTGGGCGGTGTTCAGAGAGAGATTCCTGAGGAAGTACTTTCCAGAAGATGTCAGAGGAAAGAAAGAGATAGAGTTCTTAGAGTTGAAGCAGGGTAACAAGTCTGTTACTGAGTATGCTGCTAAGTTCACAGAGCTGTCAAAGTATTATACTCCCTATAATGAGGCTGCTGGAGAATTTTCGAAATGTGTGAAGTTTGAGAACGGGCTGCGTCCTGAGATCAAACAGGCTATTGGATATCAGCGGATCAGAGTGTTTTCTGACTTGGTTGACTGTTGCAGGATTTTTGAACAGGATTCCAAAGCCAGAGCAGAGAGCTATCAGCAAAGGGTTGATAGAAGAGGCAAGAATCAGAATGATCGTGGAAAACCGTATGCAGCTGGCAAAGGTTTCCAGAGGCAGAGTGGGACGAAGAGGTCTAGTGGGGGAGACTCCAGTGCCCCTGCTAAGTGTTATAGATGTGGTCGGGCTGGACATCGTGTCCATGAGTGTACCAGTGCTGAGATGAAGTGTTTCAAGTGTGGCAAAGGTGGTCATTTGGCTGCAGAGTGTCGGTTGAAGACTGTAACTTGTTTCAACTGTGGAGAGTTGGGTCATATCAGTCCACAGTGTCCTAAGCCGAAGAAAGAGAATCAGTCAGGAGGCAAGGTCTTTGCTTTATCGGGATCTGAGACTTCTGCAGATGATCGTTTGATCCGAGGTACGTGTTATATTAATGGCTTTCCTCTTGTAGCTATTATTGACACCGGTGCTACTCATTCCTTTATATCTTTGGATTGTGCTGTGAAACTTAAGTTAGAGATATCTGAGATGCCTGGAAGTATGGTGATTGATACTCCTGCGAAGGGTTCAGTGACTACTACTTCAGTTTGTTTGAATTGTCCTTTGAGTATTTTTGGTAGAGACTTTGGAATGGACCTTGTGTGTCTTCCACTAGTACAGGTTGAGGTTATCCTGGGTATGAACTGGTTGGTGTTTAACCGAGTTTCTATCAATTGTTTTGATAAGACTGTGATATTTCCTGAGGTTGAGGAAGGAAAGGATTTGTTTCTATCAGCGAAGCAGGTGAATGAGGAAGTGGCAGATGGGGCAGAGTTGTTTATGCTGTTAGCGACTTTGGAGGCTAAAGATAAACTGGTGATTGGCGATCTAGCCGTGGTGTGTGATTTTCCTGACGTGTTTCCTGAAGAAGTGAATGAATTGCCGCCAGAGCGTGAAGTTGAGTTCTCGATTGATTTGGTACCTGGTACTAGACCGATATCGATGGCTCCGTACCGTATGTCTGCTGTTGAGTTAACTGAATTGAAGAGTCAGTTGGAAGATCTGTTGGATAAGAAATTTATTCGTCCGAGTGTGTCACCGTGGGGTGCACCAGTGTTATTGGTCAAGAAGAAAGAAGGTACTATGAGGTTGTGTGTGGACTACAGGCAACTGAACAAAGTGACGATCAAGAATCGGTATCCTTTGCCGAGGATTGATGATTTGACGGATCAGTTGGTTGGTGCAAGTGTGTTCAGCAAAATAGATTTGAGATCTGGGTATCATCAGATCCGTGTGAAAACTGAGGATATTCAGAAGACTGCTTTCAGAACAAGGTATGGACATTATGAGTATTCTGTAATGCCTTTTGGTGTGACTAATGCGCCTGGAGTATTTATAGAGTATATGAATAGGATTTTCCATCCGTACCTAGACAAGTTTGTTGTGGTGTTTATTGATGACATTTTGGTGTATTCGAAATCTGAAGAAGAGTATGCTGAGCATTTGAGAGTGGTTTTAGAAGTCCTACGAGAAAAGAAGTTATTTGCTAAACTCTCTAAATGTGAATTTTGGTTAGAGGAGGTTAGTTTTCTTGGTCACGTGATTTCAAGAGGTGGTGTTGCTGTTGATCCTTCTAAGATAGAAGCGGTGTCTAAGTGGGAAGCTCCGAAGTCTGTTGCTGAGATTCGCAGTTTCCTGGGATTGGCTGGTTACTATAGGAAATTTATTGAGGGATTTTCTAAGTTGGCGTTACCGTTGACGATGTTGACTAGAAAGGGGCAAGCATTTGTTTGGGACTCAAAATGTGAAGAAGGTTTCCAAGAGTTAAAGAGAAGGTTGACTACTGCTCCTATTCTGATATTACCGAGTTCGTCGGAATCATTTGAGGTTTACTGTGATGCTTCATTGTTGGGTTTGGGTGGTGTGTTGATGCAGAATAAGCAGGTTATAGCTTATGCTTCGAGACAGCTGAGGGTTCATGAGAGGAACTATCCGACACATGATTTAGAGTTGGCAGCTGTGGTATTTGTTCTGAAATTATGGAGGCATTACTTGTATGGGTCAAGATTTGAGGTTTTCAGTGACCATAAAAGTTTAAAGTATTTGTTTGATCAGAAAGAGCTGAATATGAGACAAAGGAGATGGTTAGAATTTCTGAAGGATTATGACTTTGGTTTGAATTACCATCCGGGTAAAGCAAACGTAGTAGCTGATGCATTGAGTCGGAAATCATTGCATATGTCTATGTTAATGGTTAAGGAATTGGATTTAATTGAGCAGTTTAGAGACTTGAGTTTGGTGTGTGAGAGTACTCACAATAGTGTTAAATTGGGAATGTTGAAGTTAACGAGTGGTATTCTGGATGAGATCAGAGAGGGTCAGAAATCCGATGTGCTTTTGGTTGATAAGTTGACTCTAGTGAATCAGGGTCAAGGTGGTGAATTCAGAGTTGATGAGAATGGCATTTTGAAATTTGGTAATCGGGTGTGTATTCCGGATGTTATCGAACTTAAGAAGAGTATTCTTGAAGAAGGACATCGTAGTGGCCTGAGTATTCATCCTGGGGCTACGAAGATGTATCATGATTTGAAAAAGTTATTTTGGTGGCCGGGAATGAAGAAAGAAATTGCGAGTTTTGTTTATTCCTGTTTGACTTGTCAGAAGTCGAAGATTGAGCATTAGAAGTCGTCTGGGCTAATGCAACCGTTGGCTATTCCAGAGTGGAAGTGGGATAGTATCAGTATGGATTTTGTTTCTGGTTTACCGAGGACAAGTAAGAATTTTGAAGCTATTTGGGTGATTGTGGATAGATTGACGAAGTCGGCCCATTTCATTCCGATCAGAATGGATTATCCGTTAGAGAGATTAGCCGAGTTGTATATTGAGAAGATTGTAAGTTTGCATGGTATTCCGTCTAGTATTGTTTCAGACAGAGATCCTAGATTTACATCGAAGTTCTGGGAAGGTTTGCAGAGGGCTTTGGGAACTAAGCTGAGATTGAGTTCTGCATATCATCCGCAGACTGATGGTCAGACTGAGAGGACGATTCAGTCATTAGAGGATCTTTTGAGAGCTTGTGTTTTGGAAAAAGGAGGTGCTTGGGATTGTTATTTACCTTTGATTGAGTTTACCTACAACAATAGTTTTCATTCGAGCATTGGTATGGCACCGTTTGAAGCTTTGTATGGTAGGAGATGTCGGACACCTTTATGTTGGTATGAGTCCGGTGAGAGTGCTGTGGTTGGACCGGAGATTGTTCAACAAACTACGGAAAAGATTAAGATGATTCAGGAGAAGATGAGAATTGCTCAGAGTCGTCAGAAGAGTTATCACGACAAGAGGAGGAAGTCACTTGAGTTCCAAGAGGGAGATCATGTGTTTCTTCGTGTTACTCCGATAACTGGTGTTGGTCGAGCTTTGAAGTCAAAGAAGTTGACACCTCGATTTATTGGTCCTTATCAGATTTTGGAGAGGATAGGGGAGGTAGCCTATCGTGTCGCTTTACCGCCGTCGCTTGCGAATTTACATGAGGTTTTTCATGTGTCTCAGTTGAGGAGGTACATTCATGATCCGTCGCATGTAGTCCAAGTAGATGATGTACAAGTGAGAGATAACCTGACTGTTGAAACATCACCTATGAGGATCGAGGATCGAGAGTTGAAGCAGTTGAGGGGTAAAGAGATTGCCTTGGTGAAGGTAGCTTGGGGAGGACCAGCAGGTGGCAATGTGACTTGGGAACTGGAGAGTAAGATGAAGGAGTCTTACCCAGAGTTGTTCGCTTGAGGTATGTTTTCGAGGACGAAAACTCTTTTAGTGGGGGAGAGTTGTAACACCCCGATAATAATATGGTAATTATTTAAATTAAGTTAATAATATATTTATTAATTTAATTAGATAATTGGATTATTATTATTATTATTTTAGAATTATTAAATTATTATTATTATTGGAATAATAATATAAATTGGAAAATATATAAGTGTGAAATAAAGAAAAAAGAGCCCAATTGGTAAAGGAAAAGGTTTTCACGTGAAACAGAGAAGCGATTGAGAAAGAGGAGAAAGGGCAAAGAGGCAGAGCAAGAGGAAGAAGATTGGAGAAGAGAAGAGCTTGGAGCTTAGAGATTGCCGGATTAACTCAGGTAAGGGGGGTTTATCGTCGTTTAATGGGTATTATGGGTTAGCATGTAATGGGTAGTGATAAACCGTTGAATTGACCCTAATTGGGATTGTCGAATGCTGAAAATTGTGATGGATATGTTGTGTAAAAAACTGAAATTGAACCTGTAATTGAGTGTGTTGTAATTTCCCTAACGTATAGCTTTTTACGGAATTGGAATCGGAGGTCCGGAAGTCCTCTAACGGCGGAAAATGCGGAGAATTCTGCATTCTGCTTTGTGTTAGCGCAGGAACTGCTGTTTTGTTTGCGTTAACCGGTTAACCCAGGGTGTTAACCGGTTAACACTGTTAAGAATTGAGAATTTGTGCTGTTTTGCCTGCGTTAACCGGTTAACCCAGGGCGTTAACCGGTTAACACTGTTAAGTTTTGGGCAGTAAGCGTGTTTTGCCTGCGTTAACCGGTTAACCCAGGGCGTTAACCGGTTAACGCTGTTGCAGAGTGGAAAAATTGTTAATTTAAATGTTGTGTGCCTAATTGGTGGTTGCCTATATCAGTGTGTGATATGGTAGGGATTATTTCCCGCTGTTTTGAGCAGTATAGGTATTAGTAGAGTGTGCTAATACTGTGTTTAATTATTTGACATGATATGATGTTTTGATACATGTGTTGATGATGTATGATGATAGGCATAATGCTGTGAATGTATATATTATGCATGTATTTGTGAATGGACTGTTGTATGGCTTAGAGTGTGAGCATGTGTCCATTGTGGATTGTTGTTGATGTTGCATTGCTAGATGATTAGCGTGCATAGCATAGCCTTCGGGGCTGTAGCTAATTCCCATGGTGAGGAATTAGTGAGTGAATCGTTGTGGATTTGTTGTTGATGTTTGCATGCTAGATGATTAGTATGCATAGCATAGCCTTCGGGGCTGTAGCTAATTCCCATGGTGAGGAATTAGTGAGTGAGTCATTAGATCTCAAATGAGTGGGACTAGTGAGCTTAGTAGCCGTATCTGGAGTTGATCGGTGAGCTTGAACTATATGTTCAAGAATAGTCGGTACCGCATGTGTGGAGTCTCATTGCATAAATTATGTATGGCGTATAATATGAATGGATGTATTCCAATATTATACGTGTGTGGTGTTGCTAGTGAGTATGAATATGAGTTGTATTGGTGTTGAGTATGATGTTTGAGTTGGTGTGCCTTTACTAAATGTGTGAATACGATTAGGGTGATTAATGTGTTAAATTACTTAACATGACATGATAATTTATAATGCTTATTATATCGATTGAGGAACTCACCCTTACAACTATTTTTCAGGTAACGAGCAATGAGTTGAGTAGAAGCTAATACTTGGAGTCTAGTGTAGTCTCCTTAGTGGGTCATGCTCTGATAGATGTAACATCGGGACGGGATGTTTTGAATATTTTATTGATTGGTTGTGAACCATTTTACATGTAATATGTTACATGTTTTGAATGATAATTTGATTTCTATCCGCTGTGTATTATGCAACTGTTTTATTTAATAAATAAATGAGCATGACAGGCTACTTTGATGAATAGTGTGAAATGTTGTGTGACACCCTTGGATGCATAATTACTCTGATTTATATATGTTGTTATTTTAATTAAATATTTGGGGTATTTTAGAAGGGTGTTACACTATTCAGATGGATTCTATTGGAGGTAATAAATACTTTGTCATATTCATAGATGATTTTAGTCGAAAACTATGGACTTATCTAATCAAGAAGAAAAATGAAGTGATCGAGGTATTTGCCCAGTTTAAATCTATGGTTGAAAGACAAAGTGGTAGAAAGCTCAAGATTCAGAGGACTGATGGTGGTGGGGAATATGTGTTGAAAGACTTCAACATGTTATGTGAGAAAGAAGGGATTGTGCATGAGGTGGTGTCACCTACACTCCGCAGTAGAATGGAATTGTAGAAAGGAAGAATAGAACCATTATGAATATGGTGAGAAGTATGTTGAAAGGCAAGCATATATCCAAAGAATTATTGGGATAAGTTGTGTCGACAAAAACATATATTTTGAATAGATGTCCAACGAAGAAGCTAGATAAAATCACGCCAGAAGAATGTTGGTCTAGTGTCAAGCCTAGCTTGAGTCATCTGAAACTATTTGGATCTATAACATATAGATATGTGCCAGATTAGCTGAGAAGAAAACTTGATGAAAAGTCGAGTAAAATGATTTTAATAGGATATCATTCGACTGGAGGTTACAAGTTGTTCGATCCAATGAACAAGCAAGTAGTGATCAGCAGGGACATGATCATAGTCAAGAAAGATTTAGTGATACTCTTATGTGAAGAACCAACAAGTGAAGTGAGAAGGTCGATAAGAAGAATTCAGAAGTCAAGCAAGCACAAGCAGACCTCAAAGGAGAAGATACATGCCTACAAGGTTGCAAGAATGTCTTATTACATCAGATGATATGGTCGATGATGAAGGTGTGCTAGTACACTATGATTTCTATGTAGATGTCGAACCAATCAATGCAACTGAGGTGTTGAAGGATTCAAAGTGGGTGAAAGCAATGAATGAGGAACTGGAGTCCATCGAAATCAACAACACTTGGTCACTAGTCGAATTGCCTCAAGGCAAGAAGGCAATCTATGTGAAGTGGGTATACAAGGTGAAGTTGAATCCCAAAGGAGAATTTACTCGACACAAGGAAAGGCTTGTGGTGAAATTATTTCTTCAGAAACAAGGAACCGACTTCGCTAAAGTTTTTGCACCTGTTGCTGGGATCGAAACAATCATGTTGGTTGTTAGTCTAGCAAATATGAACAACTTGCACACATGTAAGATGGATGTGAAAGGTGCATTCCTGAATGGCCCCTTAGATGAAAAAGTTTATGTTGAACAACCAGTTGGGTTTGTGAAACATGGAGAAGAAATCAAGGCATATTGGCTGCATAAAGCAATATATGGAGTTAAGTAGGCTCCAAGAGCTTGGAATAAGAAGATAGATAATTTCCTAAGGGATAAGAAATTTGTGAAGTGCACAAATGAGCATGGAGTATATGTAAGGAGAAGCAATAATGAATTGCTTATAATATGTCTCTATGTCGATGACATGTTAATTACATAAAGTTACAAGAAGGAGATTGAAGACTTCAAACATGACCTAAGTAAGAAATTTGAACTGTCATACTTGAGAAATATCTCATACTTCCTTGGCAACAAATTCTATAAGAGTAGTAGATGATTAATGATGCAGCAAAGAAGATATGCGAGCGAAATACTCTAGAGATTTGAGATGCAAGATTGCAACCCAACTTCAACTCTAGCTGAGCCTAGATTGCAACTGTCCAAAGACACATATGAAGTTAATGTCGATCCAATGCAATACATAAAACTCATTGGATCACTTCGATAACTTTGTCACATAAGGTTTGGTCTACCATGCAATGCGGGTATGGTGAGTAGATTCATGCAAAAGCTAAAGGTATCATACCTAACAACAACGAAGAGGATACTAAGGTATCTGAAAGAAACTCTTGACTGCGGAATTTTGTTTCCTACAACTGATGAAGGAAAATAATAAAAGTTAGTGGGATACACCGACTCAAGTTGGTGTAATGATGTTGAGGATAGAAAATCCACAATTGGGTATGTGTTTATGCTAGGTGGTACACCAGTTGCTTGGAGTTAGAGAAAAGAACCAATAATAGCATTGTCGTCGTCTGAAGTATAATACATAGTTGCTTCTATTTGTGCATATCAAGTAACATGGATGGTGAATTTATTCGAAGAGATTATAGGGAAGAATAATGGAGAGATTACCATGAAGATTGATAACATGTTTGCTATTAATTTGGCAAAGAATTTGATACCACATGGACGAAGTAAACACATCGAAATGAGGTTCCACTATCATCGAGAGTAAGTAGCAAAAGTGAAGCTGAACTTGAAACACTACAGAACTGAGAATCAGGTTGTAGACATCATGACGAAATGAGTGCAAGTTGAAGTGTTCAAGAAGTTAAGGTTTATGGTGAATATAGATATCTTAGACACAATGCATTATGTGTTGTATTGAATTGTAATTCCTTATATCACTGCAGGTTGCTCGACAGAAGCAAGGAAGTGTTGAACTATGTAAAATTTAAAGTTTGGTTGATTCTTGTTCATCAAGATTTATTCAACCAAGGTTGCTCGACAGAAGCAAGGAAGTGTTGAACTATGTAAATTTCGAGTGAAGAGTGAGTAAAAAGAAGAGTAATCAATTAAAAAGATTGATTCTTATTCATCAAGATTTAGCTCGGAATTCATCAAGTTTTAGCAAAATTCTTGAGTCGAAATTAGCGAATTATATAATTTCAAGAATAAATGTTTACTAATTTATCATTTTTGAGGATTGTATTTATTTGTCCTAATAATAAATCTAAACTCTCTATGTTTAAATTAATCTATAATAAAATCGAAAAAAATCAATTACAAATTGATTGTTTGGAATTCCATTTGCACATAGGTTTTAGATTGTTTAGTTGGATTTTCATTATTATTTGTTCCACTTTTTAGTCAATCTACTTAATAAGTGGAGTTATTTGTTAGAATCATAGGAAATATTTTAAGTGTGTTCCATGTTTACTAAATCGTGACTAATTTAGCAAGTATACTGAATTGTTGTTGAGTAATAAATTCTAAGTTCGTATCCACAAATATTGTTCCAATTTTGACTAAATATTACTATGTAATAAGGGTGTTAAACTGGAGGGAATTTGTATAAGTGTTTGATTCAGAGATATGAGAAAAAAATAATTAAATTTGATAGAGATTAAAAACGATCATGCCTTTTTGATTTATTTATCTCTTACTATTTGATAATTATGGTATATTCCCTAAAATTTCTTTTCTAGTACAACAATAAATTAACAAATTGGTTATGACCAATTTCTTGTCTCATAACCCTCTCTTTTAGTTACAACCCTCCTAATGTCTTAGGTGAGTTCGTCAACAAAAGAGCTTATACTAAACGTTATTTCCTACTATCACAATCGAATAATTTAATATGTCTAAATTAATGATTGATTGAATAGTTAAATTAGACCTAGTTTCAAAAATTATAATGAATAATCAATTTCCCCTTGAATTTAGTTCATACATTTTTCAACATATAAAAGGCTATAAGAGCAAATTTAACAGAATAATACTAGGATTGCAATTTTAATGAATAATACTCAAAAATTACACTATTCAAATAACTTAAAATAAATTCATCTAAATGACTAATCAATAAATATCCAGCTACTCAAAGTATAAGTAATCATAGCCAATAAGTTTAATAACTTTTACATGGATCACAAATGCAATATGAGCTTTAATGGTATAGAAACATCAACCTCTCTCCTTTAGAACCTTGTAGCCGCTTATAGTTCCATCAAATTTCAAACCCTTGATCATATTTTACCTTTTTCCTTTATACTAGGTTTTAAACCCAGTCAATTTGCGTCATGATCCCATCCAATCGCGTTGCGATTCCTTCATTAATACACCTGGAATCACACGATTGAATATAGCACCGCACCACGAGGCTATCTAATTGCGCCACGATTTAAACACAGACATATATTTTCTCTTTGCTTCAAAATCACACCAAAATGATATCTTATTTCACCATGATTCAAACAAAGATATATATTTTCCTTCGCTTTAAAATTGCGCCATTATACTACAAAGCCCATCTCAATTGCTTAAGCTCATTTCTTGCTCAATAAACTTCTTTTATGTCTCTTTTTCTAACTTTTATGATTTTTCAACTATTGCTAAAAATGATCTTTAAATCATACAATTATACAAAAAATACTACTACAAATATTCTAGAAATGCTAACAAAACTATAATATGACAAATTATCATCACAAACTCAAACTTGAACTTTTTATTGTCCTCAAGGAACATACTTTAAAAAATGAAAGTTTAAAGTAAAGTAACATTCCTACTTGACCAAAGATAACCACAAGACTCAAGTTTCTTGCTGACACCTCAATGATCATTTTCATATATCGCTTATATTCTCGACTTCAATTCAAACAAGTCCAAATAAATCTTGTCAATTTTCAATTATAATCAACCTTTCTCTCTTTCTCACACTTTACCTTAGGTGAATATTGGGTGGTCACTCAAGCAACACACAACTGTTGTTTTTCCATAAGCTTGAAAGGTTGCTTATAGAAGAAGGATGTCAATATTAGAAAACACTCAAGTAACACTTTACCTTATGTTGAACTTTTACGAACTCAAAGTTTCGTCAGTACCATAGATAGCCTCTCAGATGACATATCTCATCCTTTATATGTCCCGAGCCTTTGTCCATTCACTTTGAAATTATTTGAAGATCTAGGTTCTTGTATTTCAACATCTCCATAAGGTGAAACTTCTTTGACCATAAATGGACCTGGCAGTTTAGATTTCAGTTTTCTGGGGAATACCTTCATCTAGGGATGACAATTGGCAGAGTTTGGACAGGGTACTATAGTATCCATTCCCATACCCGCAATTTTTAAAAATCCCCGTACCCGAGCCCATACCCCCTTGGACACCAAAGTTAACACCCGTACATGTGCCCTATGGGTATGTAAGTACCCATACCCGTATCCATTATCCGCATTCCTATTAAAAATAAATAGATCAATTATTAAATATCATATAATTTTATATTTTTAAAAATATTAAAAAGTTTTCAAACAATTTATTGTTGAAATAAACAAACACTTATATTAAATACGTAATGGTTTAAAACTGATATACTTTAAAATTGATACACATACATTTTTATAAAATAATATAAATTAAAATATGCAAATATAAATGAAAATACATAAATATATATTATGCGGGTATGGGGCGGGGTGGGTACCAAGGTGCCCATACCCGCACCCGTACCCGCTTATATTTGTGGGTAATTATCCGAGCCCATGCCTGTACCCATTTTTGCGGGTTTTTACCCTACCCGTTTTGAGTGATTTTGCGGGTGCCCATTGGGGATGGGTCAAATTGACATCCCTACCTTCAGCCTTGAATTGAACAACAAAATATGTTATCCCAATTGAAACTTGCACTTCACTTAACTCTTGTCATGGTACCACTTCGTTCTTTCTTTGTAAATAACTGCATTCTCATATGCTTGAAGCCTTAAATCTTCCAACTCATTCCGTTTCAACAACCTCTTCCTTCCAACTAGTTTTTCATCAAAGTTGAAGGAATTGATCGCCCAATAGACTTTGTGCTCAAACTCCATTGTTAAATCACACGTTTTCCCATAAATATACTGATATGTTGACATCCCAAACAAGTTTTTAAATTTGTATTATAGGCCCAAATCACATCATCTAACTTACTTTGCCAATTCTTCCTTGAAGTGGCATCTATCTTCTCTAGAATTTGTTTCAGTTATCAATTAGAAACTTCAACCTATCCACAAGCCTGAGGGTAATAGGGAGTTTACACTTTGTGTTTCACCTTGTATTTTTCCAATTTATGATATTTATTTCAAAAGTGTTCCCCCATACTTATCAAGACTTTGGGTACTTCGAACCTAGCAAAAACATTAATTTTCAAAAAGTTAATTACATATGGGTGTCATTCTTCAAACAAGCTATAACTTCAACCTATTTAGTGATATAATCAATGCGAAATAAAATGTAAAGGTTAGAGTAAGATAAAGGAAAAGGACCAATAAAGTTGATGCCCCAACAATTAAATGGTTCAACCTCTAATATTCCATTTTTGGGAATTTCATTCCTTTTGGTTATACCACCTATCTTTTGGCATTTTCACATTGTTGAACAAACTCTACACAAATCTTAAACAAAGTAGGCTACCAAAAGATAGAAAACATACACCTTTGAAATGTGGTTGGAGCATTGCATAAACCAAAAGTCATATTTTCATAAGCAAATACTCCAAATGGGGATGTGAAAGCAATATTATCTTGATCTCATGGTCAACAACAACCTGAATGTAACTTGAATACCCGCCAAGGAAATAATAGTATGCCTGCCCTACCAACCTCTCAAATATCTGGTCCATGAATGCTATAGGAAACTGGTTTTTCCTCATCGCTTGATTCAACTTCTTCTAGTCTATGCACATCCTCTAACCAGTAATTAAACATGTTGGTATCAAATCATTCTTTTCATTTTGGATGATTGTCATTCCTCCATACTTAGGGACCACATGTACTGGACTAACCCATGATCTATAAAAAATGGGTTAAATAATCCCAGCCTAAGGTAACTTAAGCACCTTTTCTTCACCATCTCCTTCATTGTAGGGTTAAGTGTCGTTGTGGTTGGATAACTGGTTTGAATTCTTCCTTAAGCCTAATTTTATGCATGCAGTAGGCTAGACTTATCCCATTCAAATAATAGATGCTTAATCCAAATGCCCTTTTATTCTTTCTCAATACACTCACGAGCTTATCTTCCTCGAAACTAGTTAGGGAACTACTAATGATAGCTAGTTGCATTGGTTGTTCTCCTAATAAGACATATTCTAAATCTGTAAGATGCCATTTCAACTCAAGGAAATTATATTTTTGAACTTCTGTTGATGCTATGGCACTTGGTTCATAATCACTCAAATCTAAAAAAAATCTCTGTACCCTCTCTACATGAAATGCTTCTAATTGACTCACACATTCCTAAAATTTTCTATCTTGTCCTTTCTCAACCATGTCAATAGAATCCACAATAACCCATTTAATAGGTAACAAAGCTGACACTTAATAGGTAACAAAGGCGACTCACTTTGAGAATATTCCTCAACTGTGTCTTCTACTACATCAATACAGTAACATTGAGGATTTTCAATGTAATGACTCATCACCTTAAACACATCAAAAATTATATCCTCATATTGAATTCTAATAAAAAGATGACCTAACTCCAAAAATATTAAATCTCTAGAGGTTTCTAAGAAAGGTCTTCCAAGGAGGAGAGGTGCCTTAGAATCTTCATTCATGTCTAAGATACCAAAATCGGTTGGAATATCAAATTGTTCACTTTAACCAACACATGTTCAAGCACACCATATGGATAAGTAACCAATGATCCGAAACTAGGCTTATCATCCCTATAAACACGCTTCCCAATAATGGAAATAGGCATAAAATAAATGCTCGCCCCAAGATCACAAAGTGCTCTTCCAACATTTATCTTGCCAATTGAACAAGGAACGATGCGACTATCCTAATCTTTTATTTTTGGTGGAAGCTTGCATTGAAGAATTACACTATACTCTTCTAACAATTATATGTTTTCATCATCTCTTGGTATTTTTCTTCCAATTAATAGATCTTTAAGGAATTTTGCATAAACTGTCATTTTCTCTAAAGCCTCACCGAAAGGAATGTTGATGTTGTTCTTTTGATTGAGTTCTTTAGGTAAAACAATATGGACAACAAGATGTAAAATTGTGAAAAGGCATCATGTGGGACAAGATATTCCAGCATGTGTGCAGCATATGCCTCAGTCTATAAGATATGTTACATGAGTAAATATGTGTTAGTGTTTGTATGGTTCCAAAGAGATTTGTCATTTATGAGTTGTATCTTTTATCAACATGTTTTTAAGGAAGATTGGTTAAAAAGACTTTCCAATACCAAATCAAATTAAATGAGATCAAATCTCTTGGTTAGCATTAATGAATAGAAAATCAAATATGTATCAAAATTAAATCTTCATCAAAACCAAATATGTTTGTTTTCAAATAAGATGCTCAGGCCCAACAGATAATTGGATATATAAGAAGACTATTTCATAACAATAAAGGCGTGTGCAAAAATTGAAGATCTAATGTGTTAAGGTTTGATATTTTAGTCTTTATTCTTGTTGTTAATTGTGCACCTCTATAACGCCTAAGTTCCATATCAAAGGCATAAAGGTTTTCATTTTTGCATCTCGAAATATACGACCTTGTGAAGCGCATCGCACGCTCGCGGATGACTAATAGAGTCACCATCATTCTTTATTTATTCCTAAGGAAATGAAAAATAACAATAAAACCCTAAGGAAAGAAAGGATAAGATGGTCATCGCAACCAAAGTAGGGTTGGAGAGTCGGTTATGTGAGGGGAATGTATTAACACCTCTCACATCCGTTGTACTCAACGAGAACCTCCCCAAGTTCTAAGGGTTAAGGAGTTTGTTTGCAGGTGTTTATTTTATTTTATTTATTTTATTAAAAGATATTTATAAAAAGAGAGATTGTTTACAAAATAAAAGAGAAAATATTAGTTTTTTAATGATTGTGCTCACCAAGGTTCCAAAACCTCGTGCCTACGTATTCTCATAGTGCAGTGAGAAAATCAGAACATCGTAGTTCGTTCTAGAAAATGAGTGTGGGTTGGTTGATTTTAGAGAATAGTGTTAGGTCGTATTTTATCGGTTAAACATATGCATGTATGCTTGTGCGATGGAGGTTTGGGCATTATTTGTATTCGCGTTTAAACGAATCAGATTATTCTTTTATGAAAAGGTTTTAAATTGAGTGTGCAAGGGCACAAAAGAGATTTTGTGAATTGTGTTGATTTTAGATGTTGTTTTGAATTTTAAATAATCGATCGATGTGGCGAGCGCCAACCAATCAATTGCTCGGAGATAAGGTGGATGTGCATCCACTCATCTATTTTTATTTGTAAAAAGTTAGATTAATTTGATTTATGAAAATAACTTGTTTTATGTACAAGGGTGTAAAATGATTAAAAAAAACTTATTTTAGGTATCTTGAAATTTGGGTGAAAGTATTTTTTGAAAGAAATATTTTGGGTATTTTGAATTTAGAGTAAACATATAAACTAAAATAAATGAAGCAATCTAATAAAGAAAAATCTTTTGATTTTTAAATTTTAAAAGGTATTTTTGTATTTTTACAATTAAGTGAAAAAGAAGTATTTTTTACTCGTTTTATAAATTAACAGAATAACTAAAAAATAATTAGAACTAAAACTAAAATAATAAACTTAAATGAATTAATTAAATTAAAAGACCAAAACTTAATTAACTAATATTAAGTTATCAAATTATAATTAAAACTAAAAAAAACAGTTAAATTAATTAACTAAGTCATAAAAAGTAGAAACCAACGGGTGGATCTCATGTCAATCTAATAGAGTGTCTAAATAAAGTAGATTGGAGCCCAAAAGATCTAAGGTAATAGGTAATGATATTTTGTTGACTTTTAAAATAAAAAATTAGAGAATGGTAATGAGATTAAGAGTAGTTAGAAGAAGAGTAAGAATTGTGGTGTCTACTTGTGAAAATTAGATTAATTAAAAAAGGAAAAAATAAAGTAAGATCAAAATTATTAAAGAAATAAAACAAAAGGAATATTTGGTTTGATTCTTGCTAGAAATAGAAAAATCAAATAAAAAATTCTAAGAAATTGATTTGGACAAGAAGTAAAAAAAATTACTTTTAAAAAAATATCTTTTAATGATTTTTTTTTTTGTTATTTTATGCTTAAAAAATGAGTAAAAGTGAAAAAAAAAGCTTAATTAAAAATAAAAATGTAATTTTCGATTTTTTGGGAATTTGAATATAATAAAAATGGAAATAAAGGTAAAAACAACTAAAAGAAAAAAAGCACTAAAATGAGAAATTTTGGATTTGAACCCGAACGCTTGCACTTATGACTCCTTGAACACTCCCTTCAGTATATAATGGACTAATTCACATATTCAAAAGGAAATGCAACAAAAACCAATATGATAATAAGAGCTCGGGCAAAATTTTGGTATGACAATTATGTTAGTTGAGTTGTAATTTAACAATCTTTAAACATGTTGTATTTATGGATCAATAGGATTAGTGATTAAGAAAAAGTGAGAGGGGTTCTCATATTTAGGGGGATTCCTAAATAGAAAGACACATGTAGTATTAGGAAAAGAGATATTGAATAAGGTTTGTTCATCTAAGACTATTTATTCTAATACTATTGAGAGTGAATTTCCTGTCTTGGGTTGGAAGCCCCCCAGACGTAGGCGACGTTGCATCGAATTGGGTTATCAATCCTTTGTGCTATTTACTTATTTATTATTTAATTCTTGTAATTTGTTAATATGCTATAAGTATGTTGTACATCTCAGACACTGTGTCCAGCATTTGTCCTGCAGAGAATAGAATTTCAATTGGCATCAGAGCAAACAACTTTTCTGTTTGGGTGAGCTCTAAGGAAAATATGTTTTGTTCAAATGGACAATACCAAGGAAGGAGGGTCAGCCAATAGACCATCTGTCTTGGATGGTACAAATTATGATTATTAGAAAACTAAAATGATTATTTTTCTTAAATCATAGACAACAAAACATGGAAGATAATAATAAAAGGTTGGAAACACCTTATGAGTACCCTTCAAGATGGAACATCTATCTTAAATCCAGAAGCTGAGTAATCTAATGTTGAATATGATGAAGCTCTTGGAAACTCCAAATGCTTGAATGATATTTTCAATGGTGTAGACAAGAACATGTTTAAATTAATAAACACATGTACTGGAGCCAAATAGGCTTGGGAGATCCTCAAAATTGCACATGAATGCACCTCCAAAGTTCGTATGTTAATGTTGCAACTTCTAATAACCAAATTTGAGAATCTTAGAATGAAAGAAGATGAATCCATCTATGATTTCAACAGTCGCCTTCGTGACATAGCCAACACTTTTTTTACCTTAGGAGAGACGATGTTTGAAGAAAATCTGGTCATAAAAATCCTCAGATCACTACCTAAGAAGTTTGATATGAAGGTTACAACTATTATAGAATCCTAATACTTAAGCAATAAAACGTTGATGAACTAATTAGTTCTCTACAAACCTTTGAGATGACTATAAGTGACAAGTCTGAAAAGAAGAATAAGAATATAGCCTTTGTATCCAACTCTGAAGAAAATGAAGATCAATGAGAGAAGGATATTGAATAAAGTCTCTTAGATGCTATAAATCTCATTGGTAGAAAGTTTAGAAAATCCTTGATGATACTGGATAGAAAAATGAGGACAAATGTCAAAGACAAAGTGTCAGACAACTTCAAGAACATTGGTCCCCATCGCAAGAGCAAAGATGAAGACAAACTAAATAAAGGCAAAGGAATACAATGTCATGAATGTGAAGGTTTTAGTCACAATAAAGTTGAATGTCCCATTTTTTTAAAGAAGAAGAAAAGGTGCATTTCAGTCACTTGGTCTAATTCTGAAGATGAGAGTGAAAAATATACAACTAATAGGGCGATAGCTTTCATTGGAAGATATGAATTTGGTAGTGAGCTTAGTCATGAAGACATATTTGATAAAGAGTTAGATGAAACATACAAACTTTTGTACATCGAATGGGAGGAAGCATGCATGGTAGGAGAGAAATAGAAGAAAACTATAAATGGTCTTCTTCAGAAAAAAAGAGAAACTTGTTTCAACCATCATTGGTCTGAAAGAGGAAGTCACCCTATTAAATTCCAAACTAGAAAATATGACAAAATATGTTCGTATGTTGAACAATGGTTCAAATATGTTGGATGGAATCCTGGAAGTTAAGAAGATGTCTAAGAATGTGAAGGGAATAGGATTTGGCTACAAATCCATGAGCAAAGAAACAAAAGTTCCTACTAAGAAAGTTGTCCCCCTTAGAAGAAAACCGAGTTTATGATGGTGGACCATATATCTCAATAACTTGCTCGACATATGTACCCTCAATATAGAGGAAAGAAGAATTCTTCTTGGAAATGTCATTATTGTGGAAGATATGGTCATAAAAGGCCCTATTGCTATACAATGTATGGAAAATAGGCAAGAACATCAAAGCAAGGAAAGTGTGGAAAATCAAAGAAACAACCATAAGTCCCATAGCTCATACATCTCTTAGAGTTTCCTATATAGAAGATTAGTACTTTGATAGTGGATGTTCCATGCACATGACTGGAGAAAAGAACTATCTAGAATATTTAAAACTCTACTTTGATAGTTATGTTATCTTTGGTAATGGAGCTAGAGGAAAAATCAAGGGTATAGGAAAAGTGGTATGTTCGGGTTTCCCTTGCCTTGATGATGTGTTATTGCTAGAAGGACTAACTACTAACTTGATCAATATCAGTCAACTATGTCATCAAGGTCTGAATGTGAACTTTAACAAGTCATAATGCACTGTTACCAACAAAAATCAAGAAGTTTTAATGAAAGGTTTAAGGTCCAAAGACAACAACTATATGTGGATATCTCAAAACAAGAATCAGATCTCAACATGCTTGATATCCAAGATAGATGAGACCAAGCTATGGCACCAAAAGCTTGGTCATCTTTGGAGAAACTATCAAGGGATTACCAAAAGGAAAGATTGAAGAAGGAAAAAATTGCGGAGACTACCGATTGGGTAACAAAACCAAGATGCCACACAATAAGCTGCAACATCTTACCACCACTAAAGTTATAGAGTTATTCATATGGACCTTATGGGGTCTATGCAAGTGGAAAGTCTGGGCGGAAAAATATATGTCTTCGTGTGTGTGGGTGCTTTTTCAAGATACACTTTGATCAACTTTATTAAATAAAAATCTGATACTTTTGATGTTTTCAAAGAGCTATGCCAACGTCTTCAAAGAGAAAAAGGGAGTGAGATAGTTAGAATAAGGAGTGACCTCGACAAAGAATTTATGAACTCCAAATTCTATGAGTTTTTCTCCTCTGAAGGGATTGGTCATGAATATTGAATACCTATCATACCTCAACAGAATGGAGTGGTTGAACATAAAAATAGAACCTTGTAAGAGTCACTTAGAGTCATGTTGCATGCCAAGAATCTACCTTAATATTATTGGGATGAAGCCATGAACACACTCTTTCACATTCACAATTGTGTGACCATAATATCTAAAACCAAACCAACTCAGTATGAGCTTTAGAAAGGGAGAAAACCAAATGTCAAACACTTTCACGTCTTTTGTAGCAAGTGCTACATATTGGTAGATTGTGAGCAAAGAAGAAAGATGTATCCCAAGACTGATGATGGAATATTCCTAGGTTTTTCTAACAACATCAAAGCTTATAGGATATATAAAACTCGTACCAAGACAATGATGGAATCAATAAATGTTGTCATTGTTAATACTCCTAAAGATAAGAAATAAGATGAAGATAATGTGTCTCCTCAAAAAATAGATGTCCCAACATATATCCCACCTCAAAAAATATAAATTTTGTCAAAGCATACATTGAGTAAAGAGAAAAGAAGCGCCTCGTTCAATTTCTAATGTCTCTTTAGAATGATTTTGAGAGTCTTTGTGGAAGTATTTTACATTGTAATCCTCTTCCCAGTGTTGATTAAGTTGCTAATCAGTTATTGGCAAAAGAAATCAGACATAAGAATCACTCTAATATGATTCAAAACAAATAAATTCTCTACACTCATCCATCTTCTTTTGCTGCTCCTAGTCACAAAGAAAAATATCAAGGTAGAATTGGACTTGGTATTGATGAATGTTCTTTTTGTAAGAAGAAAAGCCATTGGAAATCTCAGTGTCTCGAATTGTTAAGAGCAAATAAATGAATTTTAAAAACCCATAATCCAATGTTGTTGGTGATGCTCCTACAACCATTGGTTTTAGTTTTAATTTTGTATGTCCATATGAGTCAACTTCTCAAATATTTGATATTGTAGAGAAGCTCCAAAGATTCTTTCCACTCACCTACATGCCATGTCTACCTCCTCTATTAAAGGTTTGAATTCTTCTAGTCTATCAGATATGTCTCCCTCCATATGGATCATTTATTCTGGAGCTTCATGTAACACCCGAGGAAGAAGAGGGCGGGGAGCGCTCACCCAAATTCAAATCGAAATGAGAGGATCCTGAGGCTGTGCAGGTATGAGATTGCATTGTGGAAGGAATGCTTATAAGGATTGATTAGTACTACCTATACCAACAAGATGAATTTTTTTCTTCAGTAGACTAACAAATAAGAACTCCATAGTTAAGCGTGCTTGACTCGAAGTAGTATTTGGATGAGTGACCTTCTGGGAAGTTTCCTAAAAAGCGTGTGAGTGAGGATAAAACATGCTGAAAAGACCCGTGTTGGTTTATGAGGTGAATCGGTAATCTTGAAAGCAATTTGGGGCATTACACATCGTATCATATGTCATATGATGACAAATCATTTGTCTTTTAATCCTTCTTCATCTATGTCAATTATGATTTTTGATGGTACACCTATGACATTAAAAGGAATTGATTATGTCTCTACAACTAATATGTCACTTTTTGATGTTTATTAAATTCCTAGTCTTACTTTGAGTATTGATTTTTTTTATTCAATTGTGTGCTTCTAATTATTCTATTACATTTTCTTCTACTTCTTGTTATGTGAAGGATCCACATTCAAGGAGACTGATTGGGACATGGCGTAGACAGAAGGGACTTTTTTGTTTTGAATAAGTTAAAAGTCTCATATACTGTAACCTCAACTTTTACTTCCACTATTGATTTATAGATTTTTTTCGCTTGAGTCCTTAGTATTATAGTTTTTATTTATGGAATTCCCATCTAGGACATATAGTTGTTTCTGAAGGAGAAGAGTGATCCAAAACGCATCGGAATTTAAAATTTCTCCTTTAATGATCCTTACGAATGGGCATGATCAGTGATAGAATCGTTACCTCTTGTGGTGATTGTAACCTTTGATGCAGATCTACGGAGCGATCACGAACGTTGAATGATGACAACGCCTCTACTCAGTCCACACGAACGGATTCTTTCAATCTCAGTGCTAGCTGCTACAAATGAAGGCTTTGAGTGAGAGAGAGAGAGAGAAACAAAATTGCCACTGCACAAATGCTTCTACACAAGGGTTCTATTTATAGAACCACTTGTGTGGGCTGCAAGCTAAAAAACCCACTCAAGTGTATGTGGCCCATATCTTATAATATGCCAAAATCACTTAAGCGCGTGGTACCTTACCATATTTCGTATTCTACTTAAGTACACCGTACCTTACGATGTTCTACAATTCACTTAAGGGCACCGTACATTACGGTATTCCTTAGTCACTCTATCTCTCATCAATCTGTCCTTTTGTGTGTGACCCTGTAGGTTTTCGCGGCATTGGCAATTATATTAAATAACGTATTTAACATAATAAATAGTGAGCGGTATCTAGCAACACATCACTGCTACCCAAGACACGAAAATTTCATGTGGTCTGACAAATCCTTTTGTGATAATACTTATGTGTACAATTACCCTTTTGCCCTTATGTCTATATTGAACACAAGGCATAGACCGTGTCATCCTTGTCCAGTTCAATATTGGGCCCATAGACATTTATCCTGTTATGCAGGATGGACAAATTCCATCTAAGTCACTCATGTCCCTTAGCATGCTTCGTGGAGTACCCATCAACTGTCTTTATGGTCATCTAGTTACGGACAATGTTTGATCAGCAATAAGGCACTCGACTCTACATCTAGGGTCCATAGTGGTTCCAGGTCGAAGGGTGGTATACACCATTATCACCATGAAAATAACTTATGACGCTTTGCATAATATTCTATATAGTATTCTCATAGCGGGTTAATCCAATATAAATATTACTCTTAATATTCATACCTATGTTTAAGACTTGATAACTCCTTATCCATGATCCATGAGATGTGATCATTAGTCTATATACATAATAGTCTTAATGCTTTAATGTTATACCACTTCACAATAAAGCTCGACTATGGATACTTTAAGAATAGTGTCCTTATGTTTAATGTGATCTCATGATTAAGTCACACTTGATACATTAAACGGACTATCTATTCTAGGGACTTTATTAGACAAACATAATAAAGAAAAAGCCTTTTATTATTAATAAATAATTCGACACAAGTACCAAAAGTGTTGGCCTCTAGGACTTACACCAACAGTTTCTAGATTAAAGTACTTGGCTTCTACTAGAGCTTTAAGAAAGTTACAAACCAGTGATATTTTATATTGTTTTGGTTGTAAACTTGTAAAATTTTCAGCTTTACCTTTTAATAAAAATGTTTCTATTACATATGCACCTTTTGACTTTGTTAACTCTGATGTATGGGTTCCATCACCGGTTATTTTCAAAGGTGGGTCTAGATACCATGTTTTTTTTATTAAAGACTATACTCGTTAGTGTTAGGTTTACCTTTTGAAAAATCATTATGAATTTTTTAATATTTATCGTATGTTTCGTGCAATAGTTAAAACGCAACATAATGTTGTTATATAGTGACTCTATTGTGATTTAGGTAGTGAACATACCTCTAATACATTCTATAATTTACTTGAATATGATGGTACTATTCACTAGACATCTTGTACTAATACTCCCAAACAAAATGGAGTTTCTGGAAGAAAACATTGTCACATTGTTGAGACTGTTCGTTCCCTTTTGGGGTGAAGCAGTTCTTATTATTGTTCATGTTATAAATAAAATCCCATCTTCTGTCACATCAGTTGTGCCTCCTTTTGAAAAATTATATGATTCTATCCCTGATTATTCTTCTTTGAAGGTCTTTAGCTCTTCTTGCTTTATTCTTCGTCCATTAGGAGAACATAATAAGTTACCTTATCGTTCTTCCATATGTATTTTTCTTCGTTATGGGAATGGTCAAAAGTACTATCGTTGTTATTGTTGGTTCTATGTGTTGGCATCAATTTTGGTAAAACTAAGTGTTATCACAAGATGTCACACGTGTTGTCTTGACATGTGATATCAGCTTCATGCAGGATGTTTAAATATGGTTGTGCAGGATTTAGCCAAGATGTCAGACCCGATGTTAAGACATGTGGATACAGAACATTCAGTCTGAATGTTATGTGTTTTGTTAATGCATTTTTCATGCAAATCTTTGTGTGCTTATGTGGAGATTGCATTCGCTATTCAAGGAGTAATTATATTTAAAACCAGAATGTTCTATTTTACAAAAAGGAATGATTGGCTGCTGTTTCTTAGGAGATATGAAATTAAAATAGAATTAGGGTTTCATGTTGCCCAGACCCATTCAAAAAGCTTCTATTTAAAGTCCATGTAAAACCTGTTTTAGACACACAAGATACGAACGAAGAAGTGAGAGAGTAATAGGGTCTTAGTCTTGTGTGAGCTTGTGTATTGTGAGCCAGTCATTCATCTTGTTGATGTATGAATTGGACTGAGTTTTATGTTGTAATTTGTCCACTCTAAGCTTTGAAGTACGAGTGTTTGCTTACTTGATTGAAGCTTTTAAGCAAGATCAAGTATGTGTCCTTGAAGTGTGTCTTCTTTCTTTTTGTATTTGTTATTATATCACTGTTGCGGTTGAGGGGGAGTGAGTAGGGTCTCATATCTAAGAGTTCTTAGATAGAAGTCACACGGGTATAGATTAGGTGAAAAGACTGTAACTTGAAGTTGTTTACTAAGAGTCTTTGAACTAATTCTGTTTACTGGATTTCCTTCCTGGCTGGGTAACCCCCAGACGTAGGTGAGTTTGCACCGAACTGGGTTAATAATTGCTTGTGTCACTTGTTCAATTGTTGCTCTATTTTTATCCTGTTTATATTGCACTTGTTGTTCAGATATTAGTGTCGTGACATTACCTTCGACATCTCATACCTGATACCAGAATTTCAATTATGATCCTCAATCAAGAAAAACTTTATGTTTCTCGTCATGTTGTATTTCTTGAACACATTCCTTTTTCTCTCTTTCTTTTTTATCTCATATTACTAGTACTTTAGAACTCACCCATATAGATCCTTTTGGTATTGATGATGATGTTTCTAGTGACTGTAATTTTGAGAACTACAGGTCTGATACTACTGATAATCCTGATATTAACATCCCTCTTTTCCCCACGGCTATCCAACAATCTCCCATAGATATTGATCCTCATTCTCATCCTCCTCGTTATTTGTCTCGTGATCGTAAGTCTACTCAGTTGCCTAATTTTATCTATTCCATTTACCCCGCTTATTTTTCTTCTTTTCTAACCTCTATTCACAGTTTGTATGATCCATCTTCCTATAAAGAGGTTATACTTGACCCTCTTTGGCAACAAACTATGATAGAAGAACTCTCTTCTCTGCACAAGATAAATACTTGGAAATTAATAAGTCTTCCTCTTAAAAAATATGCTATTGAATCTCATTGGGTATACAAAATCAAAACTAAGTCTGATGGTAGTTGAACACTATAAAGCATGTCTTATTACTAAGGGATTCTCTCAACAATATGGTATTGGTTATGAAGAAACCTTTGCTCTATTGGATAAGATGACTACTATTCACACTCTTATTATAGTTTCATCAATTCGCCAGTGGCATATTTCTCAAATGAATGTTTAAAATACTTTTTTAAATGCTGATCTTCACAAGGAAGTCTATATGGTACCTCCTCCAAGTGTTTCTCATAATCATGGGAAATGTGTAAGTTCAAGACTTTATATGGTTTGAAATAAGCTCCACGTGTTTGGTTTGAGAAGTTTACCCATATTATTACATCTCTTGATTTCCACTTTAGTGGTCATGATCCGACCTTAATTGTCAGAACGATTATCTGAGCTGATATTGCTTATGTTGCTCATGTTGTTAGCCAATTTGTTGTCTCACCCACTATAGTATATTGGACATGTGTTTTTGCATTCTTCGTTATCATCTAGGAATTCAGTTTCAGAGCCTTTTATTTCCCTCATCGTACTCATTTGAGTTACATGCTTATTTTGATGCTGATTGGCTGGTGAATCCACAGATTGTAAGTCTACCACATGTTTTTGTATCTTTCTCTGAGACTCTCTTATTTCTTAGGAAAGTAAGAAATAAGATATTATATCCCATTTTTCTATAAATGTTGAGTATTGTGCTATGGCATCCACCAATACCGAAATAGTTTGGTTGCGTCAAATAGTTTTGGATATGGGTGTCACTCTTGGTGAACCAATTCTCATGTATTGTGATAACAAAAGAGCCATTCAAATTGTTAAAAACCCAATGTTTCTTAAACGTACCAAACACATTGAGATTGATTGTAACTTCGCTCATCATCATTCTCAACATAGAAAAATTGCTCTAAATATTTATCTCTTCCTCTTTGCATATTACTGATTTATTTACAAAGATATATTCCATTAAATATTTTTATTTTTTAATTGATAAACTTTCGATATTTCCTCTTAATGCGTCATAAGTTTAAGAAATATTATTAGATAATATTATCATTATATTATTATATAATATTATATATTAATACAAGCATAATCTTTTTCTATTATCTAATATTTATACTCTATTACAATTATTATTCTACATACTTTTATTATAAAATCCTAGAATCTCTTCTCTTTTGTTTTGTTAAGAATGACAATTACTTTGTTTCCGGCCTTAACCTATGAGAGACACATCTCTTTAATTGTATCCATTTGTTTGATATTAGGTGTATGTATCTGAATTAGTTATCTAGTTGAGATTGATGTTTTGTATCTCTAACTTGAATCGCATGTTATATTTAATTAGCCTAGGCACGTTTTATGGTTAATGTTATGTCATTATATTCCTTTGTCCTTTTTATTTTCCTACCGTAAATTGTGAAAAAAAATCATATAAAGAGAGAAGGATTTTTACTCCTGACATATGTCAATAAAATGGATCACTGTAGTAAAGGAAGCCAGTACATTAATAGAAATTATATTCATTCACTGGCATTGCCTTTTTTTTTCTCCTGAATTTAATTCATGTTGTGCTATTGCTAAATCCTGTCACTAATCACTATGTTCATGTAACTTACAAGTTATAACTCAGTTATTCTTTATTCGACCAGCACTATTTTCACCTTTGGTAAGGGTTAATTGTACCTTCAAGAATGCAATAATCATCACAAGTTTTTATTACTATAAAGAAAAATAAAGATTGGACAGAAACCACTCTCTGAATGTTTTTATCATATCTTTATTCTCTGGATATTTAGTATTAATTACAATCGATGTCAATTTTAATTAGATTTGATTGGCTTGCATTAATTGTGTTAAACATCGATCTTACACAAAAATCTAATCAATTATCGTTATTTATATATTTGTATAATATATATTTTCTTTCAAATGATTAGCATCTTCCACTAACTAGATTATTATCTTATCACAAAATACTTAAATGAATACCTAAAGATCCAATTGAATATATGTAAAAATATTTTACACGACACAATAAAATTAAATTCATTTTAAATTTCTTCAACATGATAGAGAAGTTTCAGTTATAAAATTCAAATGTAATTCTTCTTTTATGAAATTATGAAGTGGATCGCCTATGTTTGCGTACACTTAATACTACATCAATGATAAGTCTTTTACTGAGATTAGTAAAGGCACAATTGAATAAATTATTGAATTGTGAACAAATATTTCTTATGCGCTCTTCACCATAAATAATAATTCTAACTCGCCTCAAATAAAAGTCCACTCTAAAATGTTTAATGTTATTGATCCTAGTTGATACGATTTTTTAATTGTCTTCGGTTCTTAAATATGATGTTAAAATACTATTTATATTTTTAAAAGATTTTGATGATAACAAAGTATTTAAAAAATAATAGGGTTTGCTAATATTTTGTTTAAGTGTGCATGATCACAAACATAGAGCTAATCCTGATTGTTAGCATATGTGAAGAAGTAATATTTGTCTAATTCTGATTGATCAGAATTTGAAGTGACTCACCAACATCTGAAGGCATCAGACTCTGAAGGTTCATAATCTAGTCTCAAGACACAACTTCTGATGACAACTCATATTCTGAAAGGACGAAGTGCATTTGTTTCTTACATTGTACCAAAAGCAATCTTGTCTTATCAAAACCCCAGATTTCTGGATAAACTCAACTAGGGTTTTTCATTTTGCAAGGTTTAAGAAATAAAGATGTGACATCTTCAGTCAGTTCTACCTTTTGGTAGATACCTAGTACTTCAAAAGATACTGAGAGCAATGTTAGCATTCAGTGAACAAAGCTTCAGACCAGATGCTAGTCTCCAACGTCTCTCTTGACATACTTCTTCACTAAATTTGCTCGTTATGTTCAAACCATTCAACGAATCTTTTTCAGTCTCTATAAAAGGAACCTGGAGACTCAAAGGAAGGTTATAACATCACAACACATTTTGAAGGATCTTAAGCATAACTCTGAGCTGTTATTACTTGTTACTATTATTACTTTAAAATATTAAGATTTCTTATCTTAGACTATCTTAGAAATTTTAAGAGATTGTAAAACTTTTGTGCTTGTTGCACAACTGTTATACTTCTGATTGTGTATCAAGTATAGTAGTTATTTTTTCTACTAAACTTTATTTAAAATAGAGGAAGTCTCTTGCCTGCGTGATTGAGCAAATAAGTCTCTTTCTAGGTTGATTAGTCAAGGAAGTCTCTTGTCTGAGGACTTAAGAAAGGAAATCTCTTTCTAGGTTGATTGAGCAAGGAAGTCTCTTGTCTGAGGACTTGAGCGAAAGTCTCTTTCTAGAGTGATTGAGCATTGAAGTCTCTTGCAAGTGTGCTTGTGTAATTTGTAACTTGTTTGGTTATGGTGAAAAGCTCTTGTTGAGGCAATGTGATTGGACTACTCTCAGTTAAGGAGAGGAAACAGGATAATCTTTGTGTGTTACTTGCATTTACTTTTGAACTTTATATTTCAATTATTGCGTTTTCTTCCGTTATCAGGATCTGAACTTTGTTTAAAATCTGAACGTGTTAGTTCAGAAGTGAAATCAATTTTTGGGCACACACAATTCAACCCCCTTATTCTTGTGTATTTTTCTCACCTTCATGATATTCTCTAATTAGTCATAAGCATGCCTCCAATCATATCTGATCGCTGTCGCACACAGATCAAAAAAGAGTAATTAAGAACGGTAGTCTAGGGAAACAACACTCGAATATCGTATCATAAGGATTCTTGGAAAATTAACCAAATAATAAAACGAAATAGAGGGTTTCGATTTGATTAAGAATAAGTGATTATAAAAAGTGATTATGAAATAAGTTGATCTACTGATTTGGATTCCTAACTTATCATTGATTAATATAATTTTCATGCCTTAAGCGAATTCTAACCCCTTTTCGATTACAGTAACAATAACAAGCGTATTGATACTAATATATGATATGTGTTCCTAGTTTCTGAATTAAGCAAACAAATTATGAACTAAGCAAACAGGTTAAGCACACTGAATTAAGCAAACGCGATTATGGAACATATATCAATTGAAATTAACCAACACACATTTTATAGAACTTGAATAAAGCATACAAGATATAAAACAAAATATTGAAAGGGAAAAGACATTTGATTAAAAATTAAGAAACCTCAAAGTATCGACGAAAATCGATTACAACAGACCAACCTTGTGAACTTTAGTTCTCCATGAGATTTGTATCCTAGCCTCCAACATTTGTGAATGCATAATAGGGTTATTGTAGCAGCAAAAATCCTTATAAAACAAAAGGGATATTCGGGCCCTTATGCTATCTGACTCGAAAATTACAAAAATCGGCTCAAACTAACTATTTTGATTAAGTTTGAAACTTCAACTAATTATCCGATCCTCCTTCATTCTGAACCTGCTTGTGACTTCAACATGGATCTTGTAGCTATTTCTCTTAGCTTTCCTATTCATATTAGAATGC
Organism: Lathyrus oleraceus; assembly: GCF_024323335.1. Classification (NCBI taxonomy): domain Eukaryota; kingdom Viridiplantae; phylum Streptophyta; class Magnoliopsida; order Fabales; family Fabaceae; genus Lathyrus; species Lathyrus oleraceus. Next base: position 907,759 of record NC_066580.1, read on the forward strand.
ATCAATCTAATTCTTGTAGCTAAAGTTATGGTTTTCATAGTGACAGGGTATCATATAATTATTTATTTTTAAAATAAAGTACGAAAATAAAATAAATCCAAAAATAAACTTAAATATAAAAACACAGTAAAATAGTAAAAATAGTAGAATAAATTATAGAGTTGCCTAAGTAGAATAGTAGAAGAATGTGAATCAAAATGCACTGATCAAATTCGCCCACACTTGAACTTTTGCACTCCGAGTAAAATTATAAATTCAAAACTCAATAGAAAAAAAGAGCAAAACAAAACATGCAATACCAAAGGTTCACAAGATACAAAGTGCAAGCAAATTTCTAAGTTTAAGTTTCAAGAAAATGACATTAGTAAGTAACTCTTTTGTGACATTCAAAGAAAATACGAAAAACAAATTACCAAAGAGTACATCAAAAGCAGTAAGATCTTCACAAGATAAAATTCATTCAACTCTCAAGTGTTTAGGTTGGTTGTTTACACTCAAAGCACAACATGAAAATTAGCAATACCACAAGCTTGAAAAGACTCTAACGTCTACAATCGAATTACATGCACACAGAGATCAAAATGACTTTTATTATGTTGTAACTTGGTCAGAGTATGAGTGAGATAAATCCTAAGGGGTACTAGACTAAGATTCAAAGGGAGAAAAGAGACATGCAATAATTTGCGGGAGTTGAACTATATTCATCAACTTTCAAACAATAATTTTTTCGCCATTTTTCTTCTCTTTTATATTTTTCTCCTTTTTTTTTCCAGAAGGAATATGTAATGACATCCTTCTTTGCTTTGTCCATATTTTTTCTTCTTTTTTTACATTTTTTTCTTTTTTTGCCAACTTTTGAATGAAATATCACAACTATAGTTATTCAACCTCACACAACTCTAAACAAGACTCTTTCAACCCTATGAATGGGTGATAACATTTTTTTTTTCATTTTCATGCTTTTAATGAGTTTAAACAAAGAATGGGATAATAGGCTCAATAGGTTTTCAAACAAGGGATCAAATTTTTCAGGGTTGACTTTTTGGCTAAGTGGCTAAAAATAAAACTATAACAATTTGTCTTTATTATATCAGTATGCATAAGTAATCAATAGTTTTAAAAAAAGTAAATTTAAGTTCTAGAGACTAACAAACATGAGCGAAATCACATAAGAAAGAAATAGATGGATTTTTGAATGTTATTCATTAAAAGACTCAAAATATCAGAAGGTTAATTGATCCACCACAAGTGATATACAATTTAGAGTTTAGTCCTTTATATCATACTAAGAATGCATAAAAAGAATCAACCACATCACACCACAAGTCTTTAATCAAGAAAACTGAGAAAAATATTTGCAATTGTAACTCAAAAACCACAGAAAAAACATGCATTTTTTAATTTTATTTTTTCATGTAAGAAAACAAACAAAAACTAAGACACTGAATGAAATAAGACAAAGTAAATGGTTTCCTCCCCCCACTTAAAAGATACATTATCCTCAATGAAAGAACATAAGTATAAAATAAGAGTGAGAGAAAGGAAAGAGCACATCCGATGAGTCAAGGCGGATAAATGATCACATAAGTAGCCTTTCCGAAATAGAGCTCTTCTACAGTCTCTTCTTTCAAAGTGGGGCTCTCATGGAGTAGCTTTGGGTATTGTCCATTAACCTTGAAATTTTTATTAGTGCCTTCTCCTTGTATTCTAGGATCAAAGAAGGATCTTCGATAAGTAAAAAAGTTGAATAGGAACGTGAAAATGATCTATTTTTTCACAACATCAAGAATCAAAGGATTATGGGGCTGCCTCACTACTTTTATTCCATATTTAAGTGAGATCCTATGCATACATATGGATGAGCTAATATCACGAGTGTCAGCCAAGGTCCATCAAATTCCTTCTTATGTTCTTGCTCAAGTTGAAGCTTTGACGAATAATATAATTCCTCAGGAAGTGGTTTAGGCTTTAAAGAAGGTGGTTGTTCAATGGACGGTATGTTCGGGGTAGCCGGGATGTCAAGATCTTCAGCTACATAAATAAACTCATTTACACTGTCACCCTGCAAGGCAACATCAATCTCAGTATAAATAGCACAAAGGTTAGTGTTAGTACAATCATCACATGAGTAAACATCATCAAAACCAGAAAAAAGTTGGAAATCAGCTGAAAACAAATAAGAATAAGATTCATCAACATCTTCACAAAGAAACCCTATTCGAAAAATAGAATGCTCTTCCAAGGGATGTTTCATAGCATCAAAAATGTTGAATTTAGTAACAATGTCACCAAATTCCACGCACATGGTTCTATCGTCAACATCAACTTTTGTTTTAGCTGTTTTCATTAACGGTCTACCCAAAATGATTGGTGATATGCTTGAATTAGTTTCTCCATACATGTCCAGAATGTAAAAGTCTGCCAGAAAAATCAAGTCATTAACTTGAACAAGTACATTTTTCACTACTCAATAAGTCGAGCATCGCTCCTGTTTTCCAACTGAATAGTAAGACACGTATGATGCAAAGGACCAAGATCAAGATTGTTAAAAATATAATTAGGTATAACATTAATAGAAGCTCCTAAATCTAACATAAAATTTTCGAATTTAATATTTCCAAATGGTACATGGAATAGAAAAAGTTCATGGGTCCTTGCATTTCTGTGGCATGGCTTGATTGAGGGTTGAACCAGTAGGTGAAGGTTCAGGCTGAATAAGGGCCGAAACATTTCATTCCAAATTTACTCTCTCGTTTCCGGTAAGCCTCCTCTTGTGTGTGAACAAATCTTTCAGAAATTTTGCGTATTCTAGAACCTCCTTAATCACATCAAGTAGTGGAATATTCACTGTCACCTTTCTAAATACATCCAAAATCTCTCTCTCTCTCTCTCTCTCTCTCTCTCTCTCTCTCTCTCTCTCTTCCTCGTCAATTTTCTTATTTTTCAGAACTCTTTGTGGGAAAGGGATGGTGGTACATACTCCTTTTCAGCCTTAACAACAACATAAGGTTCGGGTTTATTTTCAAGTGTTGCACTAACAATTTTTTTTCTGAGACTGGTTCTGCAACTTTTCCGGATCTCAAGGAAATTGCAGTCACATTGGGGCCTTTTGGATTCATTACTGTTTGGGCAGGTAGTTGGTTCGATCCTTGAGATTGCTACATGATATTCATTGAAGTGGCAAGTTGTCCAATTTGTATTTGCAAAGTCTGAATACTAGAATCGGTTCATTGTTAAATTAGAGACTATTTACAACCATTTTCTTGACAAGGTCCGAGAGATGCATAAGTGGTTACTTGTGGAGGGTTTTATGGTGGTGGCAGCGGTAACATCAACTTTTGTTGACTAGGTTGTTGTGTGGGTGGATTCCCATACTAAATGTTTGAATGGTTTCTCCAGTTGAGATGGTACCTATTAGTGGATAGGTCAGGAGTGTTGTTATACATGTACTGGTTGTTGCTTTAATGGTTATAGATGTTTGTTGTGTATTCTTGAGGCAAGTCAGAATTTAAACAATCTTGCAAGGTAGGATAGGTATTTGATGGGTGTTTAGGAGAGGTGCAAATGCCACATAATCTTTCAGATTGAGTTTTTCCTACTGCTAATTTTCTCACCAATGAAGTAAGCTCATCAATTATGGTTTCTAAAGCCTTGTTAGAAGAAGAAGCTTGAACTTCATGCACTCCTTTTTTAGAACTACAAAATTGTTTCTAGTCGTGAATTGTTGGGAGTTGAGTGCCATGTTCTCAATTAAGGTCTTAGCTGCACTTAAGGTCTCATCAACAAGTGCTCCTCCACTAGCAGCATCCAAGATATTTTTGTCCATAGAAAATAATCCTTCATAAAAGTATTGTATTAGCAATTGTTCAGAAATCTGGTGGTGAGGACAACTCGACACTAACCGCTTGAATCTCTCCTAGTATTCGGCCAATGATTCCATGTCAACCTGTTTAATACCACATATTTATTTTCTGATTGAAGAAGCTCTTGAAGCAGGGAAGAATATTTCTAGGAAGATTTTCTTCATATTATTCCAACTTGTAACAGAAGTTGGCTCAAGATAATATAACTAATCTTTTACAACATCTTGTAGTGAAAATGGAAATGCTCTAAGCTTGACATGATTTTCGGTAATTCATTAAGGCCTCAATGGTGTAGAATACACAACTTGGAATTCTTTTAGATTCATATGCGGATCCTCACCTGCAAGACCACTAAACCTTGGCAATAAGTGTATTAAACCCGATTTCAATTCAAAAGGTGCAACAACTTCAGAATATTCAATACAAAATGCATTATAATTTACATATGGTGTAGCAAATTCTCTTAAAGTTCTTTATTCAACCATATTATAATAAAAAATTCAAAATAAGAATAAAACAAATTATGGGAGAATACATAATCAAAATCACTAGTAGTTATGCATCATGAGTCAGCAATGCATCAATTATGAAAATACCAACAATGTCCCTAATGAAAAAAATAGTTGAAAAATGAAAAATGATTAAAATAAAATAAAATAAAATAAAATTTGGAAATATATCTACAAATCAAGCAAATCTAAGACGATTTTACTAAAAGCACGAAAGGCCAAAGCGCAAGAAAGTTGGGGCAGGAATGCTGAAACGTAACACCTATGACTCTAATATTGGTTAAAAACGACAAGAGTCCCCGGAAAAGGCGCCAAATTGATCCACTATCGCACAAGGCCTAAAAATGAGTAATTAAGAACGATAGTCTAGGGAAGCGACACTCGAATATTATATCACAAGGACTCTTGGCAAATTAACCAAATAAGAAAACGAAATAGGGGGTTTCAATTTGAATTTGAATAAGTGGTTATAAAAAGTGATTATAAAAATTGATTATAAAAAGTGATTATGAAATAAGCTGATCTACTGATTTGGTTTCCTAACTTATCATTGGTTAATATAATTTTTATGCCCTAAGTGAATTATAATCTCTTTTCGATTACAATAACAATGACAAGCGCATTGATACTAATATATGATATGTGCTCATAGTTTCTGAATTAAGTAAATAGTAAAATAATAAAAATAATAGAATAAACTATAGAGTTGGATAAGTAGAATAGTATAAGAATATGCATCAAAATGCATTGATCAATATCTCAATCAGATATTGTCCTATATAAGATCTGGGCCAGCATAACAGTCTAGGTAGGGGTGGAAAAATGGGTCAGGCATGTGGGATCGACCCGTTTGACCCACCATTTATGGCAGGCTGGGCCGAGGTTTTTGGCTCGGTGCCTTAAGTTGGCTCGCCCCGCCTAACCCACTTTAAAAACAAGTCGAGAGAGGCTTTTTGTTAAAACTTTTTTTACGTAGAATGAAAATTAGGTAGTGAGTTGAGTATTAGTGCGTGAGGCACTTTTGTAAGAAGAGAAAAAAGAGAGAGAGAGAGAGAGAGAGAGAGAGAGAGAGAGAGAGAGAGAGAGAGAGAGAGAGAGAGAGAGAGAGAGAGAGAGAGAGAGAGAGAGAGAGAGAGAGAGAGAGAGAATATGAAAATAAGGATTTTATTATTGAAGAATGATTGTGTTATAAACTGCTTTATATATGCACGTATTTATATACAAAGTTACTTGACTATTAAGTAACAAATCCTAAATCCTAATTGACTTTGGACTTGGGCCACACACAACTTAGATTATGTCTTATATCTCAACATACCCCCTATGATCCAAATTGTCGAACATATGCTAATCATAGTCGATCTGAACTATTACTAATTTCTTTCTCAAATTCAGGAATTTGTCAATCTTCAATCCTTTGGTGAAAATTTCGGACAAATGTGCTTCACTTAAGCAATGTCTCACTTCAAGATCACCTTGATTTCACTTCACCCTTAGAAAATGAAATCTAGATTCGATGTGCTTACTCTTTCCATGCAAAACTGGAATATTCGCAAGATTTATGGCTGACTTATTATTGATATACAACACCAAAGGTTTCTTCACTTCGACCTCCATTTCTTTAAGCATGGATCTGATAAAAATTGCTTGACATGTAGCATAGGATCCTGTTGTATATTCAGCCTCACACGATGACAATGCAACCACATGTTGATTTCTCGAGCACCATGAGATTAGGGCACCAAATACTTGAAAGAAAAAACTAGTTGTAGTTCTTAGATCTTCCTTACCTCCACACGAACCAGCACATGAATAGCATGTAACCACAACTTATTTGCTTTCAGAGTCTCGTTGAAATAGATTTCCATACTTTATCGATCCTTTTAAGTATCTTAGGATTCTTCTTGCAACCTTCAAATGTGACACTCTTGGTTTACTCATGTATCTTCTAACTAATCTGACTGAGAAACCTATATCAGGTCGACTATTGCACACTTATATCAAAGATTCGACAATTTGTTTGAACAAAGTTGCATCCACTTTGTCTTCCTCTCCATGCTTCTCGAACTTCAAGTTTGGTTCGACAAATGAAGATGCAGGAGTTGAACCATCCATTCTGAATCTCTTGAGTATCTCTTTGACATACTTTCTTTGATGTAGAACCATATCATGCTTCGACATTTTAAATTCCATGCTTAGGAAATAAGACAAGTTTCCCAGATCCGACATTTTAAATTCCTTCTTCATCAGCTTTTTGAACTTCGTCAAGTTCTCCAAGCTACTTGCAGTTACTAATAATTCATAGACATATAAGAAGATGATTTTTATATCTTGTGCTACTGTAATGGTAAATTCATGACCATGGAGATATTGGTTAACTCAACGTCAATAAAACCAGAGTCGCCACTGCGCTTTTATTATTTCCAAAGGAAAAGGGAGAAATTACGAACAAAACCCAACTATATAAGAAGTTTTCAAATCAAAACTAATAAAGTGTCAGAGATTACAAGTAAGGGGGTTGGTTACACATAGGGAAGGTATTAACACCCAAAATATCCTAGGTACTCCTAGGGAGCCCTTTTTGTGTGCATTTGTTTTGGTTAGAAAGATGTCTGTTTAAAAATAGAATAAGGGGATGAGAAAAGAATTCATTATATATTTTTTTTGTTTGATAAGACTTTTGGTCTTATGCCTACGTACCAACATAAAATGAGGGATCAAAACCTCGTAGTTCGTGGTAAAAATTTCAAAGATGGATGGATTGATTTTAACAAAAGCTTAAAGATCTTTTGTTATCAATGGGAGAATTCTCAACCAAACATCCACCAATAATTAGAGCTTTACAACATTTAAGAGGGAGGGCTCCAACTTGGATTAAATCAACAAGTATGCCACTAACCCCTAATAAATGGAAAGTCTTACACTCAACTTATCATGTAATGGGAGAATTATATCTCAACCAAGGATAACTCATATCTAAATGCTTTCTTATTGAAAAGTTTAAAAGGAAAAAGACACAAAAATGGCCAAAATGATTAGATGGGGTTGTTAGTTCTTTTTGTTTTTTTAAAATAAAGTCAATTTGATTAAGTCTTTTTGCAAGTTTGACTAAGAAAATAGTTTGTTAAAATCAATGGCATAAGGCCAAGGTTTCTACTCATTAAAACAAGTCTAAGTCGAAAAACAACAAGCAAAGAAATTTTGAAAATGAGAGGGAGATTTTGAAATTAAAGAGGAAGGTGGTGGAGATGAAGAGGCTATCCTAGACAAGATTAAAAGTTTATAGTTGAAAAGATCTAACCCATAGGAAGCATCTACAAGACAATAGTTTCAGACAGAAACCAATTTCCTTTAGATAGCCAAGCAAACAACAAATCCATAATCATCCAAGCAATTACTAAGAAACCCAATGGTATCAAATAAAGATAACTGTAGCGGTAAATTCATGACCATTAAACTATGGATAAAATTAATGTCGATTAAACCAGAGTCGCCACCGTGCTTTTATTGTTTCCAATGGAAAAGGGAAAAGTACGAACAAAACCCAAAGATAAGAATTTTTTAAATCAAAACTAATAAAATGCCAGAGATTATAGGTAAGGGGGTTAGTTACATAGAGAGAAGGTGTTAGCACCCAAAGTGTCATAGGTACTCCTAGGGAGCCCTTTTGTATGTGTGTATGTTTTTGGGTATAAATGATGTTTGATAAAAATAGAATATGGGGATGAGAAGAGAATTCATTGATTATATTCCTCGTACCAACATAAAAATGAGGGATCAAAACCCGGTAGTTTGTGGTATCGATTTCAAAGTGAGTGGGTTATTTTTAACAAAAAATTAAGTTTAAGAGAGGCACAAAAGGCCTAAAATAGTTTGAATGAGTGTTAGTTCTTTTTGTCTTTTGAAATTTTAAGTCGAGTATAGTTAAGTTCATTTACAAGTTTGAATTAAGAAAAGAAGTTTACAAATTTAATGGCATAAGGCCAAAGATTCTAATTTGTAATAAAGTCTAAGTTTAGAAATCACAAGCAAAGAAGATTTTGAAAGGGGGGAGAGATTTGAAATTTAAGAAGTGGGAGGAGATGAAGAGACTAATCCTAAGCAAAAATTTAAAAGTTAAGAGTTGAAAAGATCTGACCAGTGGGATGTAATCTGTAACACCCTTCTAAATACCCCAAAATCTTTAATTAAATAATAACATATCAATCAGAGTAATTATGCCCCGAAGGGTGTCACACAATCATTTCACAACATTTATCAAACTATCCTGTCATGCTCATTTATTTAATCAAAATAAGACTCTTTTGCATAATTCGCAGCGGATACAAAACATCGACATTCAAAGCATGTACTACATTACATGTAAAGTTGATCAACAACTGAATTAAAACATATTCAAACATCCCCTCCCGATGTTACATCTACCAGAGCATGACCCACTAAGGACGACACTAGACTCCATAGCACTAGCTTCTACTCAACTCACTGCTCGTTACCTGAAAAATTGTTGTAAGGGTGAGTTCCTCAATCAATATAATAAGCATTATAGAACAACATGTAATGCTAAGTAAATAACACATCAATTCACCCGAATCAGACTACACACTCAGCAACGGTAATATCCGTTCAAACATCATATTCAACAGTAACATATAGCATATGTATAATCTCAACCATACTCAACATCAACAACACAACACATAACACACATATAATACTGGAATACATCCATTCATATTATATGCCATACATTCATTATGAAATGAGACTCCACACATGCGGTACCGACTATTCTTGAACATACAGTTCAAGCTCACCGATCAAATCCAGATACGGCTACTAAGCTCACTAGTCCCACTCATTTGAGATCTAATGACTCACTCACCAATTCCTCACCATGGGAATTAGCTACAGCCCCGAAGGCTAGACTATGCACACTAATCATCTAGCATGCAAACATCAACAACAAACCCACCATGGTTCACTCACTAATTCCTCACCATGGGAATTAGCTACAGCCCCAAAGGCTAGAATAAGCATGCTAATAACCTAGCAATGCAACAACAACAGCAACAATTCAAGAATAGACATAAGCTCACACTCTAAGCCATAAAACAGTCTATTCACAAATGCATACATACTGATACATTCACAGCATCATGCTTATCATCACACATCATTAATACATTTTATCACAAAAGCATATCACATCATGCCACATAATCAAATACAGTATTAGCACATTCTACTAATACCTATACTACTCAAAACAACGGGAAATGATCCCTGCTACATCATACATCAGCTAAGTACATCACTCAGCCTAAACAACCAAAAACTGCACAACAACAGCACAGAAAAATCACAATTCTGCCCATACGCGTATTGCCCACGCCTGACCAAATCCATACGCGTAATGCCCACGCCCATACGCGTATGCTACGCGTATCACATTCCCATACGCGTACCAACAGAGACCAAAACACGTTCAAAACATCATCTTCCTCATCCATACGCGTATTGCCTAGTGCCATACGCGTACCAGCCATCTCATACGCGTATTGCCTAGTGCCATACGCGTATGACCAGAAACCAGATTTCCAGATCTGCAATGGCTTTCTCTGCTACGAGATCTACCCAATCCAACCTTCCACAGTCCAATTTCTACACAGAAATCGTTCATATTTTCAACACCATTCATATCTTATTCGATTACACAAAATCTGACACTTTTACATCTAATTCCTACGAATTCTTTCTCAATTATACCCCAATTTCGTTTATCCAAAAAGTTCACAAATTCATCATGCATCAATCTAATCAGAGGTAAAACAATGGTTATCACTACCCAGTACATATTACCACATAATGCCCTTTAACCGATGATAAACCCCCCTTACCTGAGTTAATCCGGCAGTCTCTGAGCTCCAAGCTTTCCTTTCCTTCAACCTTCGTTCTCTGGCTTTTTGCCCTTTTCCCTTTTCTGCCTCTTTTCCCTTTTCACGTGAAAATAACCTTTTTACCACAAATGGGACTTTTTATTATTCCAACTTATTTTATTCCAATAAAATAATAACCCAATAATGATTATTCCAAAATAATAATAATAATCCAACTTCCAATTATTCAATTAAATTAATAAATAAAATATTAATTTAAATTAAATAATTATCTTATTTTAATTGGGGTGTTACAACTCTCCCCCACTAAAAGAGTTTTCGTCCTCGAAAACATACCTCAAGCGAACAACTCCGGATAGGATTCCTTCATCTGGCTCTCAAGTTCCCAAGTCACATTGCCACCTGCTGGTCCTCCCCAAGCTACCTTCACCAAGGCAATCTCTTTACCCCGCAACTGCTTCAATTCTCGATCCTCGATCCTCATAGGTGATGTTTCCACAGTCAGGTTATCTCTCACCTGTACATCATCTATTTGGACTACATGCGACGGATCATGAATGTACCTCCTCAACTGAGACACATGAAAAACCTCATGCAAATTCGCAAGCGATGGCGGTAAAGCGATACGATAGGCTACCTCTCCTATCCTCTCCAAAATCTGATAAGGACCAATAAATCGAGGTGTCAACTTCTTCGACTTCAAAGCTCGACCAACACCAGTTATCGGAGTAACACGAAGAAACACATGATCTCCCTCTTGGAACTCAAGTGACTTCCTCCTCTTATCATGATAACTCTTCTGACGACTCTGAGCAATTCTCATTTTCTCCTGAATCATCTTAATCTTTTCCGTAGTTTGTTGAACAATCTCCGGTCCAACCACAACACTCTCACCGGACTCATACCAACATAAAGGTGTCCGACATCTCCTACCATACAAAGCTTCAAACGGTGCCATACCAATGCTCGAATGAAAACTATTGTTGTAGGTAAACTCAATCAAAGGCAAATAACAATCTCAAGCACCTCCCTTTTCCAAAACACAAGCTCTCAAAAGATCCTCTAATGACTGAATCATCCTCTTAGTCTGACCATCAGTCTGTGGATGATATGCAGAACTCAATCTCAGCTTAGTTCCCAAAGCTCTCTGCAAACCTTCCCAAAATTTCGATGTAAATCTAGGATCTCTGTCCGAAACAATACTCGACGGAATACCATGCAAACTTACAATCTTCTCAATATACAACTCGGCTAATCTCTCTAACGGATAATCCATTCTGATCGGAATGAAATGAGCCGACTTCGTCAATCTATCCACAATCACCCAAATAGCTTCAAAATTCCTACTTGTCCTCGGTAAACCCGAAACAAAATCCATACTGATACTATCCCACTTCCACTCTGGAATAGCCAACGGTTGCATTAGCCCAGACGGCTTCTGATGCTCAATCTTCGACTTCTGACAATTCAAACAGGAATAAACAAAACTCGCAATTTCTCTTTTCATTCCCGGCCACCAAAATAGCTTCTTCAAATCATGATACATCTTCGTAGCTCCAGGATGAATACTCAGGCCACTACGATGTCCTTCCTCCAGAATACTCTTCTTAAGTTCGGTAACATCCGGAATACACACCCGATTACCAAATCTCAAAACACCATTCTCATCAACTCTGAATTCACCACCTTGACCTTGATTCACTAGAGTCAACTTATCAACCAAAAGCATATCAGATTTCTGACCCTCTCTAATCTCATCCAGAATACTACTCGTTAACTTCAACATTCCCAATTTAACACTATTGTGAGTACTCTCACACACCAAACTCAAGTCTCTAAACTGCTCAATCAAATCCAATTCCTTAACCATTAACATAGACATATGCAATGATTTCCGACTCAATGCATCAGCTACTACATTTGCTTTACCCGGATGGTAATTCAAACCAAAATCATAATCCTTCAGAAACTCTAACCATCTTCTCTGTCTCATATTCAGCTCTTTCTGATCAAACAAATACTTCAAACTTTTATGGTCACTGAAAACCTCAAATCTTGACCCATACAAATAGTGCCTCCACAACTTCAGAACAAACACCACAGCTGCCAACTCTAAATCATGCGTCGGATAGTTCCTCTCATGAACCCTTAGCTGTCTCGAAGCATAAGCTATAACCTGCTTATTCTGCATCAACACACCACCTAAACCCAACAATGAAGCATCACAATAAACCTCGAATAGTTCCGACGAACTCGGTAATCTCAGGATAGGAGCAGTAGTCAACCTTTTCTTTAACTCTTGGAAACCTTCTTCACATTTCGAGTCCCAAACAAACGCTTGCCCCTTTCTAGTCAACATCGTCAACGGTAACGCCAATTTAGAAAATCCCTCAATGAATTTCCTATAGTAACCTGCAAGTCCAAGGAAACTCCTTATCTCAGAAACTGACTTCGGAGCTTCCCACTTAGACACCGCTTCTATCTTAGAAGGATCAACAGCAACACCACCTCTTGAAATTACATGACCAAGAAAACTAACTTCTTCTAACCAAAATTCACACTTAGACAGTTTAGCAAATAACTTCTTTTCTCGGAGAACTTCTAAAACCACTCTCAAATGCTCAGCATGCTCTTCTTCAGATTTCGAATAAACCAAAATGTCATCAATAAACACCACAACAAACTGGTCTAGATACGGATGGAAAATCCTATTCATATACTCCATAAATACACCAGGCGCATTAGTCACACCAAAAGGCATCACAGAATACTCGTAATGTCCATACCTTGTTCTGAAAGCAGTCTTCTGAATATCCTCAGTTTTCACACGTATCTGATGATACCCAGATCTCAAATCTATCTTGCTGAACACACTCGCACCAACCAACTGATCCATCAAATCATCAATCCTCGGCAAAGGATACCGATTCTTGATCGTCACTTTATTCAGTTGCCTATAGTCCACACACAACCTCATAGTACCTTCTTTCTTCTTAACCAACAACACTGGTGCACCCCACGGTGACACACTCGGACGAATAAATTTCTTATCCAATAAATCTTCCAACTGACTCTTCAGTTCAGCCAACTCAACAGCAGACATACGGTACGGAGCCATCGATATCGGTCTAGTACCAGGTACCAAATCAATCGAGAACTCAACTTCACGCTCTGGCGGCAATTCATTCACCTCTTCCGGAAACACATCAGGAAAATCACACACCACGGCTAGATCACCAATCGCCAGTTTATCTTTAGCCTCCAAAGTCGCTAATAGCATAAACAACTCTGCCCCATCTGCCACTTCCTCATTCACCTGCCTCGCTGATAGAAACAAACTCTTTCCTCCTTCAATCTCAGGAAAAATCACAGTCTTATCAAAACAGTTAATAGAAACTCGGTTAAACACCAACCAGTTCATTCCCAAGATAACATCAATCTGCACTAGTGGAAGACACACAAGGTCTATCCCAAAGTCTCTACCAAAAATACTCAAAGGACAATTCAAACAAACTGACGTAGTAGTCACTGAACCCTTCGCAGGAGTATCAATCACCATACTACCATACATCTCAGATATCTCTAATTTAAGTTTCACAGCACAATCCAAAGATATAAAGGAATGAGTAGCACCGGTGTCAATAATAGCTACAAGAGGAAAGCCATTAATATAACACGTACCTCGGATCAAACGATCATCTGCAGAAGTCTCAGAACCCGATAAAGCAAAGACCTTGCCTCCTGACTGATTCTCTTTCTTCGGCTTAGGACACTGTGGACTGATATGACCCAACTCTCCACAGTTGAAACAAGTCACAGTCTTCAACCGGCAGTCTGCAGCCAAGTTGTAACACCCCAATTAAACTAAGCTAATTATTTAATTTAAATTAATATTTTATTTATTAATTTAATTGAATAATTGGAAGTTTGGATTATTATTATTTTATTATTATTTTGGAATAATAATTATTGGGATAATTATTTATTGGAATAATATATAAGTTGGAATTTAGAAAAATCCCATTTTGGTAAAAAGGTTAATTTCACGTGAAAAGGGAAAAGAGGCAGAAAGGGCAAAAAGCCAGAGAACGAAGGTTGAAGGAAGGAGAAGCTTGGAGCTCGGAAGCTGCCGGATTAACTCAGGTAAGGGGGGTTTATCATCGGTTAAAGGGTATTATATGATAATATGTACTGGGTAGTGATAACCATTGGTTGTACCTCTGATTAGATTGATGCATGATGAATTTGTGAAATATTGGATGACTGAAATTGAATGATAATTGAAAAGAATTCGTAGGAATTAGAAGGGATAATGTTAGGATTGGTGAAGATGAATAGGATATGATTCGTGTAGATGTTATGGACGATTATTTTGTGTAATTTGGACTGTGGAAGGTTGGATCGGATAGGTTTCGTAACAGAGAAAGCCATAGCAGATCTGAGAGTTCTGGTTTCTGGTCATACGCGTATGGCACTAGGCAATACGCGTATGAACTGGCTGGTACGCGTATGGAGGAGGCCTTACGCGTATGGGAGAAAAAGATGATATTTTGAACGTAAATTGGTCTCTGTTGGTACGCGTAATGGGAAGTTGTTACGCGTAGCATACGCGTACGAGACATGTGATACGCGTATGAGTTGAGCGAGGAAATGCGCAATACGCGTATGGGAGTGGGCATTACGCGTATGGACTTGGTCAGGTTTGGGCAATACGCGTATGGCATAGGCAATACGCGTATGGGCAGAATTGTGATTTTTCTGTGCTACTGTTATGCAGTTTTTGGTTGTTTAGGCTGAGTGATGCGACTTAGCTGAGGCATGATGTGATAGGGATCATTTCCCATTGTTTTGAGTGGTATTGGTATTAGTAGAGTGAGCTAATACTGTGTTTGATTTTGTGGCATGATATGATATGCTTTTGTGATAAAACGTGTTAATGATGTGTGTTGGTATGCATGATGCTGTGATTGTATCAGTTGTGTATGCATTTGTGAATAGACTGTTTTGTGGCTAGAGTGTGAGCATGTGTCTATTCTGAATTCGTTGTTGATGTTGCAATTGCTAGGTGATTAGCTTGCACATTGTGGCCCATTTGGGGTGGTAGCTAATTCCCATGGTGAGGAATTAGTGAGTTTAGTAATTATTGGACTGTTGTTGATTGTTTGCATGCTAGGTGAGTAGCGTGCATTTCATGGCCCATTTGGGGTGGTAGCTAATTCCCATGGTGAGGAATTAGTGAGTGAGTCACTATGTCTCAAATGAGTGGGACTAGTGAGCTTGGTAGCCGTGCCTGGATTTGGACGGTGAGGTTGAACTATATGTTCACAAATAGTCGGTACCGCATGCATAGAGTCTCATTGCATAATAAATGTATGGCATATAATATGAATGGATGTATTCCAGTATTATATGTGTGTTGTGTGTTGTGTTGTTGATGTTGAGTATGGTTGAGATTATATATATGCTATATGTTATTGTTGAATATGATGTTTGAACGGATACTGTCGTTGCTGAGTGTGTAGTCTGGTTAGGGTGAATTAATGTGTTAATTACTTAGCATTACATGTTGTTCTATAATGCTTATTATATTGATTGAGGAACTCACCCTTACACCTATTTTTCAGGTAACGAGAAATGAGTTGAGTAGAAGCTAATGCTTGGAGTCTAGAGTAGTTCTGATGGGTCATGCTCTGATAGATGTAACATCGGGAGGGGATGTCTTAATTGATTGGATATTGATTGTTGATGATTTACATGTATT
The DNA here is from genome assembly GCF_024323335.1 of Lathyrus oleraceus. Lineage (NCBI taxonomy): Eukaryota > Viridiplantae > Streptophyta > Magnoliopsida > Fabales > Fabaceae > Lathyrus > Lathyrus oleraceus. The sequence goes on from NC_066580.1 coordinate 923,792, forward strand.
GTGTTACATGTTTTACATTGAGTTGAATTTTATTCCGCTGCGAATTATGCAAAGAACCTTATTTTGATTAAATGAATGAGCATGACAGGATATTTTAATGATTTTTGTGAAATGATTGTGTGACACCCTTCGGGGCATAATTACTCTGATGAATATATTGTCATTTTAATTATAATAATTTGGGGTATTTAGAAGGGTGTTACATTAGTGGTATCAGAGCATAGTCGGTCGTGTCGAGTCGTAATTATTCTGTTTCCCCTGTGCGGGATAGGTGTTGTTTAACCCTATCAGTACTTATTGTTTTAGCTTGTTGGGTTTTCAGAATAGAGATGGCTGGAAGAGGTAGAGATGATGCTGCGATTGCTGAGGCTCTGGGTATGCTAGCCGGAGTACTTGGAGGAAATCCGAATGTTATGGGAATGGGGGCTGCTCGTCAGTTGAGTGAGTTCCAGAAGAACAATCCTCCAATGTTCAAGGGAGCATACGATCCAGATGGTGCTCAGAAGTGGTTGAAGGAGATCGAGAGGATCTTCAGAGTAACTGAGTGTGCTGATAACCAGAAGGTCAGGTTCGGTACACATATGCTGTCAGAAGAAGCTGATGATTGGTGGGTTGCTACCCGCACCGAGTTGGAAACTGCTGGAAATGCTGAGATTTCTTGGGCTGTGTTCAGAGAGAGATTTCTGAGGAAGTATTTTCCCGAGGATGTCAGAGGAAAGAAGGAGATAGAGTTCTTGGAATTGAAGCAGGGTAACAGGTCTGTTACGGAGTATGCTGCTAAGTTCACAGAGCTGTCGAAGTATTACACTCCTTATGCTGAGGCTGCTGAAGAATTTTCTAAGTGTGTGAAGTTTGAGAACGGGCTGCGTCCCGAGATCAAGCAGGCTATTGGATATCAAAGGATTAGAGTGTTTTATGATTTGGTTGACTGTTGCAGGATTTTTGAACAGGATTCCAAGGCCAGAGCTGAGAGCTATCAGCAGAGGGTTGATAGGAAAGGTAAGAATCAGATTGATCGTGGAAAACCGTATGCAGCTGGCAAAGGTTTTCAGAAGCAGAGTGGGATGAGGAGGCCTAGTGGGGGAGACTCTAGTGCTCCTGCTAAGTGTTACAGATGTGGTCAGGCTGGACATCGTATCCATGAGTGTACCAGTAACGAGAAGAAGTGTTTCAAATGTGGAAAAGGTGGTCATTTGGCTGCAGATTGCCGGTTGAAGACTGTGACTTGTTTCAACTGTGGAGAGTTAGGTCATATCAGTCCACAATGTCCTAAGCTGAAGAAAGAGAATCAGTCGGGAGGCAAGGTTTTTGCTTTATCGGGTTCTGAGACTTCTGCAGATGATCGGTTGATCCGAGGTACGTGTTATATTAATGGCTTTCCTCTTGTGGCTATTATTGACACCGGTGCTACTCATTCTTTTATATCTTTGGATTGTGCGGTGAAACTTAAGTTAGAGATATCTGAGATGCTTGGAAGTATGGTGATTGATACTCCTGCAAAGGGTTCAGTGACTACTACTTCAGTTTGTTTAAGTTGCCCTTTGAGTATGTTTGGTAGGAATTTTGGGATAGACCTTGTGTGTCTTCCATTAGTGCAGATTGATGTTATCTTGGGTATGAACTGGTTGGTGTTTAACCGAGTTTCTATCAACTGTTTTGATAAGACTGTGATATTTCCTGAGATTGAAGAAGGAAAGAGTTTGTTTCTATCAGCCAGGCAGGTGAATGAGGAAGTAGCAGATGGGGCAGAGTTGTTTATGCTGTTAGCGACTTTGGAGGCTAAAGATAAACTGGTAATTGGCGATCTAGCTGTGGTGTGTGACTTTCCTGATGTGTTTCCGGAAGAGGTGAATGAATTGCCGCCAGAGCGTGAAGTTGAGTTCTCGATTGATTTGGTACCTGGTACTAGACCGATATCTAAGTGGGAAGCTCCGAAGTCAGTTTCTGAGATTCGAAGTTTTCTTGGTTTGGCTGGTTATTACAGGAAGTTTATTGAAGGATTTTCTAAGTTGGCGTTACCGTTGACAATGTTGACTAGAAAGGGACAAGCGTTTGTTTGGGATTCAAAATGTGAAGAAGGTTTCCAAGAGTTAAAGAGAAGGTTAACTACTGCTCCTATTCTGATATTACCGAGTTCGTCGGAATTATTTGAGGTTTATTGTGATGCTTCATTGTTGGGTTTGGGTGGTGTGTTGATGCAGAATAAGCAGGTTATAGCTTATGCTTCGAGACAGTTAAGGGTTCATGAGAGGAACTATCCGACACATGATTTAGAGTTGGCAGCCGTGGTATTTGTTCTGAAGTTGTGGAGGCATTATTTGTATGGGTCAAGATTTGAAGTTTTCAGTGACCATAAGAGTTTAAAGTATTTGTTTGATCAGAAAGAGCTGAATATGAGACAGAGGAGATGGTTAGAATTTCTGAAGGATTATGATTTTGGTTTGAATTACCATCCGGGTAAAGCAAATGTAGTAGCTGATGCATTGAGCCGGAAATCATTACATATGTCTATGTTAATGGTTAAGGAATTGGATTTAATTGAGCAGTTTAGAGATTTGAGTTTGGTGTGTGAGAGTACTCACAATAGTGTTAAACTGGGAATGTTGAGATTAACAAGTGGTATTCTGGATGAGATCAGAGAAGGTCAGAGATCTGATATGCTTTTGGTTGATAAGTTGACTTTGGTGAACTCAGGTCAGGGTGGTGAATTCCGAGTTGATGAGAATGGTGTTTTGAGATTTGGCGACCGGGTGTGTATTCCGGATGTTGCCGAGCTTAAGAAGAGTATTCTTGAAGAAGGACATCGTAGCGGCTTGAGTATTCATCCTGGAGCTACGAAGATGTATCATGATTTGAAAAGGTTATTTTGGTGGCCGGGAATGAAAAGAGAAATTTCAAGTTTTGTGTATTCCTGTTTGACTTGTCAGAAGTCGAAGATTGAGCATCAGAAGCCGTCTGGGCTAATGCAACCGTTGGCTATTCCGGAGTGGAAGTGGGATAGTATCAGTATGGATTTTGTTTCTGGTTTGCCGAGGACAAGTAAGAATTTTGAGGCTATTTGGGTGATTGTTGATAGATTGACGAAGTCGGCTCATTTCATTCCGATCAGAATGGATTATCCGTTAGAGAGGCTAGCCGAGTTGTATATTGAGAAGATTGTAAGTTTGCATGGTATTCCGTCGAGTATTGTTTCGGACAGAGATCCTAGATTTACATCAAGGTTCTGGGAAGGTTTGCAGAGGGCTTTGGGAACTAAGCTGAGATTGAGTTCTGCATATCATCCGCAGACTGATGGTCAGACTGAGAGGACGATTCAGTCACTGGAGGATCTTTTGAGAGCTTGTGTTTTGGAAAAAAGAGGTGCTTGGGATTGTTATTTGCCTTTGATTGAGTTTACCTACAACAATAGTTTTCATTCGAGCATTGGTATGGCACCGTTTGAAGCTTTGTATGGTAGGAGATGTCGGACACCTTTATGTTGGTATGAGTCCGGTGAGAGTGCTGTAGTTGGACCGGAGATTGTTCAACAAACTACGGAAAAGATTAAGATGATTCAGGAGAAGATGAGAATTGCTCAGAGTCGTCAGAAGAGTTATCACGATAAGAGGAGGAAGTCACTTGAGTTCCAAGAGGGAGATCATGTGTTTCTTCGTGTTACTCCGATAACCGGTGTTGGTCGAGCTTTGAAGTCGAAGAAGTTGACACCTCGATTTATTGGTCCTAATCAGATTTTGGAGAGGATAGGGGAGGTAGCCTAAAGTATCGCTTTACCGCCGTCGCTTGCGAATTTGCATGAGGTTTTTCATGTGTCTCAGTTGAGGAGATACATTCATGATCCGTCGCATGTTGTCCATGTAGATGATGTACAGGTGAGAGATAACCTGACTGTTGAAACATCACCTATGAGGATCGAGGATCGAGAGTTGAAGCAGTTGCGGGGTAAAGAGATTGCCTTAGTGAAGGTAGCTTGGGGAGGACCAGCAGGTGGCAATGTGACTTGGGAACTTGAGAGCCAGATGAAGGAGTCTTATCCGGAGTTGTTCGCTTGAGGTATGTTTTCGAGGACGAAAACTCTTTTAGTGGGGGAGAGTTGTAACACCCCAATTAAACTAAGCTAATTATTTAATTTAAATTAATATTTTATTTATTAATTTAATTGAATAATTGGAAGTTTGGATTATTATTATTTTATTATTATTTTGGAATAATAATTATTGGGATAATTATTTATTGGAATAATATATAAGTTGGAATTTAGAAAAATCCCATTTTTGGTAAAAAGGTTAATTTCACGTGAAAAGGGAAAAGAGGCAGAAAGGGCAAAAAGCCAGAGAACGAAGGTTGAAGGAAGGAGAAGCTTGGAGCTCGGAAGCTGCCGGATTAACTCAGGTAAGGGGGGTTTATCATCGGTTAAAGGGTATTATATGATAATATGTACTGGGTAGTGATAACCATTGGTTGTACCTCTGATTAGATTGATGCATGATGAATTTGTGAAATATTGGATGACTGAAATTGAATGATAATTGAAAAGAATTCGTAGGAATTAGAAGGGATAATGTTAGGATTGGTGAAGATGAATAGGATATGATTCGTGTAGATGTTATGGACGATTATTTTGTGTAATTTGGACTGTGGAAGGTTGGATCGGATAGGTTTCGTAACAGAGAAAGCCATAGCTGATCTGAGAGTTCTGGTTTCTGGTCATACGCGTATGGCACTAGGCAATACGCGTATGAACTGGCTGGTACGCGTATGGAGGAGGCCTTACGCGTATGGGAGAAAAAGATGATATTTTGAACGTAAATTGGTCTCTGTTGGTACGCGTAATGGGAAGTTGTTACGCGTAGCATACGCGTACGAGACATGTGATACGCGTATGAGTTGAGCGAGGAAATGCGCAATACGCGTATGGGAGTGGGCATTACGCGTATGGACTTGGTCAGGTTTGGGCAATACGCGTATGGCATAGGCAATACGCGTATGGGCAGAATTGTGATTTTTCTGTGCTACTGTTATGCAGTTTTTGGTTGTTTAGGCTGAGTGATGCGACTTAGCTGAGGCATGATGTGATAGGGATCATTTCCCGTTGTTTTGAGTGGTATTGGTATTAGTAGAGTGAGCTAATACTGTGTTTGATTTTGTGGCATGATATGATATGCTTTTGTGATAAAACGTGTTAATGATGTGTGTTGGTATGCATGATGCTGTGATTGTATCAGTTGTGTATGCATTTGTGAATAGACTGTTTTGTGGCTAGAGTGTGAGCATGTGTCTATTCTGAATTCGTTGTTGATGTTGCAATTGCTAGGTGATTAGCTTGCACATTGTGGCCCATTTGGGGTGGTAGCTAATTCCCATGGTGAGGAATTAGTGAGTTTAGTAATTATTGGACTGTTGTTGATTGTTTGCATGCTAGGTGAGTAGCGTGCATTTCATGGCCCATTTGGGGTGGTAGCTAATTCCCATGGTGAGGAATTAGTGAGTGAGTCACTATGTCTCAAATGAGTGGGACTAGTGAGCTTGGTAGCCGTGCCTGGATTTGGACGGTGAGGTTGAACTATATGTTCACAAATAGTCGGTACCGCATGCATAGAGTCTCATTGCATAATAAATGTATGGCATATAATATGAATGGATGTATTCCAGTATTATATGTGTGTTGTGTGTTGTGTTGTTGATGTTGAGTATGGTTGAGATTATATATATGCTATATGTTATTGTTGAATATGATGTTTGAACGGATACTGTCGTTGCTGAGTGTGTAGTCTGGTTAGGGTGAATTAATGTGTTAATTACTTAGCATTACATGTTGTTCTATAATGCTTATTATATTGATTGAGGAACTCACCCTTACACCTATTTTTCAGGTAACGAGAAATGAGTTGAGTAGAAGCTAATGCTTGGAGTCTAGAGTAGTTCTGATGGGTCATGCTCTGATAGATGTAACATCGGGAGGGGATGTCTTAATTGATTGGATATTGATTGTTGATGATTTACATGTATTGTGTTACATGTTTTACATTGAGTTGAATTTTATTCCGCTGCGAATTATGCAAAGAACCTTATTTTGATTAAATGAATGAGCATGACAGGATATTTTAATGATTTTTGTGAAATGATTGTGTGACACCCTTCGGGGCATAATTACTCTGATGAATATATTGTCATTTTAATTATAATAATTTGGGGTATTTAGAAGGGTGTTACACAAGTGACCACCTTTTCCACACTTGAAACACTTCTTCTCAGCACTGGTACACTCATGGATACGATGTCCAGCCCGACCACATCTATAACACTTAACAGGAGCACTAGAGTCTCCCCCACTAGGCCTCTTCATCCCACTCTGCCGCTGGAAACCTTTGCCAGCTGCATACGGTTTTCCACGATCAATCTGATTCTTACCTTTCCTATCAACCCTTTGCTGATAGCTCTCTGCTCTAGCCTTGGAATCCTGTTCGAAAATCCTGCAACAGTCAACCAAATCAGAAAACACCCTGATCCGCTGATATCCAATCGCCTGCTTGATCTCGGGACGCAACCCGTTCTCAAACTTCACACATTTCGAAAATTCTCCAGCAGCCTCATTATAGGGAGTATAATACTTTGACAGCTCTGTGAACTTAGCAGCATACTCAGTAACAGACCGGTTACCCTGCTTCAATTCCAAGAACTCTATTTCTTTCTTTCCTCTGACATCCTCTGGAAAGTACTTCCTCAGGAATCTCTCTCTGAACACAGCCCAAGAGATCTCAGCATTCCCAGCAGATTCCAACTCAGTGCGGGTAGCAACCCACCAATCATCAGCTTCTTCTGACAGCATATGCGTACCGAACCTGACCTTCTGGTTATCGGCACACTCAGTTACTCGGAAGATTCTCTCGATCTCCTTCAACCACTTCTGAGCGCCATCTGGATCGTATGCTCCCTTAAACATTGGAGGATTGTTCTTCTGGAACTCACTCAGTTGACGAGCAGCTCCCATTCCCACAACATTCGGATTTCCTCCAAGTACTCCAGCTAGCATACCCAGAGCCTTAGCAATTGCAGCATCATCTCTACCTCTTCCAGCCATCTCTATTCCGAAAACCCAAACAAACTAAAACAATGAGTACTGATAGGTTACACAACACCTATACCGTACAGGGGAAACAGAATAATTACGACTCGACTCGACCGACTATGCTCTGATACCACTAATGTAACACCCTTCTAAATACCCCAAAATCTTTAATTAAATAATAACATATCAATCAGAGTAATTATGCCCCGAAGGGTGTCACACAATCATTTCACAACATTTATCAAACTATCCTGTCATGCTCATTTATTTAATCAAAATAAGACTCTTTTGCATAATTCGCAGCGGATACAAAACATCGACATTCAAAGCATGTACTACATTACATGTAAAGTTGATCAACAACTGAATTAAAACATATTCAAACATCCCCTCCCGATGTTACATCTACCAGAGCATGACCCACTAAGGACGACACTAGACTCCATAGCACTAGCTTCTACTCAACTCACTGCTCGTTACCTGAAAAATTGTTGTAAGGGTGAGTTCCTCAATCAATATAATAAGCATTATAGAACAACATGTAATGCTAAGTAAATAACACATCAATTCACCCGAATCAGACTACGCACTCAGCAACGGCAATATCCGTTCAAACATCATATTCAACAGTAACATATAGCATATGTATAATCTCAACCATACTCAACATCAACAACACAACACATAACACACATATAATACTGGAATACATCCATTCATATTATATGCCATACATTCATTATGAAATGAGACTCCACACATGCGGTACCGACTATTCTTGAACATACAGTTCAAGCTCACCGATCAAATCCAGATACGGCTACTAAGCTCACTAGTCCCACTCATTTGAGATCTAATGACTCACTCACCAATTCCTCACCATGGGAATTAGCTACAGCCCCGAAGGCTAGACTATGCACACTAATCATCTAGCATGCAAACATCAACAACAAACCCACCATGGTTCACTCACTAATTCCTCACCATGGGAATTAGCTACAGCCCCAAAGGCTAGAATAAGCATGCTAATAACCTAGCAATGCAACAACAACAGCAACAATTCAAGAATAGACATAAGCTCACACTCTAAGCCATAAAACAGTCTATTCACAAATGCATACATACTGATACATTCACAGCATCATGCTTATCATCACACATCATTAATACATTTTATCACAAAAGCATATCACATCATGCCACATAATCAAATACAGTATTAGCACATTCTACTAATACCTATACTACTCAAAACAACGGGAAATGATCCCTGCTACATCATACATCAGCTAAGTACATCACTCAGCCTAAACAACCAAAAACTGCACAACAACAGCACAGAAAAATCACAATTCTGCCCATACGCGTATTGTGTAACACCCCAATTAAAATAAGACAATTATTTAATTTAAATTAATATTTTATTTATTAATTTAATCGAATAATTGGGAGTTTGGATTATTATTATTATTTTGAAATAATAATTATTGGGTTATTATTTATTGGAATAAAATAAGTTGGAATAATAAAAAGTCCCATTTTTGGTAAAAAGGGTTTTCACGTGAAAAGGAAACTCAGAGAAGCTGCTGAAAGAGGAAAAGGGCAAAAGGCAGAGCAAGAGAAGAGGAGAAGCTTGGAGCTCGGAAGCTGCCGGATTAACTCAGGTAAGGGGGGTTTATCATCGGTTAAAGGGTATTATATGATGATATGTACTGGGTAGTAATAGACCATTGTTTTACCTCTGATTGGATGATATCTGTTGAATTTGTGAACTTTTGAGATGAACGAAAATTTGGATTATAATTGACGAAATTCGTAGGAATTAGAGGTAGAAAGGTTAGAAATTTGTGAAATCGAAAGTGTATGATTCGTGTTAGATGATATGAATGAATTGTGTGCGAAATTTGGACTGTAGAAGGTTGAATTGGATAGGTCTCGTAGCAGAGAAAGCCATTGCAGATCTGAGAGCTCTGGTCTCTGGTCATACGCGTATGGCACTAGGCAATACGCGTATGAGATGTTGGTACGCGTATGGGGGGAAGCCTTACGCGTATGGGAGAAAAAGAGGATATTTTGAACGTAAATTGGTCTCTGTTGGTACGCGTAATGGGAAGTTGTTACGCGTAGCATACGCGTATGGGATAGGTAATACGCGTATGAGTTGAGCGAGGAAATGCGCAATACGCGTATGAAAGTGGGCAGTACGCGTATGGACGTGGTCAGGTTTGGGCAATACGCGTATGGGCTTAGGCAATACGCGTATGGGCAGAATTGTGATTTTCCTGAACTGTTGTTGTGCAGTTTTGGTTGTTTAGGCTGAGTGATGCGACTTAGCTGAGGTATGATGTTGTAGGGATCATTTCCCGTTGTTTTGAGTGAGATAGGTATTAGTAGAGTGTACTAATACTATGATTGATTATGTGGCATGATGTGATATGTTTTTGTTGATGATATGTGATGGTATACATGATGTTGTGAATGTATGCGTTTGTGAATAGACTGTTTTATGGCTTAGAGTGTGAGCATGTGTCTATTCTTGATTATTGTTGATGTTGCGTTTGCTAGGTGATTAGCTTGCACATTGTGGCCCATTTGGGGTGGTAGCTAATTCCCATGGTGAGGAATTAGTGAGTTTAGTCATTATTGGACTGTTGTTGATTGTTTGCATGCTAGGTGAGTAGCGTGCATTTCATGGCCCAATTGGGGTGGTAGCTAATTCCCATGGTGAGGAATTAGTGAGTGAGTCACTATGTCTCAAATGAGTGGGACTAGTGAGCTTGGTAGCCGTGCCTGGATTTGGACGGTGAGGTTGAACTATATGTTCACAACATAGTCGCTACCGCATGCATAGAGTCTCATTGCATAATAAATGTATGGCATATAATATGAATGGATGTATTCCAGTATTATATGTGTGTTGTGTTGTTGATGTTGAGTATGGTTGAGATTATATATATGCTATATGTTATTGTTGAATATGATGTTTGAACGGACACTGCCGTTGCTGAGTGTGTAGTCTGGTTAGGGTGAATTAATGTGTTAATTACTTAGCATTACATGTTGTTCTATAATGCTTGTTATATTGATTGAGGAACTCACCCTTACACCTATTTTTCAGGTAACAAGAAATGAGTTGAGTAGAAGCTAATGCTTGGAGTCTAGAGTAGTTCTTATGGGTCATGCTCTGATAGATGTAACATCGGGAGGGGATGTCTTAATTGATTTGATATTGGTTGTTGATGATTTACATGTATTGTGTTACATGTTTTACATTGAGTTGAATTTTATTCCGCTGCGAATTATGCAAAAGAACCTTATTTTGATTAAATAAATGAGCATGACAGGACATTTTGATAATTTTGTGAAATGATTGTGTGACACCCTTCGGGGCATAATTACTTTGATGAATATAATGTTATTTTAATTATAATAATTTGGGGTATTTAGAAGGGTGTTACATTAGTGGTATCAGAGCATAGTCGGTCGTGTCGAGTCGTAGTTATTCTGTTTCCCCTGTACGGGATAGGTGTTGTGTAACCCTATCAGTACTTATTTGTTTAGCTTGTTTGGGTTTTCAGAATAGAGATGGCTGGAAGAGGTAGAGATGATGCTGCGATTGCTGAGGCTCTGGGTATGCTAGCTGGAGTACTTGGAGGAAATCCGAATGTGGTAGGAATGGGAGCTGCTCGTCAACTGAGTGAGTTCCAGAAGAACAATCCTCCAATGTTCAAAGGAGCATACGATCCAGATGGCGCTCAGAAGTGGTTGAAGGAGATAGAGAGGATCTTCAGAGTAACTGAGTGTGCTGATAACCAGAAGGTTAGGTTCGGTACACATATGTTGTCAGAAGAAGCGGATGATTGGTGGGTTGCTACCCGCACTGAGTTGGAAACTGCGGGAAATGCTGAGATTTCTTGGGCTGTGTTCCGAGAGAGATTTCTGAGGAAGTATTTTCCCGAGGATGTCAGAGGAAAGAAGGAGATAGAGTTCTTGGAATTGAAGCAGGGTAACCGGTCTGTTACGGAGTATGCTGCTAAGTTCACAGAGTTGTCTAAGTATTATACTCCCTATGCTGAGGCTGCTGGGGAATTCTCCAAATGTGTGAAGTTTGAGAACGGGTTGCGTCCCGAGATCAAGCAGGCGATTGGGTATCAAAGGATTAGAGTGTTTTCTGATTTGGTTGACTGTTGCAGGATTTTTGAGCAAGATTCCAAGGCTAGAGCAGAGAGCTATCAGCAAAGGGTTGATAGGAAAGGCAAGAGTCAGATTGATCGTGGAAAACCGTATGCAGCTGGCAAAGGTTTCCAGAGGCAGAGTGGGATGAAGAGGCCTAGTGGAGGAGATTCTAGTGCTCCTGTTAAGTGTTACAGATGTGGTCAGGCTGGACATCGTATCCATGAGTGTATCAGTAATGAGAAGAAGTGTTTCAAATGTGGAAAGGGTGGTCATTTAGCTGCAGATTGCCGGTTGAAGACTGTGACTTGCTTCAACTGTGGAGAGGTGGGTCATATCAGTCCGCAGTGTTCTAAGCCAAAGAAAGAAAATCAGTCAGGAGGCAAGGTTTTTGCTTTATCAGGTTCTGAGACTTTTGCAGATGATCGTTTGATCCGAGGTACGTGTCATATTAATGGCTTTCCTCTTGTAGCTATTATTGACACAGGTGCGACTCATTCTTTTATATCCTTGGATTGTGCTGTGAAACTTAAGTTAGAGATATCTGAGATGTTGGGTAGTATGGTGATTGATACTCCTGCGAAGGGTTCAGTGACTACTACTTCTGTTTGTTTGAATTGTCCTTTGAGTATTTTTTGGTAGAGCCTTTGGGATAGATCTTGTGTGTCTTCCATTAGTGCAGATTGACGTTATTCTGGGTATGAACTGGTTGGTGTTCAACCGAGTTTCTATCAACTGTTTTGATAAGACTGTGATATTTCCTGAGATTGAAGAAGGAAAGAGTTTGTTTCTATCAGCCAGGCAGGTGAATGAGGAAGTGGCAGATGGGGCAGAGTTGTTTATGCTGTTAGCGACTTTGGAAGCTAAAGATAAACTGGTGATTGGCGATCTAGCTGTAGTGTGTGATTTTCCTGATGTGTTTCCGGAAGAAGTGAATGAATTGCCACCAGAACGTGAAGTTGAGTTCTCGATTGATTTGGTACCCGGTACTAGACCGATATCGATGGCTCCTTATCGTATGTCTGCTGTTGAGCTAGCTGAATTGAAGAGTCAGTTGGAAGATTTGTTGGATAAGAAATTTATTCGTCCGAGTGTGTCACCGTGGGGTGCACCAGTGTTGTTGGTTAAGAAGAAAGAAGGTACTATGAGGTTGTGTGTGGACTACAGGCAACTGAATAAAGTGACGATCAAGAATCGGTATCCTTTGCCGAGGATTGATGATTTGATGGATCAATTGGTTGGTGCTAGTGTGTTCAGCAAAATAGATTTGAGATCGGGGTATCATCAGATTCGTGTGAAAACTGAGGATATTCAGAAGACTGCTTTCAGAACAAGGTATGGACATTATGAGTATTCTGTAATGCCTTTTGGTGTGACTAATGCGCCTGGAGTATTTATGGAGTATATGAATAGGATTTTCCATCCGTACCTAGACAAGTTTGTGGTAGTGTTTATTGATGACATTTTGGTGTATTCGAAATCTGAAGAAGAGCATGCTGAGCATTTGAGAGTGGTTTTGGGAGTTCTACGAGAAAAGAAGTTATTTGCTAAACTGTCAAAGTGTGAATTTTGGTTGGAAGAGGTTAGTTTTCTTGGTCATGTGATTTCACGAGGTGGTGTTGCTGTTGATCCTTCTAAGATAGAGGCGGTATCTAAGTGGGAAGCTCCGGAGTCAGTTTCTGAGATAAGAAGTTTTCTTGGACTTGCAGGTTATTATAGGAAGTTTATTGAGGGATTTTCCAAGTTGGCGTTACCGTTGACAATGTTGACTAGAAAGGGGCAAGCATTTGTTTGGGACTCAAAGTGTGAAGAAGGTTTCCAAGAGTTAAAGAGAAGGTTGACTACTGCTCCTATTCTGATATTACCGAGTTCGTCGGAATTATTTGAGGTTTATTGTGATGCTTCATTGTTGGGTTTAGGTGGTGTGTTGATGCAGAATAAGCAGGTTATAGCTTATGCTTCGAGACAACTGAGAGTTCATGAGAAGAACTATCCGACGCACGATTTAGAGTTGGCAGCTGTGGTATTTGTTCTTAAGTTGTGGAGGCATTATTTGTATGGATCAAGATTTGAAGTTTTCAGTGACCATAAAAGTTTGAAGTATTTGTTTGATCAGAAAGAGCTGAATATGAGACAGAGGAGATGGTTAGAATTTCTGAAGGATTATGATTTTGGTTTGAATTACCATCCGGGTAAAGCAAATGTAGTGGCTGATGCATTGAGTCGGAAATCATTGCATATGTCTATGTTAATGGTTAAAGAGTTGGATTTAATTGAGCAGTTTAGAGACTTGAGTTTGGTGTGTGAGAGTACTCACAATAGTGTTAAATTGGGAATGCTGAAGTTAACAAGTGGTATTCTGGATGAGATCAGAGAGGGTCAAAAATTCGATATGCTTTTGGTTGATAAGTTGACTTTAGTGAATCAAGGTCAAGGTGGTGAATTCAGAGTTGATGAGAATGGTGTTTTGAGATTTGGTAATCGGGTGTGTATTCCGGAGGTTAAAGAACTTAAGAAGAGTATTCTGGAGGAAGGACATCGTAGTGGCTTGAGTATTCATCCTGGAGCTACGAAGATGTACCATGATTTGAAGAAGTTATTTTGGTGGCCGGGAATGAAGAGAGAAATTGCGAGTTTTGTTTATTCCTGTTTGACTTGTCAGAAGTCAAAGATTGAGCATCAGAAGCCGTCTGGGCTAATGCAACCGTTGGCTATTCCAGAGTGGAAGTGGGATAGTATCAGTATGGATTTTGTTTCTGGTTTGCCGAGGACAAGTAAGAATTTTGAGGCTATTTGGGTGATTGTTGATAGATTGACGAAGTCGGCTCATTTCATTCCGATCAGAATGGATTATCCGTTAGAGAGGCTAGCCGAGTTGTATATTGAGAAGATTGTAAGTTTGCATGGTATTCCGTCGAGTATTGTTTCAGACAGAGATCCTAGATTTACCTCGAAGTTCTGGGAAGGTTTGCAGAGGGCTTTGGGAACTAAGCTGAGATTGAGTTCTGCATATCATCCGCAGACTGATGGTCAGACTGAGAGGACGATTCAGTCATTAGAAGATCTTTTGAGAGCTTGTGTTTTGGAAAAAAGAGGTGCTTGGGATTGTTATTTGCCTTTGATTGAGTTTACCTACAACAATAGTTTTCATTCGAGCATTGGTATGGCACCGTTTGAAGCTTTGTATGGTAGGAGATGTCGGACGCCTTTATGTTGGTATGAGTCCGGTGAGAGTGCTGTGGTTGGACCGGAGATTGTCCAACAGACTACGGAAAAGATTAAGATGATTCAGGAGAAGATGAGAATTGCTCAGAGTCGTCAGAAGAGTTATCATGATAAGAGGAGGAAGTCACTTGAGTTCCAAGAGGGAGATCATGTGTTTCTTCGTGTTACTCCGATAACTGGTGTTGGTCGAGCTTTGAAGTCGAAGAAGTTGACACCTCGATTTATTGGTCCTTATCAGATTTTGGAGAGGATAGGAGAGGTAGCCTATCGTATCGCTTTACCGCCGTCGCTTGCGAATTTGCATGATGTTTTTCATGTGTCTCAGTTGAGGAGGTACATTCATGATCCGTCGCATGTAGTCCAAGTAGATGATGTACAGGTGAGAGATAACCTGACTGTTGAAACATCACCTATGAGGATTGAGGATCGAGAGTTGAAGCAGTTGCGGGGTAAAGAGATTGCCTTAGTGAAGGTAGCTTGGGGAGGACCAGCAGGTGGCAATGTGACTTGGGAACTTGAGAGCCAGATGAAGGAGTCTTATCCGGAGTTGTTCGATTGAGGTATGTTTTCGAGGACGAAAACTCTTTTAGTGGGGGAGAGTTGTAACACCCCAATTAAAATAAGACAATTATTTAATTTAAATTAATATTTTATTTATTAATTTAATCGAATAATTGGGAGTTTGGATTATTATTATTATTTTGAAATAATAATTATTGGGTTATTATTTATTGGAATAAAATAAGTTGGAATAATAAAAAGTCCCATTTTTGGTAAAAAGGGTTTTCACGTGAAAAGGAAACTCAGAGAAGCTGCTGAAAGAGGAAAAGGGCAAAAGGCAGAGCAAGAGAAGAGGAGAAGCTTGGAGCTCGGAAGCTGCCGGATTAACTCAGGTAAGGGGGGTTTATCATCGGTTAAAGGGTATTATATGATGATATGTACTGGGTAGTAATAGACCATTGTTTTACCTCTGATTGGATGATATCTGTTGAATTTGTGAACTTTTGAGATGAACGAAAATTTGGATTATAATTGACGAAATTCGTAGGAATTAGAGGTAGAAAGGTTAGAAATTTGTGAAATCGAAAGTGTATGATTCGTGTTAGATGATATGAATGAATTGTGTGCGAAATTTGGACTGTAGAAGGTTGAATTGGATAGGTCTCGTAGCAGAGAAAGCCATTGCAGATCTGAGAGCTCTGGTCTCTGGTCATACGCGTATGGCACTAGGCAATACGCGTATGAGATGTTGGTACGCGTATGGGGGGAAGCCTTACGCGTATGGGAGAAAAAGAGGATATTTTGAACGTAAATTGGTCTCTGTTGGTACGCGTAATGGGAAGTTGTTACGCGTAGCATACGCGTATGGGATAGGTAATACGCGTATGAGTTGAGCGAGGAAATGCGCAATACGCGTATGAAAGTGGGCAGTACGCGTATGGACGTGGTCAGGTTTGGGCAATACGCGTATGGGCTTAGGCAATACGCGTATGGGCAGAATTGTGATTTTCCTGAACTGTTGTTGTGCAGTTTTGGTTGTTTAGGCTGAGTGATGCGACTTAGCTGAGGTATGATGTTGTAGGGATCATTTCCCGTTGTTTTGAGTGAGATAGGTATTAGTAGAGTGTACTAATACTATGATTGATTATGTGGCATGATGTGATATGTTTTTGTTGATGATATGTGATGGTATACATGATGTTGTGAATGTATGCGTTTGTGAATAGACTGTTTTATGGCTTAGAGTGTGAGCATGTGTCTATTCTTGATTATTGTTGATGTTGCGTTTGCTAGGTGATTAGCTTGCACATTGTGGCCCATTTGGGGTGGTAGCTAATTCCCATGGTGAGGAATTAGTGAGTTTAGTCATTATTGGACTGTTGTTGATTGTTTGCATGCTAGGTGAGTAGCGTGCATTTCATGGCCCAATTGGGGTGGTAGCTAATTCCCATGGTGAGGAATTAGTGAGTGAGTCACTATGTCTCAAATGAGTGGGACTAGTGAGCTTGGTAGCCGTGCCTGGATTTGGACGGTGAGGTTGAACTATATGTTCACAACATAGTCGGTACCGCATGCATAGAGTCTCATTGCATAATAAATGTATGGCATATAATATGAATGGATGTATTCCAGTATTATATGTGTGTTGTGTGTTGTGTTGTTGATGTTGAGTATGGTTGAGATTATATATATGCTATATGTTATTGTTGAATATGATGTTTGAACGGACACTGCCGTTGCTGAGTGTGTAGTCTGGTTAGGGTGAATAATTGTGTTAATTACTTAGCATTACATGTTGTTCTATAATGCTTGTTATATTGATTGAGGAACTCACCCTTACACCTATTTTTCAGGTAACAAGAAATGAGTTGAGTAGAAGCTAATGCTTGGAGTCTAGAGTAGTTCTTATGGGTCATGCTCTGATAGATGTAACATCGGGAGGGGATGTCTTAATTGATTTGATATTGGTTGTTGATGATTTACATGTATTGTGTTACATGTTTTACATTGAGTTGAATTTTATTCCGCTGCGAATTATGCAAAAGAACCTTATTTTGATTAAATAAATGAGCATGACAGGACATTTTGATAATTTTGTGAAATGATTGTGTGACACCCTTCGGGGCATAATTACTCTGATGAATATAATGTTATTTTAATTATAATAATTTGGGGTATTTAGAAGGGTGTTACATATTGCCTATGCCCATACGCGTATTGCCCACGCCTGACCAAATCCATACGCGTAATGCCCACGCCCATACGCGTATGCTACGCGTATCACATTCCCATACGCGTACCAACAGAGACCAAAACACGTTCAAAACATCATCTTCCTCATCCATACGCGTATTGCCTAGTGCCATACGCGTACCAGCCATCTCATACGCGTATTGCCTAGTGCCATACGCGTATGACCAGAAACCAGATTTCCAGATCTGCAATGGCTTTCTCTGCTACGAGATCTACCCAATCCAACCTTCCACAGTCCAATTTCTACACAGAAATCGTTCATATTTTCAACACCATTCATATCTTATTCGATTACACAAAATCTGACACTTTTACATCTAATTCCTACGAATTCTTTCTCAATTATACCCCAATTTCGTTTATCCAAAAAGTTCACAAATTCATCATGCATCAATCTAATCAGAGGTAAAACAATGGTTATCACTACCCAGTACATATTACCACATAATGCCCTTTAACCGATGATAAACCCCCCTTACCTGAGTTAATCCGGCAGTCTCTGAGCTCCAAGCTTTCCTTTCCTTCAACCTTCGTTCTCTGGCTTTTTGCCCTTTTCCCTTTTCTGCCTCTTTTCCCTTTTCACGTGAAAATAACCTTTTTACCACAAATGGGACTTTTTATTATTCCAACTTATTTTATTCCAATAAAATAATAACCCAATAATGATTATTCCAAAATAATAATAATAATCCAACTTCCAATTATTCAATTAAATTAATAAATAAAATATTAATTTAAATTAAATAATTATCTTATTTTAATTGGGGTGTTACATAATCCAATAGACAAGAGTGTCATATAGAAACCCACTTTTCCTTTGGACTTTGGAATCGAGCAATATCAATACACAAATAGCAAGATGAAGAGCAAGGAATCAAATAAAGATAGCCACATCCAAGCTAGCAACTTCATAGTCTTCTTTATAATCTTCCCGTGTATCAGATGACATACTCCTTAAATGGCTCAGAATAGGGCATCAGACACAGGTTCAAGGTAACATTTGCATCAAGACCATGTAGCAGATGAACTCAAGTGGATCCCAAAACTTGCATCAGATGAATGCTCAAACTTGGTTTCAGAAAAGTTGGCATTAGCCAAGTCCTTTTGCATAGGGAATGTTGCCTAATTCTAAGTCCAAAGCTCAGATCAAATCCAACAGTCCAAACAAACATTTTTTAGGGTTTTTGTTGTTATTAGGTATTTTAGGGTCCTAAGACCACAAACACAAACAAGATACACAGACAAATATATACAATCACAATATATGGATCAAGTGAACAAAGGGAAAATGGCATAAACATAAACAAGTTAAATGATATGTAAATGGAAAATGTTAAATGACTTGAATTTTAAATGACATAAAGTAAATGACTTGAAATTAAAAGCAAATAGAATAAAGGTTAGTCAAATGTTAGTTGATTAGATGTTAGTATTGTTTTTTCTTTTCAATTGATTAAGTCATTCTTTGGAGAACACTCATCCCTCTATTCACAAGCATGGATCCTTGAACCAAGACATCTTCCAAAGGAAGGAAAAAAGACCAAGTTTCGACACAATACCATGAAAGGGGGGAGACTTACAATCCCACTTGCTAGAATGCTATGCCTTTTTTGGGTCAAAATTTAGCGCTATGTTAAGCAAACATAATTGGAATTATGTAGAAGTCACAACTATTTGAGGCCGAGCAATAGAAATTTTAGTGTTAATGCATGTTAGAGATATGGTATAATGAACCATACTCCTAAAACATACCACACTTAAAAGAAAATGGCAAAAGGGTGGGCCTAATCTCATCCATACTTGTATTGGTTTATGAACCAATTAGCCTTAGGATATAGAGATATCATTGGTCAATGGAATGGATGGGATATAATTGTATTTAAAATGAAGAGGGAGGGAAAATGAGACAAACACAAATTGGTCATGAGAGACATTTAATCAAATTAAAAGCATTCATTCATTTTGGGAGATGAAATGTACATTTCATCAATCCCCTAAATCCAATGATTTTAATTTAACAAAAGTCAAATCAACCTTGACCAAAGCCCAAACACAAAAGTCAAACTTTACAAGTCAATAAAATGGCTCAACACAATTTATTCACAATTAAACAAATTAAAAATTAATTAAAAATACATTAAATTAAATTATGTTTGATCAAAAACCTAAAATCTCTTCAAAACACCAAATAAATGTCCAAGAGATTTATCCTAGGTCAATGAAGGTCAAAGGACCTTGGACAATTTTTTTTATAATTTCTGGAAAGTCAAAAGTATTTTTAATCAATTAAAAATATGCACAAAAACAATTAAATCATAAAAAATATCAATATTGATTCAAAAAATAATTTTAATTTAGAAAATAAAAGAGGAAAATATTTGATTTTTTTTTGTGAAAGTCCCATATTTTTTGGATCAATAATTAAATTGATATGAATTAATGAAAATAAAATAATAAAAATAAAAATTCAGAAAATCAAAAATATGTGGACCATCTGACCTCCCTCGTTAATTGAGGTGGCAGATCAAATGGTCCAAAACGCGCATTCCATGTGGTCATGAGTCAACTGAGCAGTACGCGTGGTAATTAGAAGCAACAGTCAAGATTAAAATATTTCAAAAGGATCAGATGACCTGGATTGATCCAGCACACCTCCGACGCCCTAGCTCCGATCATCTTCTCCGGTGAGGGTCACCGGACTGGTCCGACCAAAACTCAAAGAAAAATGGAAAATGAGTACACTATTTTGAAGGAAAAATGCTCAGGATCTCGAATCTGGCCTCAATTTTATCCAATTCCAAGTATATAAAATGATAAAGGAATTTGAATTTTGAGGATCATGAACTGAGTTGCTCCGATTTGACCTCAAAGCAACTCAATCTTGTTGTCTATATTGGTAGGACTTCAGACAACTAAAAATCAACAAGAAAAGTGGAGAATTAAGTGAGAATCGAAGAGATGGAAATTCACCTTTAATGGAGCTTCAGATTGGCACAATCTTGCTTCCGATTATGCTTGGCCTTGCTTCAGATACTTGATGGAATAGAAATGGATCAAAAAAAAGGATGGACTCTTGGAGTTTCAATCTTAAAACAGTTGGAGATTCGAAACTCGATTTTTAAAGAAAATCTTCAAGCTTATCCTTTAATGGTGAGGGTTTGGGATTGCTAAATCAAAGCTTGGGCATGAGGTCCTTATTTCTGAGCAAGAGAGGTCTTATTTATAAGCCATGAGATTGATTTTCACACACTTCCATTTTTGGCAAAAGTTTGAAAATCTCTCTTGCATGCTTGCATGGGCGTGTGATAGGCCCATCAAGTGATGCACTTAGGTCCAAAATTGAGTGTAAACCATGCTGAAATCATTTTTTCAAGCCATGCATTCATGTATGAAAAGTGGAAGTGGAAATCATCCAAATGGTCCATCAACTTTAACCCATGCGCAAGTGCCTCATGCTTTCATGTTGAACAATTTTTCATTTGAAGCTTGGATCATGATGAATTTTGAGGTGGAATTTTGGAAAATCAAACATATTAAAAAAAATCTAAGTACCAAGCCATATGTTCACTTCTTCCACCTTGAATAACTTTTTCTATGGACTTCAAATGAGAAAGGTTCCTTCATAAAAGTTGTAGCTATTTCAAATACCTTCACTTTGCTCACAAATTTGACCTCATTTAGGTTTATCATGAAGGAGTTATGCATTTTAGAAGTTGAGGAAAATCACTTGTTCAATGGTATTGGCCTAAAATGGCCTATAATGTTTCCTCTTGGCACATGCATTTGCAAGTTGAATTTGCACTTACTCCAAACATAAAAGTTAAAGTAGACATCTTGAAATTGATAATTCAATTTGAATATCTTTCATATCTAAAAATTGAGCAAGTTATGGTCTTGGGAAGTTGACCTTCAAACTAGGATTTAGACAAAATGACCTATAATCTTTCATCATAAAAAATGACTTTCCATGCAAAATTAGATTTTTAACTTAACATGAAAGTTATTTTGAATGTAATTTAGAGTAACTTTTCTCTTGTAATCATTTTCATATGACAAAAATTGTAGAAGATAGGGTCTAGAGAACCCCAATTTTGACAAGTTGACTTCCTCTGGTCAACCACCATGAACCAACTTGCTAGCTTGATAGTCTCTTGACTTTTGGGGCTCATGGAGGATCATATATGCGTAAGATAATGTAATGTGAAGTATCCCTTGAAATATTTGATCAATTGTTGAAGAAACTTGTTGAAGAAGTCACATAAGATACCCATATGAATTAGGGTTTCCAAGGCAAACCAACTCCAAACTCTTGGAGATTTCTTGATCAAAATAACATGTGAAGATCATGGGGATCCAAATATGATACTTAGAGCCAATATAAACCATTTCTTAGTTGAGCTCCTTGCATTAAGGGTCTCAAACCCTATATA
Organism: Lathyrus oleraceus; assembly: GCF_024323335.1. NCBI lineage: Eukaryota > Viridiplantae > Streptophyta > Magnoliopsida > Fabales > Fabaceae > Lathyrus > Lathyrus oleraceus. Next base: position 945,440 of record NC_066580.1, read on the forward strand.
TGAGCTTGATAGAGCATAAGTGAGCATACCCACTACCTACAAAAGAGTTAAACTATACATTGACATATTTTTGGTATTTTAGTTAGTAGAAAATGATATAATGTATGCATAAGTTGATAAGGAAAGGTGAAACACCAGTAGAAAGGATCATAGAACTGAACCAACACACTCAAAAGTCCTTCAACAACCTCGGTAGATAGCACATGTAGAAGCTTCCCATGACGTTCATTGAAATCCACGGGATCAACTACAAAGGATTATAGCTTCCTTAACTCTTTCAAATATGGACATCTAAAATCGTATTTCTTAGTGTTCCTTCAACAACCTCGGTAGATAGCACATGTAGAAGCTTCCCATGACGTTCTTTGAAATCCACGGGATCAACTACAAAGGATTCTAGCTTCCTTAACTCTTTCAAATATGGACATCTAAAATCATATTTCTTAGTGTTCCTTCAACCATAATCCATGGTCTGAAAATAGTTGCAAACACGACCTTAGTTCCTTGAAATTTATTTTTGTGATGAAGTCTATGATGTACATGTATGCATGAAAGCAACAATCACACACAAGGGATCACAAACAAGGAAAACACAAATAAAGGTCAAGGGATGGATCAAGTCATCGTCAAGATCAACCATCCATTTTGGTGGATTAGGGTTTTCACCCCATCAACACTCAAGATCCATTGATATTGATGGCAACTGATCGGATCAACCGAGAATCAAAGGGTTTGTTGTGAGTCACGAGCATGGAGTCGGGTTAAGAACCATCCCAAAGGAGTGTACTAAGTATAAAAACATATAGAGTATGTTCGAAAAGAGTTCCCAGAGTCGTGATCCCATCTATCAGAAACTATAGGTTTGGATGACTGACTCATCAACCTATAATATTCTCAAGAGAAACTCGTCCGAGTGTAGTATAGTGTAACAACTATTATCAAGTCTACACTTGAACAGTCGTTGCACCACGTCCTAAATAGGCCAAGTCGGGTTAAATATTCTACGGTTCTTAGCTTCTCGGACTCCCAGGTCGGAGAAAGTAGTGCCTATCCACGACTTACTCGTGTGACACCAGTAACTCCAAAGGGGTCTCCATTGAGTGGATAAATCTCATGCCAACTCGTTAAGGACTACTCCACACGATCCGAAAATGACTATACCGTCCTCCTATCTTATATTGCACTCAAGTTCGGGTATAAAACTTATCTCATCACACAGAGATCACCAAGCACAATAGACATAAAATATCATACATACAATATATACAAACATACAAACATCAGTAATCAACAAATATAATACACACAAAAGTAGGCTAAACCCACAGGGGACTACTCCCCGGCAGAGTCGCCACTTTTTTTTCTGTAGCGGTAAATTCATGACCATTGAGCTATTGGTTAACTCAACATCAATAAAACTAGGGTCGCCACCAAGCTTTTATTATTTCCAAAGGAAAAGGGAGAAAGTAAGAACGAAACCCAAAGATAAGAAGTTTTTAAATCAAAACTAATAAAATGACAGAGATTATAGATAAAGGGGTTGGTTACATAGAGGGAAGGTATTAGCATCCAAAGTGTCCTAGGTACTCCTAGGGAGCCCTTTTTGTGTGCTTTTGTTTTGGTTGGAAAGATGTTTGTTTAAAAATAAAATGAGGGGGTGAGAAAAGAATTCATTATTTACATTTTTTGTGTTTGATAAGACTTTTGGTCTTACGCCTTCGTACCAACATGAAATGAGGGATCAAAACCTCGTAGTTCATGGTGAAAATTTCAAAGATGGGTGGATTGATTTTAACAAAAGCTTAAAGATCTTTTATTATCAATGGGAAAATACTCAATCAAGCATCCACCGATAATGAGAGCTTTACAACATTTAAGAGGGAGGGTTCCAACTTGGATTAAATCAACAAGTATGCCATTAACCCCTAATAAATGGAAAGTCTTACACTCAACTTATCATGGAATGGTATGATTATATCTCAATCAAGGATAACTCATAGCTAAATGCTTTCTTTGTGAAAAGTTTAAAAGGAAAAAGCTACAAAAATGGCCAAAATGATTAGACGAGGTTGTTAGTTCTTTTTTTATATAAATAAAGTCAATATGATTAAGTCTTTTTACAAGTTTGATTAAGAAAATAGTTTGAAAATCAATGGCATAAGGCCAAGGTTTCTACTTATTAAAACAAGTATAAGTTGAAAAATAACAAGCAAAGAGATTTTGAAATTAAAGAGGAAGGTGGTGGAGATGAAGATGCTATCCTAGACAAGATTAAAAGTTTAGGGTTGAAAAGATTTAACCCATGGGAAGCATCCACAAGACAATAATGTCAGATAGAAACCCATTTCCTTTGGATAGTCAAGCAAATAACAAAGCCATAATCATCCAAGCAACTAATAAGAAACCCAATGGTATCAAATAAAGATAAACAATGATCCAATCTAGCACCCCAAAGCAAGAAATATTCAGTGTCCTTTATGTGTATCAAATGAGAAATCCTGTGAAACATAATCAAAGAGAAAACATCATATGATAACAATAAGATCCAAATAACAATTCAGACAAAGAGAAAGAGTGTATCAGATAAACCCAAGGGAGTCTCTCAAGCTTGTGTCATATTAATGGCATTGGCCATGTTTGTGGTTTAAAATTAATGGCATTGGTCAAATTTTTCTTCCATAGCTCGGGAATGTTGTCTACTCTAAGTTCATAGGTCCAAATCAAGTCACAGACAAAGATCCAACAGTCCACCAATGTGTTTTTTAGTGACTTTGTTTTTATTAAGTGTTTTAAGGTCCTAAGAACACAAACAAAATACAAGCACAAATATATCACAAGCACAAAATATAATGGCTCAAGTGAGCCAAAATGAAAATGACTGAAGTATAAACATAAACTAAAGTGGGCAAAGAGCAAATGGCTGAAGCATAAATAATTTGCATGAATGTAAATGACAAGGAATGATAAAGTACAAGAATTTAAATTGAATTAAAGTAAATGACAATAAAATTAAATGTTAGTTGTTAAGTTAGTATGTTAGTTTGTGTCTTGAGGCAAATTTAGCGCTATGTTAAGCAATCGTAATTGGACTTATGTAGAAGTCACAACCATCTGAGTTCGGTCAATAATAATGTTGGTCTAATGCATGCTAGATACAAGATATCCAAGACCAAACTCCTAAAGCATACCACACACAAAAACAAGAGGGGTTGTGCCTATCTCAATCAAGCTCACGCTGATTCATCTGACACAAGGTCATTGATGAATCAACTAGCTAATGATCCATGAGAAGTCATTGGACAAGAGATAATTGGGGAAGAAATGAGATGAAAATGGAGATATGAAATGAAGAGGATCCCAAATTGGTCAAGGGATGAACGTCACTTGATCAATACCATTCATTCATCTTGAGGGATGAAGTTTAAACTTCATCAACCCCCTAAATCCAATGGTATTGACCAAGTCAAAGTCCAATTCAACCAAGACCAAGGCCAAACAGAAGTAAGATCAATACAAAAGCTCATCAAAGCATGAAACCAATTAAACCATTTTAAAATCATTTTTAAAAATGAAGAAAATAAGTTTTCAAAGTTCAAAAACCTAAAACCCCTTCAAAACACCAAAGAAATGGCCAAGGCATTTATTGTACGTCAAGCAAGGTCAAAGGACCATTGACTATTTTTTTTGGCATTTTTCAAAAGTCAGAAGTAATTAAAAACTAATTAAAACAAGTTAAAAATAAAAAAAATACCAAATATCAAACTTAATCCAAAAATTAATTTTAAATCAAAAATGGGAAGAGGAAAATATTTGTGAATTTTTGGTGTTGGTTCCATAATTTTTGGGTCAAAAAATGAATTTATAATGAATTTTTGAAGAAACAGAAATTGAAAAATCATTTTAGAAAATAAAATAAAAGGGAAAAAATGGAGCCATCAGATCTCCCTCATTAATTGAGGTGGAAAATCTGATGGCCACAAGTCCGCGTTCCACATGTGCCACAATCAATGCACCTACACGCGTGGTAATCAAAACCAAATGTCAAGATTAAAATGTGGAAGGAAGATCAAGGGTGAGGGACAACCACAACACCACCGGAGCCCTAGGTCCAGTCATCTTCTCTGATGAAGGTCACCGGACTGTTGGGATCAAAAATATCCATAAATAAATGGATCATACATCATTTTAAAGAGAAAATTGCAAGGATCACGAATATAACCTCGAATTGTTCCATCTCACACTCTATAATTAGAAAAGTGGAGATGAAAATCAAGGTGTTTAACTTGAGTTGCTTCGAATTAAACTCAAAAAAACTTTGTCACATTGCCTGCATTGGTAGGACTTCAGCCATCACAGAATTGAGTCCAGATCTAGAGTATTGGGGAAGAATCAAAGAGATGAAGTTTGATGAAATTCACCTTATGTCAGAAGCTTTCAAGCCTGGATCTTGATGTAATTCAAAGTGATTTCTCCTCATCTTCCTTGCAGAAGTTCAATGGAATGTAAATGGGAAGGAACCTTTGGAGTTTCTGTTCACAAACTAGAGTTGAACAAAAATTCGATTTCAAAGAAATCTTGAAAGTGTTCTATGGAGTGAGGCTATGGAAATGGCAATGGCTAGCAAAGCTTGGGCATGGTTCTCCTTTGATTCTGAGCCAGTGCACTTTGATTTATAGGCCAAGGCAATGCTATGTACACCTTTCCAAATTTGAATCAAAATTGAGTAATCTTGGTGCATGGGTGCATGGGTGCATAGACATTCCCAAAAAATGATTGGAATCCACTCTAATTCGTGCCAAAAGGTTGCTGAAGTCATCACACAAAGCCATGCAAAGTTGTTCAATGTTTGGAGTTTGAAAATTGCTAAAATAAGCCATGGACAAGACTCATACGCAAGTCCTTCAATCCTTATCCAAATGATGTGATCTTAGACTCTTTAGAAAATATCATCATAAGGAATAACTTTGATGTTGGGACTTTTTCAAATTGAATCTTGGAACATGGAGTAAATTGGCCTTGAAGATGGAGGTATCAATCATACTTATAAATATTTCTAAGTTAAAAGTCAAATGAACCCTCTTTCCACCTTGAATAACTTTTGAAGTGAGCTTCAAATGAACTGAGTTCTTTCTACAGAGTTGTATCCCTTTCAATCATCTTCAATTTGATCCTAAATTTGGAAGCATTTGGAGTTTTTATGATGGAGTTATGAATTTTAGAAGTTGAGGAAATTTGCTTGTTCAATGATGAGGACCAAAATGGACCTATAATGTTTCCTCTTGGTACATGACCTTGAAAGTAGAATTTGATATTTATCAAAGACGGAAAGTTGAATAAGACATCTTTAAATTAATCATGAAACTTTTATCATCTTCATATCATAAAAAATGAGGAAGTTATGGATTTTGGAAGTTGACCTTCTATCTAGGGCATAGACAAAATGATCTATAATCTTTCACCATAAACAATGACCTTCCAAGCATCTTCCTTGATTTGACCAGTTGACTTTTCTGGTCAACTTCCTTGAACCAACTTGCACACTTAAAGTTCCTTTGCTCTTAGAGGATAATGGATTATAATATATGCTTATGATGATTTAAAATGAAGTTTTCTTTGATATCTTTGACCAAATGTTGGAGAAACTTGCTGAGGAAGGCACATAAGATACCCAAATGAATTAAGGCTTCCTTGACAAACAAGCTTCAAACTCTTGATGAATTATTGATAAAAATTGACAAATAAAGAACATGGGGATCCATATATGATTCTTAGAACCAATGTTGACCTTTTCTTTCTTGATCTCTTGCATTGAGGGTCTCAAACCCTAGTTGTAGGCTTGGTGAGGCACATATGGACACACACACTACCTACAAAAGAAACAAAGATAATCTAGACATATTTTTGTATTTTTATTAGTAAACAAAGAAAATAAAGTATGATATAATCAAATATTCTTGGTGATCTCCCCCAATGCAAACCCAATGAATGATAGGTGAGGAGAATACCAAGGTGTGATCCCAATGCCATTGCAAATCTATGAGATGGCATGAGGGATCTTAGGGGTCAATATTAGGGTCTTAAAGATACAACTTGAACATAAAAACCATACTAAAATTTTCATTTGACTAATTCTAATTCTACTAAGTTTAAATTGATCTTCTTGTTCCATGACCTAGGTGCTTGCCTAAGACCATAGAGTGTTTTGTGTAACTTGTATACTTTTCTTGCTGCCTCCTGAATCACAAACCTGGAAGTTGTGTGACATATACCTATTCATAAAAAGGATCATTCAAAAAATTTAATTTCACATCTAAGTGAAATGTCTACCGACCTTGATTGCATGCTAAGGTGACGACTAGACAAACAATCCTCAATCTTACTACTGGTTTGTATACTTCAGATTAGTCAAATCCTTCTCTTTGAAGAAAACCTCGAGCTACCAATCTCTCCTTATGTGTTTCTATCGACCCATCCACATTGTGCTTCAACTTGGACACCCATTTCAATTCAATAGCTTTTGTATGTGCTGGAAATTTGACTAACTCCCATGAGTTATTTCTTTCGCTTGCTTGTAACTCTTCGACCATAGCTAGCTTCCACTTTTTATCATTTAATACTTCACTATTGTTGATTGGTTTAACACCTACAAGTAAGGTGAAATGAACTAATTCTCCATATGGTGTGACTTCATCATCACCAATCACTTCAAAGTCTTGAAGTCTTATTGGACGAGCTCTAGTTCTGTGAGGTCTTTGACTAGTACTAGCTACACCATTTTTGACTTTGATTGTGTCGGGAATGCCAGTTGTTGCTTCGACTTCGACATGAATATTGATAATATATTCTACTTTGACATCATTACTTGTTTCGTCGAAATCATATATCACCAATGGCTTTTCAAATTCATCATTATTCCAATCCCATGCAGAATTGTCATCAATCACAATATATCAACTCATCATGATCTTCTGATTAATTGGATTAAAATGTTGGTGTAAGCCCTAGAGGCCAATACTTTTGGTACTTTTATCAAATTATTTATTAATAATAAAAAGGTTTTTCTTTATTATGTTTGTTTAATAAGATCCCTAAAATAGATGGTCCGTTTAATGTATCAAGTGTGACTTAATCATGAGATCCCATTAAAAATAAGGACATTATTCTTAAAGTATCCGTAGTCGAGCTTTGTTGTGAAGTGGGATAACATTAAAGCATCAAGACTATTATGTATATAGACTGATGATCATATCTCATGGATCATGGATAAGGAGTTATCAAGTCTTAAACATAAGTATGAATATTGAGAGTAATATTTATACTGGATTGACTCGCTATGAGAATACTATATAGAATGTTATGCTAAATGTCATAAGTTATTCTCATGGTGATAATGGTGTATGCCACCCTTTGACCTGAAACCACTATGTACCCTAGATGTAGAGTCGAGTGCTTTATTGTTGATCAAACATTGTCCGTAACTGGATGACCATAAAGACAGTTGATGGGTACTCCACGAAGCATGCTGAGGGACATGAGTGGCCTAGATGGAATTTGCCCATCCTGTGTAACAGGATAAATGTCTACGGGCCCAATATTGAACTGGACAAGGATGACACAGTCTATGCCTTGTGTTAAATATAGACATAAGGGCAAAAAGGTAATTGTTCACATAAGTATTATCACAAAAGGATTTGTCAGATCACATGACATTTTCATGTCTTGGGTAGCAGTGATGTGTTACTAGATATCGCTCACTGTTTATTATGTTAAATACTTGATTTAATATAGTTACCAATGTCACGAGAACCTATAGGGTCACGCACAAAAGGACGGATTGATGAGAGATTGAGTAAATAAGGAACACCGTAAGGTACGATGCACTTAAGTAGAATACGAAGTATGATAGGATACCCCTGTTGGTGTAAGCCCTAGAGGCCAATACTTTTGGTACTTGTATCGAATTATTTATTAATAATAAAAGGCATTTTCTTTATTATGGTTGATTAATAAAGTCCCTGGAATAGATAGTCCGTTTAATGTATTAAGTGTGACTTAATCATGAGAACACATTGAACATAAGGACACTATTCTTAAAGTATCCGTAGTCGAGCTTTAGTGTGAAGTGGGATAACATTAAAGCATTAAGACTATTATGTTCGTAGACTGATGATCACATCTCATGGATCATGGATAAGGAGTTATCAAGTCTTAAACATAGGTATGAATATTAGGAGTAATATTTATACCGGATTGACCCGCTATGAGAATACTATATAGAAAGTTATGCAAAGTGTCATAAGTTATTCTCATGGTGATAATAGTGTATACCACTCTTCGACCTGAAACCATTATGGATCCTAGATGTAGAGTCGAGTGCTTTGTTGCTGATCCAACGTTGTCCGTAACTGGATAACCATAAAGACAGTTGATGGGTACTCCACGAAGCATGCTGAGGGACATGAGTGTCCTAGATGGAATTTGTCAATCCTGCGTAACAGGATAAATGTCTATGGGTCCAATATTGAACTGGACAAGGGTGACACGGTTTATACCTTGTGTTCAATATAGACATAAGGGCAAAGGGGTAATTATACACATAATTATTATCACAGGAGGTTTTGTCAGATCACATGACATTTTCGTGACTTGGGTAGCAGTGATGTGTTGCTAGATACCGCTCATTGTTTATTATGTTAAATGCGTGATTTAATATAATTGCCAACGTCGTGAAAACCTATAGGGTCACACACAAAGGACGGATTGATGAGAAATAGAGTAACTAAGGAACACCGTAAGGTACGGTGCACTTAAGTGGGAGACGAAATATGGTAAGGTACCAAATACTTAAGTGATTTTGGGCATATTATAAGATATGGGCCAAAATACACTTAAGTGGGCTTTTTAGCTTGAAGCCCACACAAGTGGTTCTATAAATAGAACCCCTTGGGTAGAAGTATTGTCACTCCACTCCACTCAGACAGAATTTCAAGTGAGACTTGGAATTTCGTTTCCCTCTCTCTCTCACTCAAAGCCTTCATTCGTACCAGCTAGCACTGAGATTGAAGGAATCCGTTCGTGTGGACTGAGTAGAGACGTTGTCGTCGTTCAACGTTCGTGATCGCCCTGTGGATCTGTATCAAAGATTTTGATCATTATCAGAGATCTGCACCAAAGGTTTGAATCGCCACAAGAGGTAACGATTCTATCACTGATCATGCCCATTCGTAAGGATCACTAAATGGAGAAATTTTTAAATTCAGTTGCGCCTTGGATGCCAATTCTCCTTCATTGGTATCAGAGCCACTTACGAAACCATGAATCTGATATTTGTTTTTGTTCTGTAATAATATGATTAAAGACAAAATGAATCAAAGGTTAAATTAAGATCGATCAAGTTACATATATGTGATATATGTAATCTTGATGCAAAATACATTATATATGATATAGTGTTCTTGTTTCATTCATTCAAACCCTCAATGATTTTTTTCCTTTGAGCGATCAATGGTCGTTTGCTTCTTGATCCGACATTAGTATGGTGAAGCAATGACGTGTTGATCAATCATACTGAATTAACAATCGAGATGTGTTTGACGGTCTGAAATTGGTGCATCAGGGTTAGTGACGGCACAAGGGTTGTGTTGTCAGAGAGTTATGCGATTGGGGTTTGACTGCACAAGAGTTGTGCGTTCTAAACACTTTTCCGAACAGTGTTAATCGGTTAACGCGTATGGTTAACCGGTTAACGCAATACGAAATAAATTTTTTCTAATTTTCAAACAGTTTTAACCGGTTAACGTATTTGGTTAACCGGTTAACGCAAGGCGGAAAACAGTTTTCCAAGAAATTTTTCAACAGTGTTAACCGGTTAACGCATATGGTTAACCGGATAACGCAAGGCAGAAAAGAATTTTCAAAAGTTTTCAAACAGTGTTAACCGGTTAACGCATATGGTTAACCGGTTAACGCAAGAAAAAATTCACCCGTTCCCGCTGTCCGGGCAGCGGACCCCCGGCTAACTCTGCGTAGTGTGATCGGTCGTCAAAATTTAATTTGATTTTAATTAATTAAAGGAATTGATTATAATAATAATAAAGTGTTTATTATTGTCTTGTGGTGATCGGTTATGGCCTTAGTTTTCCTTTGTTTTGTTTTGGGTTTTTAAAATACGACCTGCGTGTCGTGCCTCTCTTAATCTCCCAAATGTAACTTCTTTTCTCATCTCACTCCCTCGTATGTAAAACGAGTTTCTTTCATGTAATGTAATGATATGAAGAAAGCAAAGAAGTCAGTGCCAAAGGAGGACAACCTTGAAGATCTTGCTTGGAGAAGCTTAGATCGTTGTAGGTTAGCTTAGGTTCTCTCATTGGCTTGGGAGAACAATTGCGCTAGGGGCCATAACTGTTTCATTTTGTTTGTATGTATGTTGATGCATGTGAATGTATGTTGATGCATGTGAGAGACGGTTTATATGATAAACAAGCCGGTGAGATCAGAAAAATTGCAATTCCCTCAAAATAAATATTAAATTTAAGCTTTCCAAGTTTTAACACTCATCAAGACTAGTATCGAATAATGTAGGTTTCGCCTACGCAAGGTGCATGTTCTATATTAGTAAGGTGCGATGGGATAATTGTAATATCCAACTGTTAAAACAATGGGTCAAACTTAACTAAACAAATTATAATAAGATTATATATATGTTTAGAAGCAAGAGTTGGGAATGATCCATATGATGGATTGGAATAAGGAGTTATTCACCCAACTGAAATTTTCGAGAGTTGTATGAGATACAATTGGAAGGAGTTCCTACCTAAATAACCTAGTTTTGTGTAATCCGCCTACGCGGACTTAGAATGAAGTGAAATATGGATCTCGACCCACTAGAAAATCTTCCAACGGGATTTTCCGAATCAAATGATGAGGGTCATTTGTTTTGAATAAAATAGTGGGAGCATGTTTAATTAAAGGCCTAATTAAATATGTCAATGATACTTATATTTTCATTAATCCTTGTGTAGATTACCATGACAGCAAACACCTCTAACAACATCTTGCGATCAATCCTTGATAAGGAAAAATTGTCTGGGACAAATTTTCTGGATTGGCACCGAAACCTGAGGATTGTCCTCAAACATGATAAAAAGCTGTATGTCTTGGAGACACCTGTTCCTGAAGAGGAACCTCCTAGTTCTGCACCTAAGGCAGAAAGAGATGCTTATAAGAAGCATGTCGATGATGCCAATGAAACTACTTGTCTCATGCTAGCTACCATGAACTCAGAATTGCAAAAGCAACATGAGAACATGTCAGCGTTCGATATGATCGAACACCTGAAGTTGCTCTATCAAGAGCAAGCAAGGCATGAGAGGTTTGAAGTTTCAAAAGCCCTTTTTCAAAGCAAGTTAGCTGAGGGAGCCCCTGTAGGTCCCCGTGTACTCAAGATGATTGGGTATGTTGAAAACCTTGAGAGATTGGGTTTTCCCCTCGAAAAGGAACTTGCAACTGATTTTATCTTGTAATCGTTGCCAGATAGTTTCAGTCAATTTGTCCTAAATTTCAATATGATTGATATGGACAAATCTCTTCTTGAACTGCTCGCCATGTTAAGAACTGCCGAGCAGAATCTGAAGTCAAAAGGGAAGTCCATTCTGATGATCGGAAATGGAAAGAGACAGAACAAAAGGCCCACTAAGCAGAGTGATAAGGGGAAGGGCAAGGAAGTTGCCAATCCCATACCCACTGCTGTTTTGAAGCCTAGTGGAGGCATAGCAAAAAAAGGCACCTGCTTCCATTGCGGTAAGACCGGACACTGGAAGAGGAACTGCCCAAAGTACCTGGAAGATAAGAAGAATGGAGTAGAGACTTCAACTTCAGGTATTTTTGTTATTAATTTATCTACTTCTGCATCATAGGTATTAGATACTGGATGCATTTCTCACATTTGTACAAATGTGCAGGAACTAAAAGGGAGTAGAGATTTGGAAAAAGGTGAAGTCGACCTACGAGTTGGCTATGGAGCAAAGGTTGCTGCTTTAGCCGTAGGAACTTTTGTATTGACTTTACCTAGTGGTTTAATAATTCAGTTAGAGAACTGTTATTATGTACCTGTAATTAGCAGGAATATTATTTCCATTGCTTGTTTGGACAAGTTTGGTTTTTCATTTATAATAAAGAACAATTGTTGCTCAATTTATTTGAATGATATATTCTATGCTACTGCACAAATGAACAATGGACTATATGTCCTTGATCTTGAAATGCCTATTAATAACATTAATACAAAAGGGTGAAACCTAACGAGTTAAAACCAACTAGGTAAGAATATTAAAACTCTTCGATCAGATCGAAGTGATGAGTATTTAATCCTAGAGTTTGATGACCATCTGAAAGAGTGTGGGATCCTATCCCAACTTACTCCTCCTGGAACATCCCAATGGAAGGGTGTATCTGAGAGAAGAAATCGAAACCTGTTGGACATGGTCCGATCCATGATGAGTCACACCAATCTTCCAAACTCCTTTTGAGGACATACACCATTGACACCAGCTTACACACTTAACCATGTTCCATCCAAAAGGTTGAAAAGACACCATATAAGATATGGAGTGGTAATAAACCACATATGTCTTACATGGAGATTTGGGGTTGCGAAGTTTATGTGAAACGATAAATTTCAACTAAGCTTGAGCCCAAATCTGACAAATGCTTATTTGTGGGGTATCCTAAAGAAACAAGAGGATATTATTTCTACAATCCTTCTGAGGGCAAAGTGTTTGTCGCTCGAACTTGAGTTTTCCTAGAAAGGGATTTTATTTCCAAAGGAATCAGTGGGAGGAAAGTAGAACTTGAAGAAATTCAAGAATCACAAAGTATCGATACACCTATGGAGGAATTAGAGCAGGAAACACAAGTAGTTGTGTAAGAGCAACCTGCTCAAGTAGAACAAGACCAGCGTAGGTCAGGCAGGATACGTCACCTACCTGAGATATATGGATATCTGATCTAGGTGATGTATTACTCATGGATCAAGATGAGCCTGTGACCTACTCATGGAATCTTTGTTTTGATGAAACAGTTAAACTGTATGGATTCATCAAGAACGAAGATGAGCCTTGTGTCTACAAGAAGGTTAGTGGGAGCATGATCGTATGCCTGGTATTATTTGTAGATGACATATTACTCATTGGAAACGATATCCCTACCCTGCAACAAGTGTTTTGCTTAAATGGTGGCACTGTGAGCTTGAAAAGTTCAACGCAAGATGCAGTTGTTGATTCTACAACTGAGGCCAAGTATATTGCTGCCTTAAGTGCAGCAAAGGAAGCTGGTTGGATCAATAAACTTGGCATAGTCCCTAGCATTGTGGATCCCATTGGTCTCTATTATGATAACAATGGTGTTATCGCACAAGCTAAGGAGCCTAGATCTCACCAATGATCCAAACACATACTTAGGCGTTGTGCGAAAATATGTAAAGTACCTACACTTGACAATATAGTTGACCCACTGACAAAGCCTCTTGCGCAGCAGAAGCATGATGGCCATACTAGATCAATGGGCATACGGGGTATGCATGATTGGCTCTAGTGCTAGTGGGAGATTGTTGGTGTAAGCCCTAGAGGCCAATACTTTTGGTACTTGTATCGAATTATTTATTAATAATAAAAGGCATTTTCTTTATTATGGTTGATTAATAAAGTCCCTGGAATAGATAGTCCGTTTAATGTATTAAGTGTGACTTAATCATGAGAACACATTGAATATAAGGACACTATTCTTAAAGTATCTGTAGTCGAGCTTTAGTGTGAAGTGGGATAACATTAAAGCATTAAGACTATTATGTTCGTAGACTGATGATCACATCTCATGGATCATGGATAAGGAGTTATCAAGTCTTAAACATAGGTATGAATATTAGGAGTAATATTTATACCGGATTGACCCGCTATGAGAATACTATATAGAAAGTTATGCAAAGTGTCATAAGTTATTCTCATGGTGATAATAGTGTATACCACTCTTCGACCTGAAACCACTATGGATCCTAGATGTAGAGTCGAGTGCTTTGTTGCTGATCCAACGTTGTCCGTAACTGGATAACCATAAAGACAGTTGATGGGTACTCCACGAAGCATGCTGAGGGACATGAGTGTCCTAGATGGAATTTGTCAATCCTGCTTAACAGGATAAATATCTATGGGCCCAATATTGAACTGGACAAGGGTGACACGGTTTATACCTTGTGTTCAATATAGACATAAGGGCAAAGGGGTAATTATACACATAATTATTATCACAGGAGGTTTTGTCAGATCACATGACATTTTCGTGACTTGGGTAGCAGTGATGTGTTGCTAGATACCGCTCACTGTTTATTATGTTAAATGTGTGATTTAATATAATTGCCAACGTCGCGAAAACCTATAGGGTCACACACAAAGGACGAATTGATGAGAAATAGAGTAACTAAGGAACACCGTAAGGTACGGTGTGTAACACCCTTCTAAATACCCCAAATTATTATAATTAAAATAACAATATATTCATCAGAGTAATTATGCCCCGAAGGGTGTCACACAATCATTTCACAAAATTATCAAAATATCCTGTCATGCTCATTTCTTTAATCAAAATAAGATTCTTTGCATAAATCGCAGCGGAATCAATTCAATTAAGACATCCCCTCCCGATGTTACATCTATCAGAGCATGACCCATAAGAACTACTCTAGACTCCAAGCGTAAGCTTCTACTCAACTCATTTCTCGTTACCTGAAAAATAGGCGTAAGGGTGAGTTCCTCAATCAATATAATAAGCATTATAGAACAACATGTAATGCCAAGTAATTAACACATTAATTCACCCTAATTAGACTACGCATTCAGCAACAGTAATATCCATTCAAACATCATAATCAACAGTACAATCTCCATCATATTCAATCATTAACAACACAACACACAACACACATATGATACTGGAATACATCCATTCATATCATATGCCATACATTCATTATGCAATGAGACTCTATGCATGCGGTACCGACTATTTGTGAACATATAGTTCAACCTCACCGTCCAAATCCAGGCACGGCTACCAAGCTCACTAGTCCCACTCATTTGAGACATAGTGACTCACTCACTAATTCCTCACCATGGGAATTAGCTACCACCCCAAATGGGCCATGAAATGCACGCTAATCACCTAGCATGCAAACATCAACAACAATCAAGAATAGACACATGCTCACACTCTAAGCCATAATACAGTCTATTCACAAACGTATACATTCACATCATCATGTATACCCTCACACATTATCAACATAATTAATCACAAAAGCATATCATATCATGCCACATAATCAAACACAGTATTAGCCCGCTCTACTAATACCTATACCACTCAAAACAACGGGAAACGATCCCTACAACATCATATCTCAGCTAAGTACATCACTCAGCCTAAACAACCAAAAACTGCACAACAACAGTTCAGGAAAATCCCAACTCTGCCCATACGCGTACTGTCCATGCCATACGCGTATTGCCCAAACCTGGCCAACTCCATACGCGTAATGCCTACTCTCTTACGCGTATTGCGCATTTCCTCGCCCAACTCATACGCGTACCACCTATCCCATACGCGTACGCTACGCGTAACAACTTCCCATTACGCGTACCAACAGAGACCAATTCACGTTCAAAATGCCATCTTTTCCACCCATACGTGTAAGGCTTCCCCCCATACGCGTACCAACATCTCATACGCGTATTGCCTAGTGCCATACGCGTATGACCAGAGACCAGAGCTCTCAGATCTGCAATGGCTTTCTCTGCTACGAGATCTACCCAATTCAACCTTCTACAATCCAATTTCACACACAATTCATTCATATCATCTAACACGAATCATACTCTTTCGATTTCACAAATTTCTAACCTTTCTACCTCTAATTCCTACGAATTTCGTCAATTATAATCCAAATTTTCGTTCATCTCAAAAGTTCACAAATTCAACATATATCATCCAATCAGAGGTAAAACAATGGTCTATCACTACCCAGTACATATCATCCCATAATACCCGTTAATCGATGATAAACCCCCCTTACCTGAGTTAATCCGGCAGCCTCTGAGCTCCAAGCTTCTCCTTCCTTCAACCTTCGTTCTCTGGTTCTCTTTTTGCCCTTTCTGCCTCTCTTCCCCTTTCACGTGAAAACCTTTTTCCAAAAATTGGGACTTTTTATTATTCCAACTTATATACTCCAATAATATTATTCCACTAAATAATTATCCCAATTATTATTATTCCAAAATAATAATAATAATTCAAATATTCTAATTAAATTAATAAACATATTATTAATTTAATTTAAATAAATACATATTATTATCGGGGTGTTACAACTCTCCCCCACTAAAAGAGTTTTCGTCCTCGAAAACATACCTCAAGCGAACAACTCCGGATAAGACTCCTTCATCTGGCTCTCCAGTTCCCAAGTCACATTGCCACCTGCTGGTCCTCCCCAAGCTACCTTCACCAAGGCAATCTCTTTACCCCGCAACTGCTTCAACTCTCGATCCTCGATCCTCATAGGTGATGTTTCAACAGTCAGGTTATCTCTCACCTGTACATCATCTACTTGGACTACATGCGACGGATCATGAATGTACCTCCTCAACTGAGACACATGAAAAACCTCATGCAAATTCGCAAGCGACGGAGGTAAAGCGACACGATAGGCTACCTCCCCTATCCTCTCCAAAATCTGATAAGGACCAATAAATCGAGGTGTCAACTTCTTCGACTTCAAAGCTCGACCAACACCAGTTATCGGAGTAACACGAAGAAACACATGATCTCCCTCTTGGAACTCAAGTGACTTCCTCCTCTTATCATGATAACTCTTCTGACGACTCTGAGCAATTCTCATCTTCTCCTGAATCATCTTAATCTTTTCCGTAGTCTGTTGAACAATCTCAGGTCCAACCACAGCACTCTCACCGGACTCATACCAACATAAAGGTGTCCGACATCTCCTACCATACAAAGCTTCAAACGGTGCCATACCAATGCTCGAATGAAAACTATTGTTGTAGGTAAACTCAATCAAAGGCAAATAACAATCCCAAGTACCTCCTTTTTCCAAAACACAAGCTCTCAAAAGATCCTCTAACGACTGAATCGTCCTCTCAGTCTGACCATCAGTCTGCGGATGATATGCAGAGCTCAATCTCAGCTTAGTTCCCAAAGCTCTCTGCAACCCTTCCCAAAACTTCGATGTAAATCTAGGATCTCTGTCCGAAACAATACTCGACGGAATACCATGCAAACTTACAATCTTCTCAATATACAACTCGGCTAGCCTCTCTAACGGATAATCCATTCTGATCGGAATGAAATGAGCCGACTTTGTCAATCTGTCAACAATCACCCAAATGGCTTCAAAATTCTTATTTGTCCTCGGCAACCCAGAAACAAAATCCATACTGATACTATCCCACTTCCACTCTGGAATAGCCAACGGTTGCATTAGCCCAGACGGCTTCTGATGCTCAATCTTCGACTTCTGACAAGTCAAACAGGAATACACAAAACTTGCAATTTCTCTTTTCATTCCCGGCCACCAAAATAATCTTTTCAAATCATGATACATCTTCGTAGCTCCAGGATGAATACTCAAACCACTACGATGTCCTTCTTCAAGAATACTCTTCTTAAGTCCTGTAACATCTGGAATACACACCCGATTACCAAATCTCAAAACACCATTCTCATCAACTCGGAATTCGCCACCCTGACCTTGATTCACTAAAGTCAACTTATCAACTAAAAGTGCATCGGATTTCTGACCCTCTCTGATCTCATCCAAAATCCCACTTGTTAACTTCAACATTCCCAATTTAACACTATTGTGAGTACTCTCACACACCAAACTCAAGTCTCTAAACTGCTCAATTAAATCCAATTCCTTAACCATTAACATAGACATATGCAATGATTTCCGACTCAATGCATCAGCTACTACATTTGCTTTACCCGGATGGTAATTCAAACCAAAGTCATAATCCTTCAGAAACTCTAACCATCTCCTCTGTCTCATATTCAGCTCTTTCTGATCAAACAAATACTTTAAACTCTTATGGTCACTGAAAACCTCAAATCTTGATCCATACAAATAATGCCTCCACAACTTCAGAACAAATACCACGGCTGCCAACTCTAAATCGTGTGTCGGATAGTTCCTCTCATGAACCCTTAGCTGTCTCGAAGCATAAGCTATAACCTGCTTATTCTGCATCAACACACCACCTAAACCCAACAATGAAGCATCACAATAAACCTCAAATAATTCCGACGAACTCGGTAATATCAGAATAGGAGCGGTAGTTAACCTTCTCTTTAACTCTTGGAAACCTTCTTCACATTTTGAATCCCAAACAAACGCTTGCCCCTTTCTAGTCAACATTGTCAACGGTAACGCCAACTTAGAAAATCCCTCAATAAACTTCCTATAGTAACCTGCCAGTCCAAGAAAACTTCTTATTTCAGAAACTGACTTCGGAGCTTCCCACTTAGATACCGCTTCTATCTTAGAAGGATCAACGGTAACACCACCTCTGGAAATCACATGGCCAAGAAAACTAACTTCTTCTAACCAAAATTCACACTTCGACAGTTTAGCAAATAACTTCTTTTCTCGTAGAACTCCCAAAACCACTCTCAAATGCTCAGCATGCTCTTCTTCAGATTTCGAATACACCAAAATGTCATCAATAAACACCACAACAAACTGATCTAGGTACGGATGAAAAATCCTATTCATATACTCCATAAATACTCCAGGTGCATTAGTCACACCAAAAGGCATTACAGAATACTCATAATGTCCATACCTTGTTCTGAAAGCAGTCTTCTGAATATCTTCAGTTTTCACACGTATCTGATGATACCCAGATCTCAAATCTATCTTGCTGAACACACTTGCACCAACCAACTGATCCATCAAATCATCAATCCTCGGCAAAGGAT
Source organism: Lathyrus oleraceus (assembly GCF_024323335.1). NCBI lineage: Eukaryota > Viridiplantae > Streptophyta > Magnoliopsida > Fabales > Fabaceae > Lathyrus > Lathyrus oleraceus. The sequence continues at coordinate 964,481 of NC_066580.1, forward strand.
ACCGATTCTTGATCGTCACTTTATTCAGTTGCCTGTAGTCCACACACAACCTCATAGTACCTTCTTTCTTCTTAACCAATAACACTGGTGCACCCCACGGTGACACACTCGGACGAATAAATTTCTTATCCAACAAATCTTCCAACTGACTCTTCAATTCAGCTAACTCAACAGCAGACATACGATACGGAGCCATCGATATCGGTCTAGTACCAGGTACCAAATCAATCGAGAACTCAATTTCACGCTCTGGCGGTAATTCATTCACTTCTTCCGGAAACACATCAGGAAAATCACACACCACAGCTAGATCGCAAATCACCAGTTTATCTTTAGCCTCCAAAGTTGCTAACAGCATAAACAACTCTGCCCCATCAGCTACTTCCTCATTCACTTGCCTTGCTGATAGAAACAAACTCTTTCCTTCCTCAATCTCAGGAAATATCACAGTCTTATCAAAACAGTTGATAGAAACCCGGTTAAACACCAACCAGTTCATACCCAAGATAACATCAATCTGCACTAATGGAAGACACACAAGGTCTATCCCAAAGTTCCTACCAAAAATACTCAAAGGGCAACTTAAACAAACCGAAGTAGTAGTCACTGAACCCTTCGCAGGAGTATCAATCACCATACTACCACGCATCTCAGATATCTCTAACTTAAGTTTCACAGCACAATCCAAAGATATAAAAGGAATGAGTCGCACCGGTGTCAATAATAGCTACAAGAGGAAAGCCATTAATATAACACGTACCTCGGATCAAACGCTCATCTGCAAAAGTCTCAGAACCTGATAAAGCAAAAACCTTGCCTCCCGACTGATTCTCTTTCTTTGGCTTAGGACACTGTGGACTGATATGACCCACCTCTCCACAGTTGAAGCAAGTCACAGTCTTCAACCGGCAATCTGCAGCCAAATGACCACCTTTCCCACATTTGTAACACTTCTTCTCATTACTGGTACACTCATGGATACGATGTCCAGCCTGACCACATCTGTAACACTTAACAGGAGCACTAGAATCTCCCCCACTAGTCCTCTTCGTCCCACTCTGCCTCTGAAAACCTTTGCCAGCTGCATACGGTTTTCCACGATCCATCTGATTCTTGCCTTTTCTATCAACCCTTTGCTGATAGCTCTCTGCTCTAGCCTTGGAATCCTGTTCGAAAATCCTGCAACAGTCAACCAAATCAGAAAACACTCTGATCCACTGATATCCAATAGCCTGTTTGATCTCGGGACGCAACCCGTTCTCAAACTTCACACATTTCGAAAATTCTCCCGCAGCCTCATTATAGGGAGTATAATACTTCGACAGCTCTGTGAACTTAGCAGCATACTCAGTCACAGACCGATTGCCCTGCTTCAATTCCAAGAACTCTATTTCTTTCTTTCCTCTGACATCCTCGGGAAAATACTTCCTCAGAAATCTCTCTCTGAACACAGTCCAAGTAATCTCAGTATCTCCAGCAGCTTCCAACTCAGTGCGAGTAGCAACCCACTAATCATCAGCTTCTTCTGACAGCATATGTGCACCGAACCTGACCTTCTGGTTATCAGCACACTCGGTTACTCTGAAGATCCTCTCTATCTCCTTCAACCACTTCTGAGCACCATCTGGATCGTATGCTCCCTTAAACATTGGAGGATTGTTCTTCTGGAACTCACTCAACTGACGAGCAGCTCCCATTCCCATAACATTCGGATTTCCTCCAAGTACTCCAGCTAGCATACCCAGAGCCTCAGCAATTGCAGCATCATCTCTACCTCTTCCAACCATCTCTATTCTGAAAACCCAAACAAGCTAAAACAATAAGTACTGATAGGGTTACACAACACCTATCCCGTACAGGGGAAACAGAAAAATTACGACTCGACTCGACCGACTATGCTCTGATACCACTAATGTAACACCCTTCTAAATACCCCAAATTATTATAATTAAAATAACAATATATTCATCAGAGTAATTATGCCCCGAAGGGTGTCACACAATCATTTCACAAAATTATCAAAATATCCTGTCATGCTCATTTCTTTAATCAAAATAAGATTCTTTGCATAAATCGCAGCGGAATCAATTCAATTAAGACATCCCCTCCCGATGTTACATCTATCAGAGCATGACCCATAAGAACTACTCTAGACTCCAAGCGTAAGCTTCTACTCAACTCATTTCTCGTTACCTGAAAAATAGGCGTAAGGGTGAGTTCCTCAATCAATATAATAAGCATTATAGAACAACATGTAATGCCAAGTAATTAACACATTAATTCACCCTAATTAGACTACGCATTCAGCAACAGTAATATCCATTCAAACATCATAATCAACAGTACAATCTCCATCATATTCAATCATTAACAACACAACACACAACACACATATGATACTGGAATACATCCATTCATATCATATGCCATACATTCATTATGCAATGAGACTCTATGCATGCGGTACCGACTATTTGTGAACATATAGTTCAACCTCACCGTCCAAATCCAGGCACGGCTACCAAGCTCACTAGTCCCACTCATTTGAGACATAGTGACTCACTCACTAATTCCTCACCATGGGAATTAGCTACCACCCCAAATGGGCCATGAAATGCACGCTAATCACCTAGCATGCAAACATCAACAACAATCAAGAATAGACACATGCTCACACTCTAAGCCATAATACAGTCTATTCACAAACGTATACATTCACATCATCATGTATACCCTCACACATTATCAACATAATTAATCACAAAAGCATATCATATCATGCCACATAATCAAACACAGTATTAGCCCGCTCTACTAATACCTATACCACTCAAAACAACGGGAAACGATCCCTACAACATCATATCTCAGCTAAGTACATCACTCAGCCTAAACAACCAAAAACTGCACAACAACAGTTCAGGAAAATCCCAACTCTGCCCATACGCGTACTGTCCATGCCATACGCGTATTGCCCAAACCTGGCCAACTCCATACGCGTAATGCCTACTCTCTTACGCGTATTGCGCATTTCCTCGCCCAACTCATACGCGTACCACCTATCCCATACGCGTACGCTACGCGTAACAACTTCCCATTACGCGTACCAACAGAGACCAATTCACGTTCAAAATGCCATCTTTTCCACCCATACGCGTAAGGCTTCCCCCCATACGCGTACCAACATCTCATACGCGTATTGCCTAGTGCCATACGCGTATGACCAGAGACCAGAGCTCTCAGATCTGCAATGGCTTTCTCTGCTACGAGATCTACCCAATTCAACCTTCTACAATCCAATTTCACACACAATTCATTCATATCATCTAACACGAATCATACTCTTTCGATTTCACAAATTTCTAACCTTTCTACCTCTAATTCCTACGAATTTCGTCAATTATAATCCAAATTTTCGTTCATCTCAAAAGTTCACAAATTCAACATATATCATCCAATCAGAGGTAAAACAATGGTCTATCACTACCCAGTACATATCATCCCATAATACCCGTTAATCGATGATAAACCCCCCTTACCTGAGTTAATCCGGCAGCCTCTGAGCTCCAAGCTTCTCCTTCCTTCAACCTTCGTTCTCTGGTTCTCTTTTTGCCCTTTCTGCCTCTCTTCCCCTTTCACGTGAAAACCTTTTTCCAAAAATTGGGACTTTTTATTATTCCAACTTATATACTCCAATAATATTATTCCACTAAATAATTATCCCAATTATTATTATTCCAAAATAATAATAATAATTCAAATATTCTAATTAAATTAATAAACATATTATTAATTTAATTTAAATAAATACATATTATTATCGGGGTGTTACACGGTGCACTTAAGTGGGAGACGAAATATGGTAAGGTACCAAATACTTAAGTGATTTTGGGCATATTATAAGATATGGGCCAAAATACACTTAAGTGGGCTTTTTAGCTTGAAGCCCACACAAGTGGTTCTATAAATAGAACCCCTTGGGTAGAAGCATTGTCACTCCACTCCACTCAGACAGAATTTCAAGTGAGACTTGGAATTTCGTTTCCCTCTCTCTCTCACTCAAAGCCTTCATTCGTACCAGCTAGCACTGAGATTGAAGGAATCCGTTCGTGTGGACTGAGTAGAGACGTTGTTATCGTTCAACGTTCGTGATCGCCCTGTGGATCTGTATCAAAGATTTTGATCATTATTAGAGATCTGCACCAAAGGTTTGAATCGCCACAAGAGGTAACGATTCTATCACTGATCATGCCCATTCGTAAGGATCACTAAATTGAGAAATTTTTAAATTCCGCTGCGCCTTGGATGGCAATTCTTCTTCAACCCCGTGCTTAAGTGATTTTGGTATATCATAAGATATGGGTCACATACACTTAGGTGGGCTTTTTAGCTTACATCCTATACAAGTGGTTCTATAAATAGAACCCTTGTGCATAAGCATTTTTGCATATGGAATTTAGTTTCTCTCTCTCTCTCTCTCTCACACTTACTTAAAGCCTTCATTCATAGCAGCTAGCACTGAGATTGAAGGAATCCGTTCGTGTGGACTGAGTAGAGGTGTTGTCACCATTCAACGTTCGTGATCACTCCTTAGATCTGCATCAAAGGTTTCAATTGCCACAAGAGGTAACAATTCTATCATTGTTCATGCCTATTCGTAAGGATTACTAAAGGAGAAATTTTTAATTTCCGCTGCGTTTTGGATCGCTATTCTCCTTCATAGGCATTGTCACCATTCAACGTTCATGATCACTTCTTAGATCTGCACCAAAGGTCTCAATCGCCACAAGAGGTAACGATTCTATCACTGATCATGCCCATTTGTAAGGATCACTAACGATTCTATTTGATAGCTATTTATTTTATGTATTTTCTGTATTAATACGATTAAAAGACAGAATAAATCAAAGAATAAACGAGTAATTAAATTTGGCATCATGTGTGTATCATTTGTATAATAGATGTTGACTATGCTTCAGAATCCGATGTTAGTATGGTGAAGCAGCGATACATCGATCGTCCATAGGTTACACAATTGAGATCTATCAAGTTATATATATGATATAAGTAATCCTGATGCAAATTACGATACATATGATATATTGTTTCTGTTTCGTTCATTCAAACACTTAATAGTTATTTTCCTTTGAGCGATCAATGGTCATTTGGTTCTTGATCCAACATTAGTATGGTGAAGCAATGACGTGTTGATCAATCATACTAAATTAAAAGTCAAGGTGTGTTTGACGGTCTGAAATTGGTGCATTAGGGTTCATGACGGTACAAGGGTTGTGCTGTCAAAGAGTTGTGCGATTAGGGTTGTGAATGCGCAAGAGTTACGCTTTAATGTATCTTGTGTTGATGCGAAAATCGACGTCGATTTCAAATGAATTGTTCATTAAAATTTTGCGTCAGGGGGCTCTGCCCCCTTGACCCCCGTTCGTTGAACGGGCAGCAGAACCCCCGACTAACTCTGTGTAGTGTGATCGGTCACCGAAATTTAATTTGGTTTATTTAATTAACAAAATTTAAATTAATAATATAACGTGTTTATTATTATTGTCTTGTGGTGATCGGTTATGGCCTTAACTTTCCTTTATTTTGTTTTGGGATTTTAAAATACGACTTGCATGTCGTGCCTCTCTTTTAATCTCTTAATGTAACTTCTTTTCTCATCTCACTCCCTTGTATGTAAAACAAGTTTCTTTTATGTAATATAATATTATGAAGAAAGAGAAGAATACAATATCAAAGAAGGACAACCTTGAAGATCTTGCTTGGAGAAACTTAGATCGTTATTAGGTTAGCTGAGGTTCTCTCATTGGCTTGGGAGAACAATTGTGCTAGGGGCCATAACTGTTTCATTTTGTATGTATGTTGATGCATGTGAATGTATGTTGATGCATGTGAGAGACGATTTATATGATAAATAAGCCAGTGAGATCAGAATAATTGCATATTCCCTCAAATTAAATATTAAGTTTATGCTTTCCAAGTTTTAGCACTCATCAAGACTAGTATCGAATAATGTAGGTTTCGCCTACGCGAGATGCATATTCTATATTAGTAAGGTGCGATGAGATAATTGTAATATCCAATTGCTAAAACAATGGGTCAAACTTAACTAAACAAATTATAATAAGATTATATGTTTAGAAGCAAGAGTTGGAAATGATTCATGTGATGGATTGGAATAAGGAGTTATTCACCCAACTAAAATATTCGAGAGATGTATTAGATACAATTGGAAGGAGTTCCTACCTAAATAACCTAGTTTTGTATAATCCTCCTACTCGGACTTAAAACAAAGTGAAATGTGGATCTCGACCCACTAAAAAATCTTCCAACGGGATTTTCCGAATTAATTGGTGAGGGTCATTTGTTTTGAGTAAAATAGTGGGAGCATGTTTAATTAAAGGCCTAATTAAATATGTTATTGATACTTATATTTTCATTATTTTCATGTAGATTACCATGACAAAAATCATCTCTAAAAACATTTTGCGATCAATCCTTGATAAGGAAAAATTGTCTGGGATAAATTTTCTGGATTGACACCAAAATCTGAGGATTGTCCTCAAACATGATAGAAAGTTGTATGTCTTGGAGAAACCTGTTCCTGAAGAGGAACCTCCTAGTTATGCACCTAAGGCATAAAGAGATGCTTATAAGAAGTATGTCGATGGTGTCAATGAAACTGCTTGCCTCATACTAGCTACCATGAACTCAGAGTTGCAAAAGCAACATGAGAACATGGCAGCGTTCGATATGATCGAACACCTGAAGATGCTCTATCAAGAGCAGGCAAGGAATGAAAGGTTTGAAGTTTCAAAAGCCCATTTTTAAGGCATGTTATCTAAGGAAGCCCCTGTAGGTCCTCATGTACTCAAGATGATTGGGTATGTGGAGAACCTTGAGAGGTTGGGTTTTCCCCTCGGAAAGGAACTTGCGACTCATTTGATCTTACAATCGTTGCCAGATAGATTCAGTCAATTTGTACTTAATTTCAATATGAATGATATGGACAAATCTCTTCCTGAACTGCTAGCCATGTTAAGCACTGCTGAGCAGAATCTGAAGTCAAAAGGGAAGTCCATTCTTATGATCGAAAATGGAAAGAGACAGAATAAAAGACCCACCAAGCAGGGTGATAAAGGGAAAGGCAAGGAAGTTGCCAAACCCAAACCCACTGCTCCTGCTTTGAAGCCTAGTGGAGGCATATCAAAGGAAGGCACCTGCTTCCATTGCGGTAAGACCGGGCACTGGAAGAGAAACTGCCCAAAGTACCTGGAAGATAAGAAGAATGAAGTAGAGACTTCAACTTCAGGTATTTTTGTTATTGAAATTAATTTATCTACTTCTACATCATGGGTATTAGATACTGGATGCGGTTCTCACATTTGTACCAATGTGCAGGGGCTAAAAAGGAGTAGAGATTTGGCAAAAGGTGAAGTTAACCTACGAGTTGGTAATGGAGCAAAGGTTGCTGCTTTAGCCGTAGGAACTTATGTATTGACTTTACCTAGTGGTTTAATAATTCAGTTAGAGAACTATTATCATGTACCTACAATTAGCAGGAATATTATTTCCGTTTCTTGTTTGGACAAGTTTGATTTTTCATTTATAATAAAGAACAATTGTTGCTCCATTTATTTGAATGATATATTCTATGCTACTGCATAAATGAACAATGGACTATATGTCTTTGATCTTGAAATGCCTATTTATAACATTAATACTAAAAGGATGAAACCTAATGAGTTAAATCCAACTTACCTTTGGCATCATCGATTAGGCCATATAAATGAGAAACACATTTCCAAACTCCATAAAGATGGACTATTGGACTCTTTTGATTATGAATCATATGAGACATGCAGATCTTGTTTAATTGGAAAGATGACAAAGTCTCCATTCACAGGAAAAGGTGAAAGAGCTAATGATCTTTTGGGCCTCATACATACTGATGTATGTGGACCACTGAATATACCAGCCAGAGGAGGTTTTCAGTACTTCATCACATTTACTGATGATTTCAGTAGATATGGTTATGTGTATTTAGTGAAACACAAATCGGAGTCCTTTGAAAAGTTCAAGGAATTCAAGAATGAAGTACAAAACCAAATAGGTAAGAATATTAAAACTATTCGATCAGATTGAGGTAGTGAATATTTAAGCCTAGAGTTTAATGACCATCTGAAAGAGTATGGGATCCTATCCCAACTCACTCCTCCTTGAACACACAAATGGAATGGTGTATCTGAGAGAAGAAATCGAACCTTGTTAGACATGGTCCGATCCATGATGAGTCACGCCGATCTTCCAAACTCCTTTTGGGGACATGCACTGTTGACAGCAGCTTACACGCTTAACCGTGTTCCATCCAAAAAGGTTGAGAAGACACCATATGAGATATGGAGTGGTAAGAAACCACATATGTCTTACATGAAGATTTGGGGTTGCGAAGTTTATGTGAAACGACAAATTTCAACTAAGCTTGAGCCCAAATCTGACAAATAGTTTTATGGGATATCCTAAAGAAACAAGAGGGTATTACTTTTACAATCCTTCTGAGGGCAAAGTGTTTGTCGCTCGAACTGGAGTTTTCCTAAAAAAAGGATTTTATTTCCAAAGGAATCAGTGGGAGGAAAGTAGAGCTTGAAGAAATTCAAGAATCACAAAGCATTGATACACATATGGAGGAATTAAAGCAGGAAACACAAGTAGTTATGGAAGAGCAACCAACTCAAGTAGAACAAAACCATCGTAGGTCAAGCAAAATACGTCACCTACTTGAGAGATATGGATATCTCATAACTGATCAAGGTGATGTATTACTCATGGATGAATATGAGCCTGTGACCTACCAAGAGGACATAACTAGTCCCGAGTATGAGAAGTGGCTTGAAGCCATGAAATCTGAAATGGATTCCATGTACACAAACCAGGTTTGGATCATGGTAGAGCCTCATGTAGGAGTTAACCCTATAGGATGCAAGTGGGTCTTCAAAAAGAAGACTGAAATGGATGGTAAGGTACACACCTATAAGGCAAGACTGATTGCAAAAGGATATAAACAAATTCATGGGGTTGACTATGATGAAACCTTTTCACCAGTTGTAATGCTTAAATCTGTTCGGATTTTACTTGTTATCGCTGCATATCATGATTATGAAATATGGAAGATGGATGTCAAAACTGCATTCCTTAACGGGAATCTTCTTGAGGATGTGTACATGACATAACCTGAAGGATTTGACATACCAGAAGAAGCCCAAAAGATATGTAAGTTACAAAGATTAATCTATGGATTACAGCAAGCTTCCAGAAGTTGGAATCTTGGTTTTGATGAAACAGTAAAACAATATGGATTCATTAAGAATGAAGATGAGCCTTGTGTCTACAAGAAGGTTAGTGGGAGCATGATCATCTTCCTGGTAGTATATGTAGATGATATATTACTCCTTGGAAACAATGTCCATACCCTGCAACAAGTAAAGTATTGGTTGGGGAAATTCTTTTCAATGAAAGACCTAGGTAAAGAGACCTATATATTAGGAATCATGATCTATAAAGATAGATCACAAAAACAGTTTGGCCTAAGTCAGAGTACATACATAGACAAAGTGCTGAGACGCTTTAATATGCATGATTCCAAGAAAGGATTCATACCTATGCAACATGGCCAATGTATATCAAAAACACAATCCCCTTCAACTAAGGAAGAAAGGGATCGCATGAATAAAATGCCATATGCATCTGCAATAGGATCTATCATGTATGTCATGTTATGTACTCGACCAGATGTCTCGTATGCTGTAAGTGCAACGAGTATATACCAATTTGATCCTGGTGATGCTCATTGGATAGATGTCAAGAATATCCTTAAGTATTTGAGAAGGACTAAGGACTCATTCTTGATATATGGAGGTCAGGAAGAGCTTGTTATAATTGGATACACCGATGTTAGCTTCTAGACAGATAAGGATGACTTTAGATCGCAATCTGGTTATATGTTTTTCTTAAACGGTGGTGTTGTGGGCTGGAAAAGTTCAAAGCAAGATATAGTTGCTGATTCTACAACCTAGGCCGAGTATATTGCTGCCTCAAGTGCAGCAAAAGAAGTTGTTTGGATCAAAAAGTTCATTAGTGAACTTGGCATAGTTCCTAGCATTGTGGATCCCATTGATCTCTATTGTGATAACAATGGTGCTATTGCACAAGTTAAGGATCCTAGATCTCACGAATGATCCAAACACATACTTAGGCATTATCACATCATTCGAGAGATAATAGATATAGGAGATGTGAAAATATGAAAAGTACATACACTTGACAATATTGCTGACCCACTGACAAAGCCTCTTGCACAGCAGAAGCATGATGGCCATACTAGATCTATGGGCATTAGGGGTATGCCTGATTGGCTCTAGCGCTAGTGGTAGATTGTTGGTGTAAGCCCTAGAGGCCAATACTTTTGGTACTTGTATCGAATTATTTATTAATAATAAAAGGCTTTTTCTTTATTATGTTTGTTTAATAAAGTCCCTAGAATAGATAGTCCGTTTAATGTATCAAGTGTGACTTAATCATGAGATCCCATTAAACATAAGGACACTATTCTTAAAGTATTTGTAATCGAGCTTTCTTGTAAAGTGGGATAACATCAAAGCATTAAGACTATTATGTATATAGACTGATGATCATATCTCATGGGTCATAGATAAGGAGTTATCAAGTCTTAAACATAGGTATGAATATTAAGATTAATATTTATACTGGATTGACTCGCTATGAGAATACTATCTATAATGTTATGCAAAGTGTCATAAGTTATTATCATGGTGATAATGGTGCATACCACCCTTCGACCTGAAACCACTATGGACCCTAGATGTAGAGTCGAGTGCCTTATTGTTGATCAAACATTGTCCATAACTGGATGACCATAAAGACAGTTGATGTGTACTCCACGAAGAATACTGAGGGACATGAGTGACCTAGATAGAATTTGCCCATCCTGCGTAACATGATAAATGTCTAAGGGCCACATATTGAACTGGACAAGGATGACACAGTTTATGCCTTGTGTTCAATATAGACATAAGGGAAAAAGGGTAATTGTACATGTAGGTGTTTAATTGGCTGCATTATATGGTAAAACACTAGATGGTTACTAATGTCTTGACTGATGTCATGACATGTATGTGTGACTACATTATAGTTACTGCAGGACTAGCTAACACAGGATCTATTGAATGTCAAACTGGATGCTGTGACATTCATACCTGTCAACAGATACTAAGGAATAGAACAGCAGGTGTTCTGTTAGAACTTAGTATTTATTTCCAGTCTGGTTATCAAGGAAAGACCAGACCTGGCATAAGGCCTACTGACTGAATGTCAAACTGGATGTTATGACATTCATCATTGACAGCAGCTGCTGAAGATTAGACAGAGTGGTGTTCTGCTATACTTCAGCATGTAACTTAGTTTGTTCTTCAAGAGAATAACAGAACTAACTTAAGGCCAAATGTGTAAATGTTAAGTTGGACACTTTGACATTTATTAATGTAAGCTGTTACTGTAGTATGGTCATTTTGATCATGTACAGGTCAGCAAAATTGTACAGTCTGTTTTCTGGAAAAACAGACTCAGCATATGGACCTTGATGTCAAGCTGAATGTCGTGACATTCATGCCTGACAGCATATGCTATATTGTAGGTTGTTCAGTTTTCTGTTTCAGCTTTTTCTCAGGCTATTCTTCAGGAAGTCAACAGCTTAGAGAAAAACCAGGAAATCAACAACCAATCTACATTCAATGAACCTAACAAATAGCCTATTTGTTAGTAACCTAAATGTTGAATTTATGGGAACTTGTGTGACCTAAAATTCAGGAGAATACAGGTGCAAAAGCCCAGGATACTGCAATATAAAAGGAAGGCGTTCCTTCATTCAGTTTCAGGGATTTTGAGGCGTGAAGATTTTGTGTGTCCATCATACTTCACTGCTGTATTTTTGTGAGTCTTGTATTAGACGTATCTTGTAAGCCAAGTCATTATCAAGTAGATGATAGTTTTGGCATAGGGTGTTCATTGAGTTGTAAGTGTTGTGTCACTCAAAGCTTTTAAGCATGAGTGCTGTGTATCTTGATTAAAGCTGTGAAGCACAATCAAGAGTTGTTTGAAGTGTGACTTCAACTTGTCTTTAATATTGTTTAAAGATAGTAATCACTGAGGTGATTGAGGGGGAGTGAGTAGGAACTCTGATCTTAGGTTAAGATTGAAATTGCATTGGGTAGGGATTAAGTGATAAGTTGTAAACGGGTGAGTTTAGCTTTGAATTGATACTACTAATAGTGGATTTCCTCCCTGGCTTGGTAGCCCCCAGATGTAGGTCATGTTGGACTGAACTGGGTGAACAATTTCTTGTGTTATTTACTGCACTTACTGTTAAGTTCTGCATAATCCCTGTCTGTGCAGAATTGGATGTCATAACAACCAGAGTGACATCCAAAGTCTGATAACTAGAATTTCAATTGGCATCAGAGCAGGCACCCTGCCTGTGAATTTCTGGGTGAGATCTAGGGAAGTTACTTTCTAGTACCATGGACAAGGAGTTAGGACACTCAAATAGACCACCCATGTTGGATGGCTCTAATTATGATGACTGGAAGCCTCGTATGATAGCCTTCTTAAGGTCTCTAGACAGCAAAGTCTGGAGAGCTGTCAACAAAGGATGGGAACATCCAATGAGGACAGGTGAAGATGGAGTCAGTGTGTTGATTCCTGAAGAAGAGTGGGACAAGGAACAAGAGGCATTAGCTCTTGGAAATTCCAAGGCCTTGAATGCATTGTTCAATGGAATCAGTAAGAACATCTTCAGGCTGGTGCACCACTGTGAACTAGCTAAGGAAGTTTGGGATACCCTCAAGGTAACTCATGAAGGTACTTCCAAGGTGAAGATGTCCAAACTTCAGATGCTGACCACCATGTTTGAAAATCTGAGGATGAAAGAGGATGAGACTATTCATGACTTTCACATGAATATTCTTGAAATTGCAATTACCTCTGGTGGACTAGGTGAGAAAATGACTGAAGAGAAACTTGTAAGAAAGATTCTCAGGTCCTTGCCTAAGAGATTTGCTATGAAGGTCACAGCCATAGAGGAGGCGCAGGACATCTGCAACATGAAGGTGGATGAGCTCATTGGTTCTCTCCAAACCTTTGAAATGGGCTTGGGTGAGTATGCTGAGAAGAAGAACAAAAATATAGCTTTTGTATCTAATGCTGAAGAGGAGTCAGAAGCAGGATATACTGAAGGTGATGAAAGTATATCAGAAGCCTTAGCCATGCTTGGGAGACAGTTCAACAAGTTCGTGAAGAAGATTGATCAAAGAGGTAGACCTAATGTCAAGAACATCCCATCTGACATTAAGAAAAGATCAACTTCTGATGAGAAGTTCAACCACGGCAAGGGAATCCAGTGTCATGGTTGTGAAGGGTATGGACACGTCAGAGCTGAATGCCCTACCTACCTCAAATTGCAAAATAAGGGGCTAGCCATCACATGGTCTGAAGGAGATTCTGAAAGTGAATCTGAAGGAGAATCTTCCAAACATGTCACCGCACTAACCAGTGTTTGTGCCTCTGATGATGACTCAAGTGCAGATGAACTGACCTTTGATGAACTTGCTGCAGCCTATAAGAAGCTGTGTTCCACCAGTGCAGAAGTGCGTGCACAAGGAGAAAAACAGAAGAAACACATCAAGGAACTGGAAGATGAGAGACAGATGCAACTGTCTGTCATAGAGGGTCTACATGGTGAGATAGCGCTGTTGACCTCCAAGCTGAATCAGATGACTAAATCCGTCAGAATGATGAATAAGGGAACTGACACCTTGGAAGAGATTCTAAAGGTGGGACAGCAGTCTGGAACCAAATCTGGCCTTGGATTTGGGAAAAGATCCACAATTGAACACAAACGCCCAAAGGCTAAAGTTCAGAAGTTCAAACGGAAGTCAAAGCCAATGTCTCAACATCGAGGAACTAGGATGAATGATCATCAGAAGAGGAAATACCAGGAGTGGAGGTGTCACCACTGTGGTAGGCTTGGTCATATAAAAGCCTTCTGCTATTGGATTCATGGTTTCCCTAACCAATCCTCGCATGTCAGGCCTAAGCATAAAACACATAAGCACTATGTTCCCATTAAGAAGCAACAATGGTATGCTAGGATAGCACACACTGCTCTAAGGGCTTCTACCAGAGAAGACTGGTATTTTGACAGTGGATGCTCAAGACATATGACTGGTATGGAAAATCTACTGGTAGATATTCAACCTCACACTACCAGCTATGTGACCTTTGGTGATGGTGCCAAAGGAAAAATAAAAGGTGTGGGCAAGCTGGAATGCTCTGGAGTCCCAAAACTGAATAATGTGCTGTTAGTAAGAGGACTAACTGCAAACCTCATCAGCATAAGTCAGCTGTGTGATCAAGGGTTTCATGTTCAGTTTACTAAGGAGCTATGCATTGTGACTAATGGTGACAATCAGGAAGTTATGAGAGGAACCAGGTCCAAAGATAACTGTTATCTGTGGGAACCCAAAGTCTCTAACTTTTCCACAATATGCTCCTCAGCCAAGGAAGAACAGGGTGTGAAGCTGTGGCATAGACGACTTGGTCATCTCCACTTAAGAGGAATGAAGAAGATTATATCCAAGGAAGCAGTCAGAGGGATCCCAAAGCTGCTAATTGATGAAGGAAGAGTCTGTGGAGAATGCCAGGTGGGCAAGCAAACCAAGATGTCACATCCGAAGCTGGGACATCCTACAACCTCCAGAGTTCTGGAACTGTTGCATATGGACTTAATGGGACCTATGCAGGTTGAAAGCCTTGGTGGGAAGAAATATGCTTACGTGGTGGTTGATGACCATTCCAGATACACGTGGATAAGCTTCATCAGAGAGAAGTCAAATACATTTGATGTCTTCAAAGACCTGTGCATAAGACTTCAAAGGGAAAAGGACAGTTGTGTGGTCCGGATCAGAAGTGATCATGGTACGGAGTTCAAGAATTCCAAGTTTGATGAGTTTTGCTCGTCTGAAGGAATAAGTCATGAGTTCTCCTCCCCTATAACCCCTCAGCAGAATGGAATAGTGGAAAGAAAAAATAGAACTATTCAAGAATCTGCCAGGGCAATGATTCATGCAAAGAAGCTCCCCATGCACTTTTGGGCTGAAGCAATGAATACCGCGTGCTATGTTCACAACAGAGTCGCCTTGAGAAAAGGGACCTCCTCCACTCTGTATGAAATATGGAAAGGCAGAAAACCCACTGTAAAGTACTTTCACATCTTTGGAAGTAAATGCTACATCCTCACAGATCGTGAACAGAGAAGGAAGTTGGATCCCAAAAGTGATGAGGGTATATTTCTAGGATACTCCACCAACAGCAGAGCCTACAGAGTGTTCAACTACAGGACCAATGTCCTGATGGAATCCATAAATGTTATTGTGGATGATAAAGAGGAAGGGATCGATGTCATGGAGGATGTTGAAACATTCCTTGACAGTTCAACTGACATTCCAGTCAAGTCTGAAGAAGTACAGGAACCTCCTCCTGAATGTGAAGTAGATGCAACCACCAAAGTGCCATCTATCAGAATTCAGAAAGACCACCCTAAGGATCTTATCATAGGGGATCCCACCAGTGGCGTAACTACCAGGTCATAAGGAATAAACTCAAATTCCTGCTTTGTATCCAAGGTTGAACCAAAGAATGTGAAAGAAGCTCTGACTGATGAATACTGGATCACTGCCATGTGTCGCATTACGCGAAAAACCGGCGGGAAAAGAAAGAAACAACAGAGCCGCCACCGTGCGTTATTTATCCCAAAAGAGGGAAAGGAAACGCTCGAAGTAAACCTAGGAAAAGAACATGGTCTTGCGACCAAAGAGGATGGGTTCGGGAGTCGGTTATGCGAAGGGAAGGTGTTAGGCACCCTACGCATCCGTAGTACTCTACGGGATCCACGCACAAAAAGAAGGAAAGATGGTTGCTAAACACTGCTCCAACACACACACATTGGCTGAAAGAGACAAAAGAAACTGACTGAAACTGACTCGGTAGGATGTCGCATCCTGGGCCTACTTAGTCTATCAGGCATAGACATCAGAGTCGAAGTAGTTCGGACTGGGGAAACGACACATGCTCGCTAGGATGTCGCATCCTATGCATACGTATCTTCTCGGACGAGAGAAGAATCAGAGCATTCGTAGCTCGGCTGACACGCACACAAGCAAAACAAAACACACAGGCAAACGTGGAGCCCGACTGCCAATCACTGGACTTAAGTCAGCATCCGAACCTAAACGCACACAAAGAGGCAAACGTGGAGCCTGAATGCCAATCACTGGACTTACATCAGCATCCGAACCAACAAACACGCACAGGAAACCAACTGCCAATCGCTGGACTTACGTCGGACTCCAACCAGAACACACACAAGGGTGGTTAAGACACAAAGGGTTGAAAAAGAAAAAGGGCGCCCGGAGAGATCAGCTCAATCTCCTGCCTACATACTTCATCTGGTGTGAAGATCAGGGCGATGTAGTTCCCCTACGCAGGGACAAAGGTTCTAGCCTAACCAGATAACAGAGGGAGACACAACACTAGGGAGACTACGACTCGAGCCTAGATGTTGTCATGCAAAGTCAACCCTAAGTTAAGGTTTCTAGCTAAATGGCACAAGGGCCAACCTATCCTAAGCAGATACAGGAAGAAGCAAAGTCTCGATTGCAACTAGGGCAAGAGAAAGGGGATATCTCATATCACAACAGGGGTGAGAGAAAAGAATTAGATGTTAGTGGTTAGTCAAACTCGGCAAGACATCGCGTCTCGTGCCTACGTATCTCATCTGAACATGAGAATCAGAGTTGCCGTAGTTCGGCTAAACAGTTCTAAGTATGGCTCACACAAGGGTTAAGCCACACAGACTTGACTTGCACAGGAAGCAAGTCAAGCACAACCTATCTTGCACAGGGGCAAACCTAAACTACACCTAAAGAGGCAAAGCAAACAGGCAATCACAATCACAAGAAGCACACTCTATATGCATACAAGAGGCTCAAGCAAAAGGTTAGGCACTAGGGCCAACTGGAATAGGGTAAGTGTTGCTCTTAACCTTGCCATTGAGAGGCTAAGGTGAAGCAGATGAATAGGAGATGAGGGGTGTGCCTCATTGCTTCTATCCCTAATCAGGGAGAGCATCAAATAATAGAAAGTGGGGGAGTTCAGAAAGATGGAACTCTTTCCCCATTATTGACTCGATAGATCTTGGGTTTTTATCTCAATGCTTCAACCATGTAATGGGAGCAAAGAGAGGACACACTGAATAGTGGGGGATAGGCTACTTATCCCTACCTTCCACCAATTGCCTTACTTGAAGGACTTTTCCTGCTTGGGACAATTTTAAACAAACACAGGCATTGCCTCTTAAGGAGGACTTCAGACAGTTTGCCCGGCCAAATTAACAAGCCGGGACTCCAGACTACATGAAGTAAAAGAAATTATACCTCAAGCAAATTGCTAAATAGCAAAGCAAAGCAAGTTCAGAGAAATTAAGCAACTAAAGTACCTGAAAAAGTCAAACCAATCAGTAAACAGTTCCACAGTTAAAACCAAAAGGAATGGATAAACAGTCAACTACAGAAGGTCAACTGTGCAAAGCAAGACTCAAACACATGAGTCAAACCATCTGCAAAACAAAGGTTAGTTCACATGTAAACAAAATCCAATCACATTTGTATGATCTTAATGGCAATGGTGCTTAACCTGAAACAGGAACTCAATAGTAAGCGCAAAAGACCACTAGGACTAGCCTAGGGTCAAGGATGAGAGAAAAAAGTCAAGGCAGCAAGGAAAAGTCAACCAAAACCAAAGTCAAACATTTAAGAAGCTATCACAATTGGGCCCACACTCAAATCATGCATTATGATCATTTCATGAGCTTTTGAAGTCAAAGTAAGGCAAAGGAAAGCATACAAAAGTCAACAGAATGACTTGCATCAAAAGTCAACCCAAACATTTTCAAAAATCATCAAATAATTCACTCTCAATCCTAACATCTAGCATGGTAGGCATGTAAAATTTCATGGCATTTGGATGAGAGGAAGGCAGTCAACTAAAATCATGAAGTCAAACCAAATTCAAGCAAGCATAATGAAGATCAACAAACATAGGTCAACTTCAAAAAATCATATCAAATTGAAAACAGATGAGAAATGAATGAGATTAACACCAATGCAAAGCTTGAGATGTCTAGTTATCACATATGAAATTTCATGATCATGTGATAAAGTATGAGGATTTCCCAAATGATATGGCAATGCATAGCACAAAAAGTCAACCATGGACTAGGCAGGGAAGAAAATTCACAATTAAATAGAAAACCTCAGAATCAATTCCAAGAAAATTCATACATCAAATAGACACATAAAAGATCATTCATGCAAAATTTGGGGTCATTTGGATGTAGGGAAGCATGTCAACAAAATTAGGGAAAATGCATGATCATGGTATGACACCAAATGTGACACATAACTTCAAAAATTCATATCCAGCAAACCACAAATGGGAAATGCACAAACTTTATATGGAAATGAAGGTGAGCATGTCTAGTTTCTCCACAAAAAATTTCAAGATCAAAGGATGTATCATGACAATTTCACAATTGGAATGGCAAAGTGTATCATTTATGCATACATGTTGGGAAAACAATTATTAATAAAAATCCAGCCAATGAAAAATTTATTAAAAATTATCATTAAAAACTAGACTCAATCATGGACATGATGCAAAAAAAATCAGAATTTTTGGAGTTGAAATGAATTAAAAATAAATTTGGCAAGTTGAGGAATAAATTGAGTGCAACATGAACAAAAGGCATGGCAATGAGTCAAACATTAGTCAACAGAATGGCAAATGTGTAAATAAGCTTTTCATTTAATAAAACGCTGCGCATCAGAGGGACACGGGAAATGTTGTGGTTGGCCCAATCTCAATGAAACAGTACCACGAAGAACAACAGCCAATCAACAATGTTTCTGGGCAAAGTTCCAAGCAACTAGGGTTTTGACATTTACAGCAACATTCAGCATTCAACATTCATAGTTCATCATTTAAATCATCAACACATGAACAAACATCATCAACCAATACTCGTGGCCATGAAGTATCACTATCATGTGTCATACCCCAAAATTTGCCCGTTGGTATTACAAAGCATTTCTCAAGACCCTCCGACTTACTCTGCAAGGCACCGACATCAAGTGAACAAAAGCCCAGTTTACAACAGGCCCAACCCAAAAGGGGCCCAAAATAGCTTGCTCGCTAGGCGAGCAATCCCTTCGCCTAGCGAACATTTCATCATGCAGCTCGCCCAGCGAAGCGTCAGATCCAGAACAAGGCCCAGACCTAGCTTGCTCGCTAGGCGAGCAATTCCTTCGCCTAGCGAATCTTGCGAAGTTTGAGATTTTTGGACCTCATTTTAAGCCCATTAGGTCACTACTACCTCTACTATAAATACCTGCTCCTCTGCTACGAAAAAAAACGGACACAGAGACGGACGAAGACGGACGGAAACACGCGTCCAGAGGGAGAAACACAGAAACCCTGCTGATCCAAAGAGTTCAGAAGGCGGAAACCCTGAAGGCCGCTTACCCGTTCCGAAGCTACCGCCGCCCAACTCAATCCGGCTCGCCGATTCAAGGTTGCAACTCGATTTGCAAACAGGTTTGCATCATTATTATCGCTTTAGTTTCTTACTTGGCATATGATTTAGGATTCTTAATCGGCATGTGATCATCACGTTATGTTCTTATTTTGCATGTGGTACCGCATTAGTGTCTTAATTTGCATGTGACATTGTTTTGTACTCTCTTTTGGCATATGGTACCACTTCATGTTCTTAATTAGTGGTGGATTATAATTGCATTCATAAGCATTTTGAAGTCTTGCATGAGAATTTAAATGTGTTTGCCTATTGTGAAACTGAACCATATAATTGTATGTTGGATGCCATAAGCCATGCTGCAGGTTGAGGTCATAATGTTCTCAAATTTCAAACCCGTGGCCGCTCGCTAGCTCATCGCTAGGCGAGCCCGCAGCGAGCCTTCGCTAAAGCCTTCGCTAGGCGAAGCAGAAGCGAACGGGCCAGGGGCTGCTTTGCCTCTTTATTGCCCATTTTATGTTTACCTAATGATGATTCTGCATTATTTGGCTTAAGTTCCCGGCTGTTATATTTATTTTATGGTGCAATTTCCAATTGTATTTTACCTCGATGCTTTAATCCGTGTGTTCATGGTGTAAAGGCTAGCATACTTCCGAAGAAATAGGTACTCCACTTTACGCATGGGAAGCCTTCATGGAGAGGGATTCTAAATCATTTCACTTTAATGTGAAGATCCATATTGGTTGCCTAATTAATTTTACTATATTAATTTTTAATGTAATGTTGATTTTCATGTATCGATTTAATGCGGTATCACCATAATTACCTAATGAACCTAAAACAGGGACTTTAAATAAATGATGTCGGACCTCTCTTTATTACCCCACGATTACAATATTACGGTCATGTCCCGCGAATATGGGGATATCCTTAGCAAAGACCCGTCGGTAAAAAATCATCATAGTCCCTCGGATGTTGCCTTCGAAACACGACTTTGTCCCTCGATGACCCTTCGGTGTAGCCTACGGTTAAATGATGATAGTCCCTTCGAATGCTAAGGTATCCTCACAACTGTTGCCTTCAATGACCAATCGATGACCCTACGATGACCCTTCTACATCCCCAGGATAAAACTACTTACTTCTCAATAGTAAGGACAGTTTTACCCTCATAAGGATAGGAAATGCCCGGAAAGACCTCGGACAGGTATAACCTTAATCGCTCAGTCATAACAAAAAATGCTTTTCACACCCCACACCTTTCAAATGTCTTCTTTTAGAAAATCACCACTTAGCATACATCCGTACTAGGATCATTGCCGAGTTATATTTTTCTAAACTACTTTCAGAAAACTATACGAGATAACCACTTTGTATACATTCATGCAAGAATCATTACAAAGTTAAATTCTCGTTTTCAAAACATTTTTCATACATTTCTCAACCACTTTTTTGCAAACAAGAAAAAAAACATAAATGATTGAGCAATTAAGAGCCCATGGATAACCATGGATACAAAGGGTGCTAACACCTTCCCTTCGTATAAAGTACCTCCCGAACCTAAGAATTTAAAATTAAGGTCTTTCCTGTTCTTTTCCACCTTTCCTTATGGGATAAAAGAAAAGTCGGTGGCGACTCTTGCTAACCGCGACATTGCGATTACAAATCCAATAAAGTCCAGTTCACCGTATGACAGAACTGGCGACTCTGCTGGGGACGATAAAGAGAGGTCCACCTTAAAAATCATTTATGTTTGCATTTGTTCTTTCGTTTTAAGGGATTGTCTGAGTGAAAGATCCTACACCCGGATCTAGTGTACCTTAGGTAAGTAGCAATAGATCATCGCGACTATCCGGCGTATACTGGAATGGTTAACATGATGGCTACGGTTAATGTGACACTTTGGTTGTCCTGATGTTCCTCATGTTCACTTGAGGAAAAATTTGGCTTCCGCGTGGTGTCATCAGAGCATTAACCAGACCTTTAGAACCCTAATTGACTCATCCTAGCCATTAGAAAGTAGTGAGATAACTGGCTTCGGTTCCGACTGAGGTTGGTTGATACTCGATACTACACTCTTTGAGATTGGACTTTAGGGAAGCTCCGGTCAACCACTTGGTGTTGCACTGAAGTGGACTTAAAGAAAGGTCGATGATTTGAGATCCTTCTAGAACCCGGTTACTATTCTAGGACAGGTTGAACCAACTAAACTTCAGTGGGGAGGGTACTTACCTATGGAACTCATGCAAGCCTTAAAACCTAGGAATAATTGTTGTGTGACATGCTTGTGCTTGCATAACATCATAACATCATAACATCATAACATCATCATACTAACCATTTCAAGGACTTAGGAATTTAGCTTTGCTCTGTTAAACAGGTTATGGCTTCCAGGAAGACTATCCGGGTCAATCTTGTAGCAATCTCTCCTCAACTCAAGGATTTGGTGTCAGAACTCTCCGATCATGCTCAGTTCAACAAGAAACATGATTATCAGTTGGTACCCACATTAGAAGAATTTTCCCAGCTGCTTGGGATACCTATTCTTGATCAAATGCCCTTCAGTGGTCTGGAAAAGATTCCGAAATCTGAAGAAGTGGCCGCAGCTTTACACATGACGAAATCTGACATTGAGACCAATTGGGTAACAAGGAGTGGAACGAAAGGTTTACTTGCCAAATTTCTGATAAGTAAGGCCCGAGAATTCCTAAAAGTTGTGAATGTCCATGCTTTTGAAGATGTTTTAGCATTGCTAATCTATGGTTTGGTGCTATTCCCTAATCCGGACCAATTCATAGATGTGAATGCTATTAAGATATTCCTCACACATAATCCTGTGCCTACCTTGCTTGGAGATGTCTTGCATTCCCTTCACACTCGTACTATGAGGAGGCAAGGGACTCTCATGTGCTGCGTACCTTTGTTGTCTAGGTGGTTTATTTCGCACCTTCCTCAATCAGTCTTAAAGAATGATCAAAATCTGAAATGGTCTCAAAGGATAATGGCACTCTCCCATTCAGATATCCGTTGGTGTTCTAACCTCAGAGAAAATGTTATCATCATCGACCGTTGTGGGGAATTCCCTAATGTACCCCTCATAGGGATAAGGGGAGGTATTACTTATAATCCTGCCTTAGCCCTACGGCAGTTTGGGCATGCTCGAAGAGATGGTCCACATGAAATGATTATTCAAGGTACAGTGTTTGACTATGACAATGACTCTCAAGGTCTCCGCCAAAGGTTTGTACGAGCTTGGGGCATGGTGAAAAGAAGCAATTTAGGAAAGAAAAATTCTATTCCTATGGAGCCTTATCTCAGATGGGTGCGCGCCAGAGCTCGCGAACTTGTCATGCCATATCTTGCAGTCGGACCATTGACTGTTGAATCAGAGGTCGAAGGAGTTACTTCCCAGATCATTCCTTATCCAGATATGCCTACTGATGCTGAGGAATTGAAAAGATCCTGGACCCAGTTGAGAGAAGAGAGAGATACTTTCGAAGCCCAGTTCAATGCAGAAAGGAAGAAAGTGTTAGAGCTCACCAGTCAGCTTAATGAGGAACGAAGACTCAATGCATATCTTCGCCCGAAAAGAAGCCGCCCCTGGGAGACTTGAGCTTTGTATTTTTACTATTATTCCTTTTGTAATGAACATTGATAAAAAAAAAAGTAGCAATAAAACATTTCCCTCTTGTTGGGGATTTATGCAGAGTTAAATTCCAAAAGTCCTTGAAAACATTTCATGCATTGCATCGCATAACATAACATTGCATAACAGGTGTTCTAAAAGACCATATTCTCACGGTCTGCCTCTTAAACAGAAAAATGGATCTCGAACAGACTGTCAAAGATCTCCAGACTCAAAATGCTCAGTTCAAGGAGATGATGTTAAGCTTATCCAAGGGACAGGAGGAGCTGAAGGCTCTTTTGGTTGAAAAGAAGAAGGACAAGAAAACTGTGAGCTTCATTAACCCGGGCAGAAGGCGTAAAGGACAGGCTACGGGAATCAAATTTGGAATTCCGAATGGCCCAGAAGAGGGAGAGGAAAATGATTCAGAGGAGGAGAATGTCGATTTCTCTAACCCTGAGGATGTTGATGAAGAGTATGAAAATGAACAGTACTCTCCAAGGGATGATAAATACAAACTGCTGGAAGAACGCATGCTAGCCATGGAGGGTCAGCAGACACCTGGTCTGGATTTCGAAAGTTTGGGTCTGGTCTCCGATGTGACCATTCCTCGCAAATTCAAAATCCCCACTTTCAATAAGTACGATGGTGCGTCTTGTCCTCAGATGCATCTAAGGGCTTATGTGAGAAAGATCCAGCCGCATACCACTGATAAGAAACTGTGGATCCATTTCTTCCAAGAGAGTCTATCTGGCACTCAGTTGGAATGGTATTATCAGCTCGAGAGCTCTGACATCCGCACCTGGACTGATCTAGCAACGGCTTTCTACAAGCAGTACCAGTACAATTCTGAATTAGCACCTACTCGGCTACAGTTGCAGAATATGGCCATGGGATCTAAAGAAAGCTTTAAAGAGTATGCTCAGAAATGGAGAGATTTGGCCGGCAGGGTCAAACCCCCTATGACTGACCGAGAGTTAGTAGACCTGTTCATGGGTACCCTGACTGGCCCATTCTACAGCCATCTACTGGGGAGTTCTTCATCGGGTTTTACTGAACTTATACTGACAGGTGAACGGGTGGAGAGCGGCATTCGAAGTGGAAAGTTACAGGCGGCTACTTCTACAAGCAGTAAAAAGTCCTACCATGGGAAGAATGAATCGAATGCTGTGTATGGTCAAAAGAATCATAATAAGAAAATCGGTGACCATGCCATTGGAGCGGTGACAATCGCAGCCCCGCCAGCTCAAAACTTCCAGCAAAGACAAGACAGACCAAGAAGGCAGTTTACCAAGCTCAATATGACTCTAGCACAAGCACTGCAAAGCATGCTGAAGGTAAATTTAATCACTCTCAGAGGTCCTCCTGCAAATGTCAACACTGCTTCGCCTCGTTATAATCCCAATGCCAGGTGTGCATATCACTCCGATAGCCCCGGGCATGATACAAATGACTGTTGGCTGCTGAAGAATAAAATTCAAGACATGATTGACGCTGGGGAAATTGAGTTCGAGCCTCCGGAGACCCCTAATGTCATCACCGCTCCTATGCCTAATCATGACAAAGCTGTTAATGCTCTCGATGACAATCCTCTCATCACTACTGTAGCGGACTTAACATCTCTTCTCCCAATTATAAAGAGGAATTTATTGCAAGCTGGTTTATTTCCAGGTTGTACTGAAGATTGCAATCTCTGCATACTCCGGCCCGAGGACTGTTTGAAATTGAAGAATGGTATTCAACAGCTGATAGACGATCGTACAATTCTCTTTGAAAGGGTTTCTAAGACGGAAAACCCTGTTGAAGAAGTATCTGTGATTGCAAGGTCCAAGGTTCCAGTGAAGATTACTGCTCCCAGAATACCTGTAAAAATTATTGCTGAGCCCAGAGTAGCTCCCCTGATCATTACTGCACCTGGCCCGATCCCGTACTCCTCAAGCAAGGCCATTCCGTGGAATTATGGAGGTGAGGTTTACATCCATGGCGTAAAGCAAGTTGGTGATTCTGCTAATCCTAATGACATCGTTGGGTCTAGTAAAATTACTCGAAGCGGAAGGATCTTCTCTCCAGAGATCTCACCTCCGGTTCCCGAAAACCGAGGAAAGGAACCAGTCAACCCTTCTCAGTCAGAGACACCGATCGAAGCTACTACTGAAGACGTTGCCAAACGAGAAATGGAAGAAGTGCTGAAAATCATCCGCAAGAGTGATTTTGATGTGGTAGAACAGTTGAGGCATACCCCGTCTAAAATCTCGATGTTGTCCTTGTTGTTATCCTCTGAATCTCATGCCCATGCCTTGATAAGATTCTTGAAGACTGCTCATGTACCTCGAGAGACCTCCGTCGATCAGTTCGAAAATTATGTTGCTAATCTGACTGTCGACGGTGGCCTAGGTTTTTCCAATGCTGACCTGACACCAGCGGGAAAGGACCATAATAAAGCTCTGCATATCTCCATTGAGTGTAAAGGGATCACCCTGTCTCATGTGCTGATCGATAATGGCTCTTCTTTGAATGTGTTACCAAAAACCGTGCTCGAGAAACTTGACTGCAAGAGCGTTGAACTGAAGCCTAGTGACATTGTGGTGCGGGCTTACGATGGTGCAAAGAGTGTTGTCCACGGTGAAGTTGTTCTCCCTATCAAGATAGGACCTCAAGTCTTCAACACTACCTTTCATGTAATGAACATTCGCCCCGCCTATTCCTGCTTGCTGGGACGCCCCTGGATTCATGGGGCAGGTGCTGTAGCTTCGTCTCTCCATCAAAAGCTGAGATATCCAATAGAGGGAAAGATTGTCACTGTGTGTGGGGAAGAAGAATACATTGTCAGTAGTGTGCATACCTTCAGATATGTCGAGATGGATGGTGAATTCTTCGAGACTCCGTCTCAGTCATTTGAAGTGGTTCCTCCGCCTAGTCCTGTCCTTAAGCCAACTCCCCTTGTGCCCGAGGTTATTCGAGCTCCTCCTGCTATGATTTCTCTGAAAGACGCTCAAGCCGTGGTTGAAGATGGTGGCTGTACTGGCTGGGGTCAACTGATCAACGTACCGTACAAGTCTGACAAAGCTGGTCTGGGATTCAACTCTGAAAAGATGGTCAAAGATCAAATCAATGTTGTAGAAGATGCTGACAGTGATTGCGACCTGGATAGCTGGATCTACCCAACAATTGGCAACAGACTCAATAATTGGAAGGCTGAAGACATCATCCCGATCTCCTTTAGTCAGGAGTAATTGTTATTGTCTATTTAGTATTGCAAATTCTAATTGAACTTCTTAAAGCATTGTGTCTATACCCGGGGCACAATAGCTAATTTGTTAAGGGTTTTGTCATTTCATAAGCATATTTTCATATTCAATAAATCAATGGACCTTTTCGCATTCAAATATTGCGCTCTTTATTTTTCCTGTCGTCTTTCAAACGAGCTATGTTTTCTTACACACACTCACGTAACAAATTGCAGATC
This sequence comes from Lathyrus oleraceus, assembly GCF_024323335.1. NCBI lineage: Eukaryota > Viridiplantae > Streptophyta > Magnoliopsida > Fabales > Fabaceae > Lathyrus > Lathyrus oleraceus. The sequence goes on from NC_066580.1 coordinate 991,306, forward strand.
CGTACTCACTCTGGATCCTATTGATAATAATTCCGCTACTGTCCATTATGACTTTGAAAATCCGATCTACCAAGCCGAAGATGGAAGTGAGGAAGATTGTGAAGTCCCTGGAGAGCTTGCCAGATTGGTACTGCAAGAAGAAAGGACTATACAGCCGCATGAAGAGTCCCTCGAAATTGTAAATCTGGGTACTGAGGTAGACAGAAAAGAAGTCAAAATAGGAGCAGGATTGGAAAGCAGTGTCAAGGAAAGATTGGTTCGGATGTTACATGACTATGTAGAGGTTTTCGCTTGGTCTTATGAAGACATGCCCGGGTTGGATACTGATATAGTGGTACATCGGCTGCCTACGAAGGAAGACTGCCGTCCTGTCAAGCAAAAAGTTCGCCGCATGCGTCCTGAAATGTCCGAGAAAATCAAAGCCGAGGTTATGAAACAATTCAATGCCGGTTTTTTAGCTGTTACTTCTTATCCTCAATGGGTTGCTAATGTGGTGCCAGTGCCAAAGAAAGATGGTAAGGTGCGAATGTGCGTAGACTACAGAGATTTGAATAAAGCGAGTCCCAAAGATGACTTTCCGCTCCCGCACATTGATGTTCTGGTAGACAACACCGCCCAACACAAATTATTCTCATTCATGGATGGTTTCTCAGGTTACAATCAGATTAAGATGGCACCTGAGGACATGGAGAAAACTACGTTTGTGACGCAATGGGGCACTTTCTGTTACAAAGTAATGCCGTTCGGTCTAAAGAACGCCGGGGCAACATACCAGCGTGCTATGGTGGTTTTGTTCCATGACATGATGCATCATGAGATAGAAGTATATGTGGATGACATGATAGCTAGATCTCATACTGAAGAAGAGCATCTCGATCATTTATACAAACTGTTCGAGAGGCTGAAGAAGTACAAATTGAGATTGAATCCGAACAAATGCACTTTTGGAGTAAGATCCGGTAAACTCTTAGGCTTTATTGTCAGTGGTAAAGGAATTGAGGTTGACCCGGCTAAAGTGAGAGCTATTCAAGAAATGCCAGTTCCCCGTACGGAGAAGGAGGTCAGAGGTTTCTTGGGACGCTTGAACTACATTGCCCGATTTATCTCCCACTTGACCGCCACTTGCAAACCTATCTTCAAATTACTGAGGAAGAATCAAGAGATGATATGGAATGACGAATGCCAAGAAGCCTTTGACAAAATCAAGAAATATCTCCAGGAACCTCCAATTCTGATACCACCAGTCGAAGGAAGACCTCTAATCATGTATTTGACCGTGTTAGAAAATTCAATGGGGTGCGTATTGGGGCAACAGGACGAGTCTGGTCGAAAAGAGCATGCCATATACTACCTGAGCAAAAAGTTTACCGACTGTGAAACAAGATACTCACTGCTCGAGAGAACTTGCTATGCTTTGGCCTGGGCTGCTCGCCGACTAAGACAGTATATGTTGAATCATACCACTTTGTTGATTTCTAGGATGGATCCCATCAAATACATGTTCGAGAAGCCTGCCCTCTCTGGAAGAATAGCGAGATGGCAGATGATCTTAACAGAGTACGATATCCAGTACACTACCCAGAAAGCAATCAAAGGAAGCGTGCTGGCTGATCATTTGGCTCATCAGGCGGTGGATGATTACCAATCTATGAATTTTGAGTTCCCAGATGAGGATGTCATGTTTGTTGCTGATAATGAAAAACCTAAACCAGATGAAGGACCCGAATGGGGATCCCGATGGACTATGGTCTTTGATGGATCTTCTAATGCATTGGGCCATGGTGTTGGGGTTGTACTCATTTCTCCCGGAGGTTACCATACGCCTCTCACTGCTAGACTATGTTTTCGTTGTACCAATAATATGGCTGAGTATGAAGCATGTATTTTTGGACTCAAAGCTGCTATAGATTGGCGAATCAAGTTTTTGAGTGTGTACGGAGATTCGGCCTTGGTAATCAGTCAGATCAAAGGGGAATGGGATACTAAACACCCAAATCTCATCCCTTATCGAGAGCAGGTGATGACATTAATCCCATACTTTGAAGAAATAGCATTTGAACATATTCCACGAGAGGAGAACCAGCTGGCAGACGCATTAGCTACCATGTCATCTATGTTCAGAGTCAGATGGGGCAGCGAAGCTCCCATGCTTACCATTGGACGGTTAGATGAACCAGCATACTGTTACGGACTTAACACAGAGGAGGTACAGGAAAAACCTTGGTTCCACGACGTAAGAAGATATTTAGAAGCTCAGGAATGCCCTGAAGGGGCATCCGTCAAGGACAGAAAATTCCTGAGGAAGTTCTCCGCTAAATTCTTGCTGAGTAATGGAGTGTTATACAAACGTAATCATGACTCGACTCTGCTTCGCTGTGTGGATCAAAAGGAAGCGGAAAGGATTATGGAAGACATGCATGACGGTATTTTTGGGACTCATCCTAATGGGCATACCATGGCCAAGAAGATTCTGAGATCAGGGTATTATTGGTCTACCATGGAAGCTGATTGCCACCATCACGCCAGAACCTGTCACAAGTGTCAGATCTATGCGGATAAAGTACATGTGCCTCCTGCTCCATTGAACGTGTTAACAGCGCCTTGGCCCTTTGCAATGTGGGGCATCGATATGATTGGAGAGATTAAACCTACGGCCTCTAATGGACATCGTTTCATCCTTGTTGCTATTGATTACTTCACAAAGTGGGTGGAGGCAACCTCCTTCGCTTCTGTCACCAAGAATGTGGTGGCACGGTTCATCAAGAATAGTCTTATTTGTCGATATGGCATCCCTGAAAGGATTATCACTGACAATGGTACTAATTTGAACAACAAGATGATTACTGAACTCTGCACGCAGTTCAAAATTAAACACCATAACTCCTCTCCGTACCGGCCAAAGATGAATGGCGCCGTGGAGGCTGCTAATAAGAACATCAAGAGGATCATACAAAAGATGACAGTAACGTACAAAGACTGGCATGAGATGTTACCATTTGCTCTCCATGGTTATCGCACTTCAGTACGCACTTCGACAGGAGCAACTCCTTTCTCTTTAGTCTACGGAATGGAAGCCGTTTTACCAGTGGAAGTTCAGATTCCCTCTCTAAGAATCATGAAAGAGGCGGGCTTAGATGAAGATGAATGGATTCAGACTCGACTCGATCAGATAAACTTGATTGATGAGAAGAGACTTGCGGCTGTTTGTCACGGGCAGATATATCAGAAGCGCATGACCAAGGCATTCAACAAAAGAGTCAAGAGACAGGTATATCAGGTAGGCGACTTGGTGATCAAGCGTATCATTCTACCACAAGGGGATCCCAGAGGCAAGTGGACTCCCACATACGAAGGGCCATTTGTGGTTAAGAAGGTATTCTCTGGTGGAGCCATGATACTTGCTACAATGGATGGCGAAGACTTCCCGCATCCTGTGAACGCGGACATAGTTAAAAAATACTACGCATAAAAGAGACCCGCTAGGTCGACGTACCTAGGCAAAAGTAAGGGCATCCCGGCGAACCAAAAGGGTTCGGGCAAAAATTAGGGATAAATATATAAAGACGTATACCCGGCAAGTCGAAAACCTGAAAAGGCGGCTTGGGCAAAAAGGGGTATCCCGGTGGACTGAAAACCTGAAAAGGCGGTCCAGGCAAAAATTAGGGATTAAAGCGTATGACTATGTCCCGTTCTCTGTCAGCTTCAACCAAGTTCCAGGGACTGAACAAGCCAATCACTTCTATCCGACAGCAGGAGATGAGATGCTTGAAGACATAATGACAGTAGTGGAATCAAAATCAATAGGACTTATTCTGCATAGCTTTCTTTTTGTTGTCTTGACAATTTCCTCTTACTAGGATTTCTGTCTCCTTGTACACAAATTGCCTGTTTATAGGCCCTCTTTCAAAATCAATACAATTTCATTGCCAAAAAGATGCTTTTGTTTTTACCTTTTCTGTTTTGTTTGCGTAAACGTCCATTGATTTAACTTGAATTGACTTATGCACTTGAATATGACCCATGTTTACAAAAATGCGTGCCTAAAAAAAGCAATAGCAATTACTACACGACTTCAGGATCGAGGAGAAGGTCTAACCACGCTTTCCAAGGAGGCTGTTACTAATTCGATTCCCCGGCAACGCCAATTATTCCCCAGAAGAGGTCGGCATCGCCCTACCGAAAGGTCATCCCTTCTATCCCCAGCCAGGCTCCGTGGGACAGAACCCAAATCCCCAGCTAAGGAAAAGCCATCAATACCAATGTCTCCGACCAGCAGACTGAGATCTATCTCCCCAGTGAAGTCGCCAGCCAGGCTCTGTTGAATATCTCTACCATCAGACAGAAATCAGAACCCCCAGCCGAGAGAGGGCCCTCAACACGAATATCTCCAATCAGTAGATGGGGATTTATTTTCCCCAGTAGAGTCCCCAAGCAGAACTTCTCATACGCATAACTCATTCATTACATCATTTCACAGCATACGCATGCATACAACATTCGCATTCATTTTCGAAAGCATAAAACATCTCATGCATCATGACATCGCATGAAGCTAACTTTATTTTTCAGGTCAATTATCCTCTTGATACAACCAACACAAAGGTCCATTCAGACGGACATCTTTATCAATTACATTCAAGATGCAACTATATCCCTCAGATACTGCCTAGCGTACGGTATATTCCGAGGTGTAGTCTAGCGTACGACTACTTTCTTCTTCAGATACATCTTTCAGATATACTCCATGTCAACATTCATTCTGACGTCCTCCCAACGAGGGCATCTACAAGCTCATCCCAAACATTTATCGCCAATACAACGAATATTATCAGATACAGCCCAACGTACGGTTCTTTCTGATTCAGCCCAACACATGACTCCTTCAACTCAGATACGATCTAGCGTACGATCCATTCTGACCTTCAACAACTCCAATACAGTCTAATGTACGACCAAGTTAGACCTTTATCTCCCTTTCTCAGGTGCTACCTTCGGACAGGTACATTCCTGAATGGTAGTCGAGCATACGGCTACTCCCTTTCTCAGGTGCTACCTTCGGACAGGTACATTCCTGAATGGTAGTCTAGTATACGGCTACTCCCTTTCTCAGGTGCTACCTTCGGACAGGTACATTCCTGAATGGTAGTCGAGCATACGGCTACTCCCTTTCTCAGGTGCTACCTTCGGACAGGTACATTCCTGAATGGTAGTCGAGCATACGGCTACTCCCTTTCTCAGGTGCTACCTTCGGACAGGTACAGTCCTGAATGGTAGTCTAGTATATGGCTACTCCCTTTCTCAGGTGCTACCTTCGGACAGGTACATTCCTGAGTGGTAGTCTGGTATACGGCTACTCCCTGTTCAGCAGATTCAGCCTAACGGACGGCCCATTCCGCAACCCAGATGCGATCTAGCATACGATCCATTCTGATCTTTCATCCCCAGCAAAGTCATCCGCCTAATGAACAACTCACTCTGGTATTCAGACGCGGTCTAACATACGATCCATTCTGATCCCTTATCCCCAGCAGTATATAACATACTCTGACTCCCCAACGAAGTCAACAGCATAATGGAGGGTTCACTATACGGTCTGGTGTATGACCCGGTGTGACGCCCATGTCTCCAGATATCGTCTAACGTACGACACCATCTGGAAATCTCCTCAGCAAGTTTCTTGGATGGCATCTTTAAGCCCACCTCCGTCAAGACAAATGAACAAGCGCAAATTTTTGGGGCATTCTAGTGTTCAATAATCTTCCACCTCCAGACCACGAATGGTGCACATACCATCCTACTCTCTCGGTTCAAGAATATTGAACAGGGGCAGCTGTCATACCCCAAAATTTGCCCGTTGGTATTACAAAGCATTTCTCAAGACCCTCCGACTTACTCTGCAAGGCACCGACATCAAGTGAACAAAAGCCCAGTTTACAACAGGCCCAACCCAAAAGGGGCCCAAAATAGCTTGCTCGCTAGGCGAGCAATCCCTTCGCCTAGCGAACATTTCATCATGCAGCTCGCCCAGCGAAGCGTCAGATCCAGAACAAGGCCCAGACCTAGCTTGCTCGCTAGGCGAGCAATTCCTTCGCCTAGCGAATCTTGCGAAGTTTGAGATTTTTGGACCTCATTTTAAGCCCATTAGGTCACTACTACCTCTACTATAAATACCTGCTCCTCTGCTACGAAAAAAAACGGACACAGAGACGGACGAAGACGGACGGAAACACGCGTCCAGAGGGAGAAACATAGAAACCCTGCTGATCCAAAGAGTTCAGAAGGCGGAAACCCTGAAGGCCGCTTACCCGTTCCGAAGCTACCGCCGCCCAACTCAATCCGGCTCGCCGATTCAAGGTTGCAACTCGATTTGCAAATAGGTTTGCATCATTATTATCGCTTTAGTTTCTTACTTGGCATATGATTTAGGATTCTTAATCGGCATGTGATCATCACGTTATGTTCTTATTTTGCATGTGGTACCGCATTAGTGTCTTAATTTGCATGTGACATTGTTTTGTACTCTCTTTTGGCATATGGTACCACTTCATGTTCTTAATTAGTGGTGGATTATAATTGCATTCATAAGCATTTTGAAGTCTTGCATGAGAATTTAAATGTGTTTGCCTATTGTGAAACTGAACCATATAATTGTATGTTGGATGCCATAAGCCATGCTGCAGGTTGAGGTCATAATGTTCTCAAATTTCAAACCCGTGGCCGCTCGCTAGCTCATCGCTAGGCGAGCCCGCAGCGAGCCTTCGCTAAAGCCTTCGCTAGGCGAAGCAGAAGCGAACGGGCCAGGGGCTGCTTTGCCTCTTTATTGCCCATTTTATGTTTACCTAATGATGATTCTGCATTATTTGGCTTAAGTTCCCGGCTGTTATATTTATTTTATGGTGCAATTTCCAATTGTATTTTACCTCGATGCTTTAATCCGTGTGTTCATGGTGTAAAGGCTAGCATACTTCCGAAGAAATAGGTACTCCACTTTACGCATGGGAAGCCTTCATGGAGAGGGATTCTAAATCATTTCACTTTAATGTGAAGATCCATATTGGTTGCCTAATTAATTTTACTATATTAATTTTTAATGTAATGTTGATTTTCATGTATCGATTTAATGCGGTATCACCATAATTACCTAATGAACCTAAAACAGGGACTTTAAATAAATGATGTCGGACCTCTCTTTATTACCCCACGATTACAATATTACGGTCATGTCCCGCGAATATGGGGATATCCTTAGCAAAGACCCGTCGGTAAAAAATCATCATAGTCCCTCGGATGTTGCCTTCGAAACACGACTTTGTCCCTCGATGACCCTTCGGTGTAGCCTACGGTTAAATGATGATAGTCCCTTCGAATGCTAAGGTATCCTCACAACTGTTGCCTTCAATGACCAATCGATGACCCTACGATGACCCTTCTACATCCCCAGGATAAAACTACTTACTTCTCAATAGTAAGGACAGTTTTACCCTCATAAGGATAGGAAATGCCCGGAAAGACCTCGGACAGGTATAACCTTAATCGCTCAGTCATAACAAAAAATGCTTTTCACACCCCACACCTTTCAAATGTCTTCTTTTAGAAAATCACCACTTAGCATACATCCGTACTAGGATCATTGCCGAGTTATATTTTTCTAAACTACTTTCAGAAAACTATACGAGATAACCACTTTGTATACATTCATGCAAGAATCATTACAAAGTTAAATTCTCGTTTTCAAAACATTTTTCATACATTTCTCAACCACTTTTTTGCAAACAAGAAAAAAAACATAAATGATTGAGCAATTAAGAGCCCATGGATAACCATGGATACAAAGGGTGCTAACACCTTCCCTTCGTATAAAGTACCTCCCGAACCTAAGAATTTAAAATTAAGGTCTTTCCTGTTCTTTTCCACCTTTCCTTATGGGATAAAAGAAAAGTCGGTGGCGACTCTTGCTAACCGCGACATTGCGATTACAAATCCAATAAAGTCCAGTTCACCGTATGACATCATGCAATATTAATCAACAATAAAGCACACATAATCGAGGGAAATTCTGGGCAGGGTTATGTTCAAACAACAGCACATCATCATGTTCATCATGCAATCAAAGAAAATCGAAATGCCCAGAAATTAAAATCAACTAAACCAAAAGCTTCATTCAAACATGGTGATGACAAAACCAAGCATAGTTTTCAGTATAAAACATCCTGGAATGAGATTCGAGCAAAAGAACATATGTGCATGAAACTTAAATCACAGATTTCTTAAAAATTAAGCAACCAATTCATGTGAGACAAAGTGCATAGGCTTCAGCATGTTAAGACCTACATTAAACATGTGATGGTTTGGCAAAATGAGGGATTCGAAAAAATACCAAGTTGAAGAGCAGAAGAAGATGCAGTGGTGTATTGATGGTATCGTGTTGAAACAGATGGCCTTGATGCTCTACAATGATGGAATCTTGAGGTGGTTTGGCTCAAAGGTGCATGGAGCTCTTCAAATCGCCTTTCACCATTGTTGGTAGCTTGAAGATGCAGAACCAGGACAGGCTTTACAGCAAGGAATTGATGATGAAATTGGGCTCAGTATGCTGTCTAGATAGTGAAGGAAGCAAGAGGAGCTTGTGTGCTTTGATGATTTTCCCAATTCGAGCCAAAACGCCAATTTGCAAGAGACGAGAGAATGCAGTTTTTCTGTGGTTTTCCAGTTGTGGCTAGGGTTCCATTCAGCAGAAAAATGCACTTATATGTGCTGTTTAACATCTACTAACCAAATGGTAAGTTGGTTTAGTGTTAATAAGATGATTTGCAATTTTGCTAATGTTTGGTCAAGTGGAATTTGGAGGTGTAAACTGTACACGAAAATGGGCTTGGCAAGGCTGCAAAAGACCAACAATTTGCTGTTTGTGGTCTGCTTGTGAAATGCTAGCTTGCCTTGCTTGTTTGAAGTCATTTTGCACATTTGGTCAATTTTGCAATTTGGTCCATAATGGTGATGTAATGGTGAAATGAACATGGTTTAAGGCTTGGAACAAGTCACAAATATGATTTAACACATTTCCCAATTGGCCAAATTAAGAAAAGTCAAAGAAACAAGAAAGTCAACTTTGGGTCAAACCTTGATTTTTAAAGGAATAGGTCCAAAAATGCCATTTTGATTGGCAAGGTTTTAGGACATGAAATTTATATTTTTGGAAAGAGGATGAAAAATGTGGTTTGTAGGAAAAAACCCCACCAAATTTGGCCTTATGGTTTGAGAGATATGCCTCTTTGAAGTTCACAAATTGATGAAAATGAATTGATCATATCTTGACAACCACACATAGGATTTGAGAGTTCTTGGACTTTTTGAAAATGGGAGAACAAGATCTTCAACTTTCATGTTGGGCAAAAATTCATTTGAAGCTTGTATCGTGATGCAAGTTGAGGATCAAGAAGTTTCTATTTTTGGCAGTTGAAATTACAGGTCCACTTTCTATTTCTGGAAATTTTCTGATTGGCTTCAAATTCTCCAATGATGTTGATTTGCCATGACATATGAGGCCTATTAGGACATGAATAAGCTCTCTCAAACCATTTGCATCCATCAAAACCATAGAATCAAACACAGTTGACCAACTTTGACTTTCTAGGGTTTCGGATAATTGAAACACTTCTGATGAATTCCAAACCCTAATTCCTTGAGACCTTGACTTCAAATGATGTCCCAAAACATATGAACTCTTGATTATTGACCATGGTGCCCAAATTCCACAAGAATGGCCACCATCCACTGCTTTGATTGATTGTTGACTGTTTAGGGTTTCTGATTGTCTGTACATGAACTGATGACCTTTGAGCCTTCAACCCTTGACTTGAACACTTCAAATGAACCCTCTAGTCATGTGAACTTGTTGGACAAACCCTAGGGCTTTGATTCCTTGAGAAACAACCTTGCTTGATTAGTTGGCTGATCTCCTGATCAGTTTGACCTAATTCTTGCTTGCTTGCTCTTGAGGCAACTGGGGACAATGCAAATGCTATGCAATGTATCATGATATGCTATGACTTAATATGAAATGATATGCACAATGATAGGTGCAAATTTGAGGTGCTACACCATGCAAGAGGAACTTGAGCAGTTCAAAAGGAATGAAGTCTGGGAGCTAGTTCCAAGACCTGAAGGGACCAACATCATTGGTACCAAGTGGATCTACAAAAACAAATCTGATGAGAAGGGAGTAATTACTAGGAATAAAGCAAGACTAGTAGCTCAAGGATACACTCAAGTTGAAGGGGTAGACTTTGATGAGACATTTGCTCCTGTGGCTAGGCTTGAGTCCATCAGATTGCTATTGGGGGTAGCATGCATCCTGAAGTTTAAGCTATTCCAAATGGATGTGAAAAGTGCATTCTTGAATGGCTACCTGAATGAAGAGGTCCATGTGGAACAACCTAAAGGGTTCCGTGATCCTAACCAACCGGAGCATGTATACAAGTTGAGGAAAGCCTTGTATGGGTTGAAACAAGCACCTAGAGCATGGTATGAAAGGTTAACCGAATTTCTGACCTCAAATGGATACAGAAAAGGTGGCATAGATAAAACCTTGTTTGTGAAGGATGAAGAAGGCAAAATCATGATAGCTCAAATCTATGTTGATGATATAGTCTTTGGTGGAATGTCAAAGCAAATGGTTCAAAACTTTGTTCACCATATGCAATCTGAGTTTGAAATGAGTCTAGTGGGAGAACTGGCCTATTTCCTTGGAATGCAAGTAAACCAAATGGAGGACTCTATGTTCCTCTCCCAAAGCAAGTATGCCAAGAACATAGTGAAGAAGTTTGGTATGGATAATGCTAGGCACAAGAGGACTCCTGCTCCTACTCATCTGAAGTTAACCAAAGATGATGGAGGGCCTAGTGTTGATCAATGCATGTATAGAAGCATGATAGGTAGTCTGCTATATCTAACTGCAAGTAGACCTGACATTTCTTATGCAGTTGGAGTGTGTGCCAGATACCAAGCAGAGCCTAAGGTGAGCCACTTGAATCAAGTCAAACGGATTCTCAAGTACATCAATGGGACTTGTGACTATGGGATGCTGTATTCACATGGGTCTGAGCCTGTCCTATCTGGGTACTGTGATGCTGACTGGGCTGGGAGTGCTGATGACAAAAAAAGCACATCAGGTGGATGTTTCTTCTTAGGAGACAACCTCATATCTTGGTTCAGTAAGAAGCAAAATTGTGTTTCTCTGTCCACTGCAGAGGCTGAATACATAGCTGCTGGAAGCAGTTGTTCCCAACTGGTTTGGATGAAACAGATGCTCACTGAGTACAATGTCACTCAAAATGTCATGACATTGTTCTGTGATAATCTCAGTGCCATCAATATCTCTAAGAATCCCATCCAACACAGCAGGACCAAACATATTGACATTAGGCACCACTTCATCAGAGATCTGGTGGAAGACAAGGTGATCACTTTGGAACATGTAGCCACGGATCTTCAACTGGCTGACATATTTACAAAGGCTCTGGATGCTACTCAGTTTGAAAACTTAAGGAGCAAACTGGGAATATGTCTCTCTGAGACCTTATAGCAACCACTGATGTTTGGGATAAATTGTTTAATATCGTTGCCTATTAAACAATTTGTACTAGGCTATGATTGGTCAACAGATCATAGTTATGCTGCTTGCAACAAGGGTGGATACAAGAGGGTAAGGAGACACCCTACTGAGAGAAGGCCAATGTACCTGCAGGAGTTCAAGGATGTTGTTCATGCAGGAGTGATTCTGGATGTCAGAAACAACATCATGGCATCTGATATGGTGGTACCTACTGTAAAGCAAAAGTGGGTGATTCCTTGATCAAAGCTGTGAAGCAAGATCAAGTGGATGGTAACTTGGTTGAAACTGTGAAGTAAAACCAAGTCTGTAACTCTGTCGTTATTCTCTGGCTATGTTGTTGGCTTTGGCAACATTTTTGACAAAAAGGGGGAGTAACCCCTGAACAAACAGAGTGGGTGTCTCTACAACAGACTCTCAGGACGACAGATTCCTCCCCTGCAGCAATTGTGTGTGAAGTTTTTATTTAACTTCCATGTGCGTGAGTGTGCTGCCACTCTGAGTGTATTAGCTAGTATTATTTCCTGCTAGGTGTGTGATTCCGCTGCTATGAACTCTGTTATGGGGATCAAAGTGTTTTAGCCAAAAATTTGCCAAAGGGGGAGTTTGTAGGTGTTTAATTGCTTGCATTATATGGTAAAACACTAGATGGTTACTAATGTCTTGACTGATGTCATGACATGTATGTGTGACTACATTGTAGTTACTGCAGGACTAGCTAACACAGGATCTATTGAATGTCAAACTGGATGCTGTGACATTCATACCTGTCAACAGATACTAAGGAATAGAACAGCAGGTGTTCTGTTAGAACTTAGTATTTATTTCCAGTCTGGTTATCAAGGAAAGACCAGACCTGGCATAAGGCCTACTGACTGAATGTCAAACTGGATGTTATGACATTCATCATTGACAGCAGCTGCTGAAGATTAGACAGAGTGGTGTTCTGCTATACTTCAGCATGTAACTTAGTTTGTTCTTCAAGAGAATAACAGAACTAACTTAAGGCCAAATGTGTAAATGTTAAGTTGGACACTTTGACATTTATTAATGTAAGCTGTTACTGTAGTATGGTCATTTTGATCATGTACAGGTCAGCAAAATTGTACAGTCTGTTTTCTGGAAAAACAGACTCAGCATATGGACCTTGATGTCAAGCTGAATGTCGTGACATTCATGCCTGACAGCATATGCTATATTGTAGGTTGTTCAGTTTTCTGTTTCAGCTTTTTCTCAGGCTATTCTTCAGGAAGTCAACAGCTTAGAGAAAAACCGGGAAATCAACAACCAATCTACATTCAATGAACCTAACAAATAGCCTATTTGTTAGTAACCTAAATGTTGAATTTATGGGAACTTGTGTGACCTAAAATTCAGGAGAATACAGGTGCAAAAGCCCAGGATACTGCAATATAAAAGGAAGGCGTTCCTTCATTCAGTTTCAGGGATTTTGAGGCGTGAAGATTTTGTGTGTCCATCATACTTCACTGCTGTATTTTTGTGAGTCTTGTATTAGACGTATCTTGTAAGCCAAGTCATTATCAAGTAGATGATAGCTTTGGCATAGGGTGTTCATTGAGTTGTAAGTGTTGTGTCACTCAAAGCTTTTAAGCGTGAGTGTTGTGTATCTTGATTAAAGCTGTGAAGCACAATCAAGAGTTGTTTGAAGTGTGACTTCAACTTGTCTTTAATATTGTTTAAAGATAGTAATCACTGAGGTGATTGAGGGGGAGTGAGTAGGAACTCTGATCTTAGGTTAAGATTGAAATTGCATTGGGTGGGGATTAAGTGATAAGTTGTAAACGAGTGAGTTTAGCTTTGAATTGATACTACTAATAGTGGATTTCCTCCCTGGCTTGGTAGCCCCCAGATGTAGGTCGTGTTGGACTGAACTGGGTTAACAATTACTTGTGTTATTTACTGCACTTACTGTTAAGTTCTGCATAATCCCTGTCTGTGCAGAATTGGATGTCATAACAACCAGAGTGACATCCAAAGTCTGATAACTAGAATTTCAGTACACATAAGTATTATAACAAAAGGATTTGTCAAATCACATGACATTTTCGTGCCTTGGGCAGCAGTGATGTGTTGCTAGATACCGTTCATTGTTTATTATGTTAAATACGTGATTTAATATAATTGTCAATGTCGCGAAAACCTACAGGGTCATACACAAAAGGACGGATTGATGAGAGATAGAGTAAATAAGGAACATCGTAAGGTATGGTGCACTTAATTGAATTGTAGAACATCGCAAGGTACGATGCACTTAGGTAGAATACAAAATATGGTAAGATACCACGCGTTTAAGTTATTTTGGTGCATCATAAGATATGAGCCACATACACTTAAGCGGGCTTTTTAGCTTGCAGCCTAAACAAGCGGTTCTATAAATAGAACCCTTGTGCAGAAGCATTGGATTAGATGAAATTTCGTTTCTCTCTCTCTCTCTCTCTCTCTCTCTCAAAGCCTTCATGCGTAGCATCTAGCACTGAGATTGAAGGAATCCATTTGTGTGGACTGAGTAGAGGCGTTGTCACCATTCAACATTCGTGATCACTCCTTAGATCTGCACCAAAGGTTTCAATCGCCATAAGAGGTAACGATTCTATCATTGATCATGCCCATTCGTAAGGATCACTAAAGGAGAACAACTTTAAATTCCACTGCATTTTGGATCGCTATTATCCTTCATAAACAACCTGTATGCACCGGTTTTATGATATCCTACCAGAATCATAGGTTCACTCTTGTCATCAAGCTTCGTTCTACTTGCCCCAGTAACATGCTTGTAACAAATAGAGCCAAACACCTTCAGGTGACTCACTGTTGGTCGTTTGCCACTCCAAACTTCTTTAGGAATCTTGTTATTTAGCTTCTTGGTAGGGCACCTGTACAAAATATAAATAGTAGTGGAAATATCTTGACCATATAAGAATTTTGGCAAATTCTTCTACTTCAACATGCATCTCGCCATGTCCAATATGGTTTGATTTCTTCTTTCTTCTATTTCATTATGTTGAGGTGTGTAAGGAGCAGTTACCTCATGATCAATACCCTATTCTACATAGAATTCTTCAAATATATTTGATGTATATTCACCACCTCAATCTATTCGCAGAATCTTGATCTTCTTTTCACTCTGGTTTTCGACAAGAATTTTGAATCTCATAAAGATTGCAATACTTTGTCCTTTTTCTTGATCACATAGATCCAAAGCTTTCGACTAAACTCATCGATAAACGAAACAAAATACATATTTCCACTTATGGTATGCTCCTCAAAAGGTCCACATACATATAAATGTACAACTTCAAGTATGCAGGATGTAATACCCTAAAGACCCGTGCATAATTATCAAAGAATTTAATTAACACAATACCATCATTTAGGGTGTCACTCACAATAATAATAGCCTGCACCTTAACACGGGTTACAAAAAAACATTTTACTACATTGCAGTTAGGATGTTTACACGACATTCAACTCATATGAACATCTTCACAGCGGAATCATAATAAAAACATATCAATTTAAAATATAATTATTTTCGTAACAAAATTAAAAACACCGACTCGTGAGTTTTCTCCAAGTGTTATCACACCAAAACATAAAACAAATACGAGAGCATGCATTGTCTCTTAGTAAATTTCAACACAAAATAAATAATTCGCTCCCCAGTGTTACATATCATAGCATAACCAAAGCTAACAAAAATAAACTAAAAGAAATAGCTCCAAGAGCTAACTTCCACTCATAATAGCTTCTCTACTCTTGAGTTTCTGTACGATGCCTTTGTAAAGGCAACATTGAAACAGAAGGGGTGAGAACTCATTTGAATAATAACAAAATAGAATGTAAAATAGATTACAACATCTACATAATCATGCATAATAACATATCACATTATCATGCCCAAATTATCATCAGCATCACATACAACAACACCATCATCACACATAGTTATATTTCACTTATATAATTCATTCATGTTATGCGCCTCACGACAACGACAACGACTCATATGCATGTGGTACCAATTCAACATTTGGTTCTTTTTACGAACCTGATTCCCCTTAAGAATCCCAAACTCCCCCTTTTGAGCTCTAGATAAGTATTTCGTCCCCCTTCGGACCTATGACTTATCTCTTTCTACATATCAACAATAGATGTATGGCATGGTAATAATGCTATTAACAACACAATTATAATAATATATAATGATCCATAATCGATCACATAATTGCAACTATGCGTAACGCATTCCACCCTTCTAGACTACCACCAATATAATAAAACACATCATCCCAATCATTCACAACACATCAAATAATTTGTCAATACGAACCTCGTCCATATTCGTCACACCATACACTTCTTTCCCACCTACTACCAACCTCTGATAAAAACGTTAAAACTATTCTATCCCTGAAATAAAGTTATAGACCTCTGTTTCATCTATCCAACACTTTGAACCCCATCCCAAAATGATTTACGAGTTGAAAGTTATTATCAAAACTGTGCACGTAGGCATTACCAAAAACTTGTTGTTTTTATGAAATTTACAACACGATTTTTATCTTCTCCAACCCCAAAAACATTCATGAAATCATCACCAAAAATATTTTACCCATGAAACAAAGTTATAACCCTCTATTTCATCTACCCAACGCTTCGAACTCCGTCCCAAAATGATTTATCAGTTGAAAGTTAGTATCAAAACCGTGCATGAAGGTGTTATCAAAAAGTTGTTATTTTTCTAAAATTTCCAGCACGATTTTCATCTTCTCCAACTCCAAAAACGTGCATGGAATCATCACCAAAAATATTTTATGCTTTTAAATCCAATCATAAACATACATATATCAATCCCTACTTATATTTATATATTCATGGATCTGTATACTATATCAATGCCTAAAACCTTCAAACATCATCAATGGTGGACATACAAGGAGACTTTAAAACATAAATTTCATTCAACAAATATCAACTTTCATCATCGATCCAAATATAATTAAACCTTCATTTACCCTTCCATTTATATCCCTATTATTGGACAAAATTCCCATCTTACCTTGTAATTCCAGAAAAATCCAATTTTTGGGTTATTCTCTTCCCTAGAGCTCTCATGAGGTTTTCCTTGCTTTTCTTTTCTCTCGCCTCTTTTTCTTCAATTCCAAAAGTTTCACCTACTGTAAATTTTATCCTTCACTTCTCTCCTTCTAAATTAAAAACCTAATTTCTATCTTTCTAATGTTCCACTACGGCCCAAGCTATTACTAACTTACATTATTTATTTTAACTTTCCACAATTCGCGATTTGCACCCCAAACTCATTATTTCGTTTTACTTTATTATTTCATTTAAATAATAACACAAAAATTATTTTAATCAATTAAATAATTATAATTAAATCTATAAATCTCTAATCACTCTCCACACTCTCTACCCAAGGGTCACCCATCCTTGTTGCCCTAACACATCTCAACTATCACACAAATAATAATTAGATACACACATAAAATTATAATTAATTAATATAAATAATTTTTAGAAAAATATGGATTTACAACTCTCCCCCACTTAAAGAATTTTCGCTTTTAAAAATTACCTCAAGTGAACAGATTCAGATACGAATCCCTCATCTGGCTCTCAAGCTCCTAAGTTACGTTTACATCATCTTGTCCTCCCCAAGCTATCTTCACCAAGGTAATCTCTTTACCATGCAACTAATTTACTTCTCGATCCTCTATCTGCATGGGTGATGCCTCAACAGATAAGGTATCTCTGACCTGCACATTGTAAGACCCTAATTTTGACCCTAAGATCCCTCATGTTATTCACATTATATGCATTAGCATTGGGATCACACCTTGGCATCCTCCTTACCCCTCTTTCATTGGATTGATTTTGGGAGAGATCACCAAGCACCATGTGATTGTATCATACTTTGTGTTTTATCATTTACTAACCAAAATACCAAAAATGTGTC